>NW_022589712.1:27391455-27943462 GCF_004348235.1 Phoca vitulina
GAAGGAAGGAAGGAAGGAAGGAAGGAAGGAAGGAAGGAAGGAAGGAAAGGAAGGAAGGAAAGGAAGGAAGGAAGGAAGGAAGGAAGGAAGGAAGGAAGGAAGGAAGGAAGGAGGAAAGAAAGAAAGAAGAAAGAAAGAAAGAAAGAAAGAAAGAAAGAAAGAAAGAAAGAAAGAAAGAAAGAAAGAAAGAAAGAAAGAAAAAGCATCGCAGACCAGCTGATCCTGCAGATTATGGGGTAGAGCCCACAAATTTTTGGGTTACACAGTCCACAGCCATTTAAACTTGAGTTTTGATCACAAGCTGAGTACACTTAATAAAGTGTACTTTAAAACATCACCAAAGAGATGCCAAGTAAATAGTTGGATATATTTGCCCTACTTCTTTTCCTATGAAGAGACCACTTTCTGAGAACCAATGTTGTGTGACAGAACATAATGGACAATAAGATACTCAGTAAGTCAAGCCAAGAGCTGTTTTCCTGAACCAGACTAGTTATTTCCTGAATAGGGTAAAATCTTCTCCAAAACCCTAGAAGCCTCGGCTGTGCGTCTACTATCAAGTTCACTTGCCACTTCCTTTCCGGTCTTCTATTTAGAGTTGCCTCCTCCCATCTAATTTTCATGTGATAGCCAGAATAACTTTTCTAAAACGAAAATCTGATCATGGCTTTCTCTTGTTTAAAATCATTAATTAGTTCAATCACAATGCCTTAACACATGTTTAATGAGCACAAATGATATGCCTGCTCTAGGTCATGAGGATTCAGGAGAGATCAAGATAAGAGGCCTTTGCTCCATCCTTTGAATCTGCAAAATAAGTCCCTGCCTCATAATATGACTTGAGGAATGTTAATCCCACACTGGTGCCCAAATTCCACCATTAGAGATTCATTCTTTGGATTAAAGCTCTTTATCATATGCTAAATGCCCTTGAGGCAGTAAAGCTTTTCATTCGTGTCCATAAACACTCTGGGTAAGTTCATATGACAGTTAACCAAGATGAGACAGTCCAGTAGAGCATTATCTACAGAAGTTTTATGGCATCCTTCATGCGAGAAAATTTACTCTGGGAATGTTGTGATGTTTTTAAATAAATATTTTAATTTATGGAAACTACAAATTCAAATCCCTTGATATTCCTTGAGTTTTTCAGTTCAACTCATAAACCTTATTACTCTTTATAAATCTGGCAACTTTTAACAATCACTTTGTAAGAGGGCTTTCACAACTTAATTGAATTATTGTTTTTTTTAAGATTTTATTTATTTGGGAGAGAGAATGTGTGGGGAGGAGCAGAGGGGGAAGGAGAGGGAGAAAAAATCTGAAGCAGACTCTGCACTGAGTGCAAAGCCCTATTAGGGGCTTGATCCCATGACCGCCAGATCATGACCTGAGCTGAAACCAAGAGTTGGATGCTCAACTGACTGAGTCACCCAGGCGCCCCACTTCAATTGTACAACAAACTGTCGGGAACTTTAAGAGATCTGGTATTGTAAGATAACAAGTTAGCTTGTCAAAGTTTCTGTGATGCTGACAGTAGACAGGAGATTCTTGGGTCAGAGACAAAGGGCTTTTATACTCACAGCAAAAGCAGTAGCCAGAGTAGCATCATTTCGCATTAGTTAGCTGTTCAATAGGTCTCAGTTAAAAGCCAAATATGAGTAATAAATTTAATTTAGTGATACCCTAGATGGAATCGAGAAACAGAAAAAGGGCACTAGGTAAAACCTAAGAAAATCTGGAATAAGGTATGGACTCTAATAATAATAATGCGTCAATATTAATTCATTAATTATGACAAATATACTCTACAAATGTAAGATGTTAATGATAGGGGAAACTGAATGAGGGGCATATATATGGGAGAATCTCTGTACTATTTTCATAAATCTTTTGGAAATTTAAAACTATTCTAAAATAGTTTTTAAGTAGAATAAATGAAAAATATTAAATAAATAATAACACATATTGTACCTGAACATTGAAAACATTGTGAAAATTGTAGTCAATGACTGAAGTCTGTGAACACTTGTTTTGAGTATATGAGATGTCTGAATACTCATTATTTCAGTGTGACAGGGGAAGATGTGTAATTAAACCACATCAATAGTTGCCTATAGTTTACAATTTCAGATGTTCTTCTGCAGCACTAATAAGAAGAGTCTTTCATCAACCACCCCGACAATAAACAGAGACTAACCACCGAAAGCACAGCTGAAACTTCACGAAGAGTGAAACATGTCTTTTTCTGTAAGGAACTGGGGCTTCTTGGTGGCTGGGCTCTCAGGGGATTTCTTTGGTGGGGAGTCACTATTAACACCCAGCCTCTGGTCTACCACAGGGGTGTGGCTCTTCAGGAACCTGTGTCTTTTAGCAGTTCCTTGGCAAACATGAGTTTTTATCTATACATACAAGACCCCTCACTCTGGGAGCAGAGAGACAAATTGGAGGGTCATGCCCATCTTCAATAACCACCTACCATCTGTCTTCTACCCTGTTCCAAATCATCTGGGGATTATAGGTCCCTCTCTCAACACCCAAGATCCCAAAGTGAGAGAAGAGCATGCCAACATTCCTAATCTATAAAATGGAGGACAAGAAAAAAGGGTTGCTCCAAATCAGTGGTCTGGAACTTTAGCTTACATGAGAATCATCTGGAGGGTCTGTTACAACACAGGTCACTTCCCTCCACCACCACCCCCAGACTTCCTACCCAATATAGCACCAATAATTTGCATTTCTAACAAGTCCCTAGGTGATGTTGATGCTGCTGGTTGGAAAGCCATACTTTAATAACCACTGGTTGAAAAGATCTAGAAGGCATATTTCTTCTCTCAAATTTATTAAATCCATATATCTCAGACTCATGTGATCATAAAAATCACCCAGGAACTTGGTTAAATATGTAGATCAGCAGACCCTATTTCAAATCTACTGACTCAGAATCACCAGGAGAGCACCCCTGGTGATTCTTATGATCAGAGGATTTGGGGAAACTTTATTATATCAAACACAGAGCACCATCAGTGTTTATGGATGTAGGCTGGATCAGGACATGGTGGGGAGATCACAGGCATTCAAGGACAGTATGCATGCCCCAAAAGAAATGGGTAAAGCTGAAGGAGGGAGTGAGAAGGGATCATCAGGGTCACAGTTTCCTTTGACCTTTACCCACTGTGTGCAAAGCACTGCAGAAAGCATCTCAACCACTTGGCTTGCTTCTTTACTGTTCTATCAACACTATTGGATGGAGAGGGCAGGAGGCTCCTGGGAGTACAAATGGCCAAGGTGATACTGGGTCAAAAGGCAACATTGGAGGATCATCACATATAACATCGTTGAGTTTTTGAATGTGCTCAGTTTCCCCTAACACATAACAAATCAGTGGAAAGGCCTTTTATTTATTTATTTTTCTACCCTCTCTTATGTGTATAGTGTCCAGGGACAAAGCTGGTCTTTTTTTTTTTTAAGATTTTATTTATTTATTTATTTATTTAATTGACAGAGAGAGAGAGAGACAGCGTGAGAGGGAACACAAGCAGGGGGAGTGGGAGAGGAAGAAGCAGGCTTCCAGCCAAGCAGGGAGCCCGATGCGGGGCTCGATCCCAAGACCCTGGGATCGTGACCTGAGCCAAAGGCAGTCACTTAACCAACTGAGCCACCCAGGTGCCCCAACAAAGTTAGTCTTATGAGTAATTAGAGCATATGACTTCTAGAGCCTCTTATGGCCAAGGAGACCATATGTCCAGATTTTCCCAGGACAATTTACTATTATCACAGCTTCCTGTGCAGTTCTCACCCCCATTCTGTTTCAAAGTATCCTGGTTTGGATGATAAATTATATTAGTTATATAAATTAGAAAAATTCAGGTAGTTCAATATTCCACATGTCCACGGATTTAATCATAGTCACTTCTATTTGTCTCATGTCTTTTACCTTAAAAGGTATTTTTGTAAAATGAATTGGAGTACTTATTATTCCCATTATTAAGTTCTGGAAACACAGCCTCAGAGAGCCTGACAGTACCAACATCACAATACTAGGAGGGGCAGAACTAAAGACTCTTCTAAGCCCTAGACCAATGAGTTTCTTCCAAAATAGTCTTATTTGAAGGTAAAGTATTCCTTCTCTTTAAACTATATTATCTATGTGTTCCCCAAAAACCAAAATTCCATCATTAAGATGTTCATTTCTTTGAATCTTTTAATACCAGTGGTAGAAGTCCCTTTTGAAATAAAAACATTCTAAGGTTCCATCATCTATGATATCAGTGAGGTGGAACAAAGAGGCAGTGGAAAGCTGGACGTCCTCTAGTAGGTGATGAAGGGCATGCCACCACCACCATAACCCCACCCTGCCCTGGCAAGAAGCAGAAAGAAAAATGGTAACAGAAGGAAAGAACAGTGAGTAGGGAGATAGTCCCTCTCAAAGGCTTTTTGGGTTTTTTTTGGGGGGGTTGTATTTTTTTGTTTTTTGAAATGAGTTGTATGGTGAGAAGGATGTCTTGGCTCTTACCTCCCAATTTTGCCTGTGTAGTCTCCTGGACTGCTAGTTGATCCAAATTAAACAGAAAGAGATACTTACTCTGACTGGAAGCAATGTGAGGCTATAATTTGGCCTCAATTCTCCTCTTATTGATTAAGGGGCAGAGAGAAATTTCTCCTTATAATGACCCAGCCCAATGATGGCAGCCCAAGATGCTCCATTTAAAACCATTTTCAAAATGCCATTGGATAATAAAGAAATCTTACTGAGAATAAGACCAAGAATCTTTCTGGAGATATTCTTCCCTTTCTTCTCTGAAAGGCAGATTCAGGGCCATCTCATTTTTCCCTGCTGGTAACCCCTGCCTTCTTCCCTGCAGCATGGGGGAGCTGCTCGATTAAACAAGAGACTCAAGGAGAAGGCCGTTAGAAAATTGGAAAGAGTGGCAGCTAGAGAACAGATGCTCTTGCTTATAAATTAGGAGAAGATTATGCATGGCCAGCTGTACCATAAAAATGCCCGGTTTTTATACCACACCATGACCCTCTGTGTTTATCATATGGTCCAGCATCTGGTCAATTCCATCCCAGCCCCCATATATCTATTCAAATCAAGCATTGGCTGGGGATTTATTTATGTATATGCTTCAATCTCAATCAGGATACCCTCCTGAGGTCTCAACTTGCAGCGTGGCAAAGAATTAATCCAGCAAGTCCTTTGTACCACAACTACAAGTTCTCATTCACCTGGAGGATCATTTCATTTTCACGAGGTTTAGGAGGTGAGTAGTGGCCACATGAGGAATGTATGCATGTATGTACATAGATAGACGTAGACATAGAGATATAGAAGACTCAACATTTTTATATAGCAAGAGAAACAGATATGTGTACTCTAGAATAAGGGAAAAGCAATGTTTTGTATGCCTTGAATAATTAATATGAAAAGAAATTTTTCTTGTGTTTTAAAAATCCTGGGCTAAACCTGAGCTTACATAACGGTTTTCTAAGTTTCTTTCTTTTGTAAAGACAGTTTTCCAAGAAAAAAAAAATCCATTAATTGATTTTTTTGGCTTTGGGTGTTTTGCTTTAGATGTCTTTGTTCATTTAATTTTAATGGGGCCCAAGTTATGTGGGCCTATCTTTGTGATACAGTGGAAAAAAATACTTTGATATTTTTCCCACACCACACATCAAAACAAATTCTAAACCAGAGAATTAAATTGAAAAAACTCGAACCAAAAATAAACTTAGAAGAAAACCCTTCAACATTTTTTTCTGATCTCTGGAAGGTGAAAAGTTTTAGATTATAAAAACAGTGGAAGAAGGTTTAATAGAAAAAGATTGATAGATTTTTTTTACCCCATAAAACCTCAAATTATAATAAATCTTAAAATTTAACATAAGCTGAAGTAAAAAACAAACAGCAAGGTGTGGGCGTTTTGTTTTTGTTTTGTTTTTTAACAGATAATGAACAAAGAGTTTCTCTTAATATATGAAGAACTCTTAGGGATCAATAAGAAAAACATCAAAACATAAATAAATAGGAAAAAGACATAAATAAACAGTTATCAATAGAAGAAATACAAATTGCCAGTAAATATTTTTATTATTCAATTCATTAGTAATGTTAAAATGTTAAAGTAAAACAAAGTACCATTCTACAACCATCAACCAGAAGAAGATTAAATTATAATAGCAAGGATGGGATGAGACTGATAAATTAGGGTAACCACTTGGAAAGCAAATTTGCCTTAAATTGTTCATATCCCTTGACTCAGTAATTATATTTCTGGGCCTGTGTACTAAGGGTGAAAAATTCAAAATGCAAATATAAATTCAGGCACAGTAATATTCATTGCTATGTAAGTTTTGATAACAAAACAAAGAGTAGAAACAATCTAAATGCTCTTCAACTATAGGGAAATGGTGAAGTATATTAAGATGTGTCCATTAGGCTATTATGTCTACTATGTAAAAATTTCTTACAAAAATTTATAATGACATAGAAAGAGGGAATAAATTCCCATTTCTCTGGCCTAATCAACGTGGCACCTTTTCCATGTGCACTTCATCTGCATGAATTATCAAGTCAATGTAAAGCTCTCAGTACGATACTGAAGGGATCAGGGTATGCCACCCCAAAATATGCCACTTCAGCATAAAGATTATTTTTTTTAAGATTTATTTATTTATTTGAGAGAGAGAGAGAGAGGGAGAGAGAGACTCAAGCAGGCTCCATGCTGAGCGTGGAGCCCAATGCAGGGCTCGATCTCAGGACCCTGAGATAAGGGCCTGAGCCAAAACCAAGAGTTGGATGTTTAACCAGCTGCGCCACCCAGGCACCCAGCATAAAGATTATTTTCAACTAAAGGCTATTAAGAATCAACAGATACAGGAAAGAGTTCTCTGCCCTCCCCTTTCCCGCCTACGTGCAAGGCATGCATTTCCCTTTGTAAAGCTGGAATAAGATTTCCCCACCCTCCCGTACTAGGATGAAGAAAGCAACCTGTATTGCAAGAGACAGAGAGTCAGCACCAAAATGAGTCTGCATAAACAAAGCTTACCAAAATAACCTTTCATTAGTTCTGCCATGTATTTCCTTGTTACTTCTCCACAATTTATAGTTCCTTGAACCCTAAACCCTCTTTCTTTTGCTAAAATGGTATATAAGATCCCAAGTCTAACCACTCCTGTGGGTTTCACTTCTTCTCTGTGAATTCCTGTGCGTGCAAACATATTAATAAATTTGTATTCTTTCTCTCATTTTATTTTTTTATTTTTTTGTTTATTTATTTTTTATTACTATGTTATGTTAATCACCATACATTACATCATTAGTAATGGATCACTACATGGAACACTACATGGAACATGGAACCTTCTCTCATTTTATTTTATTTTATTTTTTAAAGATTTTATTTATTTGTTTGACAGAGAGAGAGATAGCGAGAGCAGGAACACAAGCAAGGGGAGTGGGAGAGGGAGAAGCAGGCTTCCTGCCGAGCTGGGAGCCCAAGTGAGACTCGATCCCAGGACCCTGGGATTATGACCTGAGCCGAAGGCAGACACTTAACGACTAAGCCACCCAGGCGCCCACCTTCTCTCATTTTAATCTGTATTTTTTCAGTTAAATTCACAGGCCCCCCAGACAAGGAACCTGAGGGTAGAGGAAAAGTGTTTTCCTCCCCAACAGTTTCTAGCACATAGAAATTCCTTCATGAATCTTAACTATTATTGTCATTCTCATTCAGTCCTTGAAACAACTCTGTAAAGTTGGCAATATTTTACCCATTTCAACAAAGAGTGAAGCAAGGCTCAGTGAGGGCAAGTGCAGAGGTTCTAACTGAATAGCTATATGAACACAGATCAGTCAGCCTCCACAGACCATGTGTTTTTTGTTTTTTCAAAATATTATGCTCCAAAGACTGGAGAATTCAACAAGACTCATCATAAGATTCAACATTCCATGTTAAAAAGTTTTCAATTGTTTGGAGGATTACATTTTTGTACTCCAGGGTAGGTATGGAAAGAGGCTACTAAGTATGACTCTGGTAGGAAGGGGAAAGGTTTAAGATCTTAAGATGATTCAAAACAAAAGCCATTCAAGAAAAACCTATCATACTAATGATAGTACTCCCATTAAGAGTTTTAAAAGATATGCAGTAACATGATCTACCTTCTCCTCAATGATTTTATCCAATTTAAAATTGTCTTCTGATATCTGGAGGCAAGTATGCCTGTAAATTGCAAATCTGAAATTCTAAACCTGGACTCTGAAGCCTGTTATTAAGTGGAATGTTATAAATGGGACCCAGCTGTTAACTTTGCACACTGCAAACAGAGGTGTCTCAAAATGGCTCATCGAGTGACTTATCAGTATCAGTCATGCTGAAAATGTAACTTGGTTCTTTCTACAATACCATGCTGTTACATGCATTCTCCTTATTGGATTTGGTTACCTACATTTTTCTTTTGTTTATTCTTGAAAGGGAACATCCCTTTTACCATTTTGCAGACATACGTTAGTACGTTGGTTTGCATGTTAAAGTTGGTGAGAGAAGGGGCTATGCGAAGTAGGTCTCTGCGCGGCACAAAAAGTAGTCATTGAAGACTTGAACATGATTTTGAAAATATTTAAGGATTAGAGGGAAAGGACCATCATGCCGAAAGCATTAGTTAAAGAGAAGGTTTGTAAAAAGCAAAAGAAGTGAGGAAAATGAGTTTCTATGATTTTACCTCCTTTTTTAGGTACTCTGGATGCAGAGATGCCTGTAGACATTACACATTTGAAATAACACATCTTGAATCAGAAGCATCTTTTTCAATAGATTCCTATAAATGTGATCACAGATGTTTGCTCACATGCTTCCAAACATAGGTGTCCCAACATGGCTCACCAAGTGGCTTTTAAATATCGATCATGCAAGGAAAATTAACTTGGTTTTATGTAATTGGGCCCTATCGAGATTTTGTAAGGCTTCAGATTTTACTGCTGGTAAAAGCTATAAATTGAGTCTTCCCTTACCACCACTGTCTTTATCTTGGATTTTCCCCCAAACCCCACTTTTCCAACATGATAAACGATTGAACCCCCGCATAATTAACCAATTTTGTAAGATGGTATTATCAACCAACCTAGAATATAAATGATACAAATGTCTTTCCATATTATGGGATCGCAAACCTATTTTCCTCAGACATTTCTGAAGAGCTCATTCTATCTGACCTCTTCATTCCCAGGGTAAGAGGGGATGGGAGCGGGGGCGGGGGGGCAGCAAGGGAGAAAGAGAAAAAATTCACCCCTCCAAGTGCATTAAAAGCATTTAAACCAAACATTATACATTTCCCACGAGAAAGAAAGAGAAAAAGAGGAGAAAGGGAGAGAGAGGAAGGGAAGCAGGAAGGAAGAAAACGAAAGTACTGTCAAGAAAATTGTCTTGGTGAGTTTTCATGTCAGGTGATAAGCACAGTTTGGAGAGACAAATAGCATTTTGCAGGGTTTGGGGTTTATTTTGTTTTGTTGGTTTATTTTTAGTTACCAGCTTACAATCACAATGAAAATTTAAAAGACAGATGACATTTAACTTTAAAAACTGAACAAATGATACTCAATATCATCTGAAGGGAAAATACTTACCTTCTGACACAATGGCTGGTAGCCATATGGTATTGTTACGTGACTTAAACACAGGAGTCTATGTTTTAATACAGAAGCATGTCTGCACACACATGCGTACACAATGTTTCTGCTGCTCTCTTACCAGTGGATTTCAGAGGCATTTCCATTTAGTCTCCTTGAGGTCTGGGGGGATTGGAAATGAGAGAGAAAGTCACTGGTTCCAATATGAAACTGAGCTTGGGTGCAGCCTCTTAAACAGGAAGAAGGAGAAGCCACTCAGGACCCAGGTAACTCATCTAGACAGTCCGGGATGGTGAATACCCACAGCAATTCTCAGACACTGGCTAACAACTTCTTGGCTTATAACCACTATGTGGTTGAAAACCTGCTTTTGGTGCCTAGAAAATATTATTTATATTGGAATATCAAGACACCACCCTTTTTCTGAATAATCTTGGTTTTCTGTAACAATCAACTGTATTGTGGAGTAAAACTCAGGAGAAACTCAACCACCCACCAGCCATAATCCTTTAACTAGTAATTCTGCACATTTACTATAAAATTAAAGTCGAAGCTTGCACTGTTCAGTGATTTAGGTTGCAAACAACAAGCAGATTTTCTGGCTAATTTAAATAAAACATGAATTTGTTTGAAAGATAGAAATCAGTTCCCCGGATCGCTGGGGGAGATGGGTTTAGGCAGAAACTATTGTGGGCAAAGCCCAGCCAACACCCTGCTGGGCTCTGCTGGTCCTGGGTCCTTGCTGCACTGCCACCAGCATCCCAGCTGCCACCACAAATAATATCTACGTGGCCCTGAGCCTTTGAATGCTCCCAGTGGAAGCCTCTGACTGGTCACCCTTTGGCCACCCATCCATGCTCTAGCAGCCAAGGGTCAAGAGTAGAAAAAGAATCTGCCTCCCTTTGATTTCCACTGGGGTAAGCCAAGCCCTGTCTACCATCAAATTTTGGATTCTCCCCAAATAGGAAGAACACTAGGCACCCAGAACCACAAATTTTAGGGCTTTATAATAGGCCCTTCACCTACACTGTCTCATTTAATTACTATACTAACTGTATCATCACCATTTTAAAGATGAAGAATTGAGGCTCGAAAAAGAAATGTAAGGATCCATAATGACAAAATCCAAGATACTGAAGTGCTGTCCCAAATATCAAAGAAATCTGAAATTATGCTTACTCTAATTCTATTATAGATGTGTTTGAGTCTCCTCTCTTTGAAAAGTTGTGATCTAAATGTGATACATGTGGTAACACCCTTAACTCAAACATGGGTTTAATAAAAATACCATTTCTTCGAATACTTCAAGCACATGAATCTTTAAGAAGAGGTTAATGCCTATTCTATTTTGTAAGCTGCAAACATGCTTTCTTCAAGCTAACCTGTCAATTTATATAAAAGGAATAAGAAACTCCTAGTTTGGAATAAGGAACTTAGGAATTAAAGATAGCAGAGGGGGCTGAGTTTTTTGCCTCTTTGTAGACCCACAGCACACCACTGATCCCCTGTGGCTGTATTTCAAGGTGCCCTCTTCAACTTAAAACCAGCTCCAAGTGTCCAAGTGACTGCAGGAGAGGTCCCCTGAGTAGGGTGATCCCTGTGCTCCTGTATCGTCCTTGGGGAACAGTCTGTCATTGTACTCCAATGTGGAATTATCTTTGTTTATTTGTTTATATTCATGGAGAACCTATTATGCTTGGGGTATCTGACAGGCACTTTAGCTACATTGTCTCATTTAATCATTGCAATAATTGTGGTTTTCCCATATTACAAATGAGACGTTGAAGTTCGAAGATCAGTAATTTTTCCCCAAATCTGAAACATAAAATTCCTCTTTGAAAAAAGGATTCAAATCTTCCTCCCTGTCTTCAAAGTCTGCGAACATCTCCACGAAGGCCCCCATGACTACCCAGCACACAGAACTATCACCCCCTCAGGACCTCCGTACTTGGCATATTCTGCTTTGTCTTATTTTTATGTGTGCTGGTAAAAACTTTGGGTGGTGACGGGCTGGGAGGGGGTGTAGACTTGTGAATCCAGAACAGAAACTCTTTGCAGCTCAAAATCTGCACACGCAGCAGGAGAGAACAACAGTGATAGTGACACTTCACAATTGCTCACTGTGTCAGGGAGCGGGCGTCTCAAAGTGCTTCATGTGTTATGATGATGGAATCTTTATATCAACCCCAAGATGTAGGGATTATTAATATCCCTGTTTTACAGGCAGAGAAACTAAGGCACTGAGAAGTTAAAGAAGTTGTCATGAATTGCATTGCATCTCCTGAAAATTCATATGCTGAAGTCCTAATTCCCAGTACCTCAGAATGTGATCTTATTAGTAAAGAGGGCCATTGCAGATGCAATTAGTTAAGATAGGATCGTACTGCAAAAGGGTGGGCCCCTAATCCAGGATGACGACGTCCTTTTAAAAAGAGACATACACACACACAGGGAGAAGGCCAAGTAAAGAGTAGAGTTCTCCTGCCTCAAGCCAAAGGCCAAAGATTGCTAGCAAACCACCAGAAGCTAGAGGAGAGGCCTGGGACAGAACCCCTCTCCCAGCCCTCTGAAGAAACCAATCTGCTCACACTTGATTTTGGACCTGTAGCTTCCAGAACTGTGAGATAATACATTTCTGTTGTGCCAAGCACCCCCATTTGTGTTATTTTGTTAGGTAGCCTAAGAAAATGATACAGTTGTCTAAGGCCACACAGCTACTAACTAGTGAAGCCTGAACGTGAACCTGGGCAGTGGGCCTTGGGAGTCTGTGCACAGTTCTGGAGAGGGGTGGGGAAGAGGAAGAAAGTAAGTGATGACAGAAGTTCCTCCAGGCCCTTGGGAGTGTGGCCAGCATGTAGGACCAGCTGGGAAAGAGGAACTTGGTATAGAATTCCCACAGTGCAGAAGCAGTAACTCTGTCCTCGGTCTCTCATTTGCACTTCGTATCACCCAGGATGCCCACGTGGTCCAGGGAGCCACACCATCAGCAAACATCAGTGGCAACCATGATGGCTGCCCACACCACCTTTGATCTTTAAGTGAGGCCTGCTTACCAGCTGTCAGACACCTACCACGGTGAACAGAGTATCCCCAAAATGTTAGCCAGGATTTTTAAACTTAATAGTTTTATTGACATATAATTGATATACTGTACATATTTACAGTACACAATTTACAGTACATATTTACAACTGTACATATTTACAGTACACAATTTGATACCTTATGACAAAAGCATACATCCACAAAGCCATCACCACAATCAAGTTACTGAGCACATCCATCTCCGCAAAGGTCTCGTCTCATCCTGCCCCTTCATGTTACCTCCCCCCACCCCTCCCGTCCCATCTCTGTCTACCGGCAATCTGCTCTGCTGTCTTTCACTATACATTAGCTTGCATTGTATAGAATTTTTATATAAATAAAATCCTATAGCATATACTATTTTTGTCTGGCTTCTTTCACTAAGCACGATTATTCTTCCACAGAATTGTGTGTATCAGTAGACCATTTTTGTTGACTATGGAGTAGAATTCCATTGCATGGGTATACCACAATTTGTTTATCCATTCACCTGGATTCTTTTCCCAATTTTCTTTTCATTGGGATAAAACAAACATAAGATCAAGTTTACGATCTTAACCATTTCTAAGTGTCTAGTTTAGTGGTATTAAATGCGTTCATATGTTGTGCAACCATCACCACCATCCATCTTCATAACACTTTTATTTTATAACACTGAAACTCTATACCCACTAAAACAATAGCCTTCCATTTCCGCCTTCCCCCAGCCCCTGACAGTGTTCTGTCTTTATGATTTTGACTAAGTACCTCACATAAGTGGAGTCATACAGTATTTGTCTTTTTGTGACTGGCTTATTTCACTTAGCATAACATTCTCAAGGTTTATCTATGTGGTATATGTGCAGAATTTACTTCCTTTTTAAAGCTGAATAATATTCTATTGTATGTATGTACCATATTTTGCTTATCCACAGATGGACACATGGGTTGCTTCCAGGTGTACCTAGCATGAATAATGCTGCTCAGAACATGGCTTTACAAATATTTATTTGAGATGCTGCTTTCAGTTCTTTTGGGTATATACTCAGAAGTGAAATTGCTGGATCACATGGTAATTCTATTTTTAATTTTTTGAGGAACTGCTGTACTGTTTTTCACACTGGCTATACCATTTTACATCCCCATTAGTGGGGCACAACATTTCCAATGTCTCCAAATCCTCACCAATATTTGCTACTTTCTGATTTTTTTATACCAACCATCCTAATGGCTGCGAGGTGGTATCTTATTGTGGTTTTGATTTGCATGTCCCTAATTATCAGTGATGTTGAGCATCTTTTCAAGTCCTTATTGGCCATTTGTATATCTTCTTTGAAGAAATATTTATTCAAGTCCTTTGTCCATTTTTGAATTGGGTTGTACTTTTTTTTTTAAGATTTTATTTATTTGAGACCGACAGAGAGAGAAAGAGAGAGCACAAGCGGAAGAGGGGTAGAGGGAGAGGGAGAAGCAGGCTACCCACCGACCAGGGAGCCCAACGCGGGGCTCGATCCCAAGACCCTGAGATCATGACTCAAGTCAAAGGCAGACGCTCAACCAGCTGAGCCACCCAGGTGCCCCTACATTTTTGTTTTTATTGAGTCTGAGAAGTTCTCTATATATTCTGGACATTAATACGTTATAAGAGATGATTTGCAAATATTTTCTCCTATTCTGTTAAAATTGTCTTCTGATGCACAAAATTTTAAAATTTTCATGAAGTTCAATTTGTCTTTTTTCTTCTGTTACCTAGGCCTTTGATGTCATATCCAAGAAATCATTGCTATAGCTTTTACCCTATGTTTTCTTCTAAGAGTGCTATAGTTTTAGGTCTTACATTTAGGTCTTTGCTCCATTTTTAGTTAATTATTGTATATGGTGTTAGGTAAGGGTCCCATTTCATTCTTTAGCATGTGAATATCCAGTTTTCCCAGAACCATTTGTTGAAAAAACTGTGCTTTCTCCATTGAATGGTTGTCAAAAATCATTTGGCCATATATGTAGTTTTATTTCTGTGTTCTCTATTCTATTCTATTGGTTTATATGTCTTTTTTTATGCCCTAACACACTGTTTTGGTCACCGAGCTTTGTCGTAAATTTTGAAATCAGCAAGTGCAAGTCCTCCAGCTTTGTGCTTCTTTTTCAATATTGTTTTGACTATTCAGGGTCCCTTGAGATTCCATATGAATTTTAAGATGGATTTTCTATTTCTACAAAAAACATCATTGGCGTTTTGATAGGTATTGCATTGAATCTGTAGATCACTTCAGTATTAATATCTTAGCAATATTAATTGTTCCAACCCACAAACATGGGCTATGTTTCCATTTACTTATTTTTTTTAATTTCTTTCAGCCATGTTTTGCAGTTCTCATTGTACAAATCATTCACCTCCTTGGTTAATTCCTAAGTATTTTTTTTATGCTATTGTATATGCAACTGTTTTTTAACTACCTTTTCAGATTGTTCATTGTTAGTGTAGAGATGTAAAACTGATTTTTTGTCTGTTGACCGTATCTTACTACTTTGCTGAATTTATTAGTTTTACCAATTTTTTGTGGAATCCCTAGGGTTTTGTACATATATATGATCATATCTGTAACAGAAATCATTTTACTTTTTCTTTCCAATTTGGATAACTTTTCTTTCTTTTTATTGGCTAATTTATCTGACTAGAACTTCCAGTCCTATGTTGAATAAAAATGGTGAGGATGGGCATCCTTGTCTTGTTCTTGATCTTAGAGAAAAACCTTTCAGTCTTTTACTATTGAGTATAATGTAGGCTATGGGTTTTTTCATGTATGGCTTTTATTATGTTGAGGTAGTTTCCTTCTACTTCTAGTTTGTTGAGTGATTTTATCATTAAAGGTTGTTGAATTTTGTCAAATGACTTTTCTGCTTTAATTGAGAGGATCATATGGGTTTTTTTCTTCATCTGTTAATTTGGTGTATCATATTGATAAATTTTCATATATTGAAACATCCTTGCATTTCAGAATAAATCCCACTTGGTCATGTTGTTTTTTTTTGTTTTTTTTTTTTTTAAAGATTTTTTTTTTATTTATTTATTTGAGAGAGAGAATGAGATACAGAGAGCATGAGAGGGGGGAGGGTCAGAGGGAGAAGCAGACTCCCCGCTGAGCAGGGAGCCCGATGTGGGACTCGATCCCGGGACTCCAGGATCATGACCTGAGCCGAAGGCAGTCGCTCAACCAACTGAGCCACCCAGGCGCCCCTTGGTCATGTTGTTTAATCCTTGTAATATGCTGCTGAATTCAGTTTACTAGTATTTTGTCGAGGATTTTTGCATCAATGTTCATAAAAGATATTAGTCCATAGTTTTCTTTCTTGGAGTATCTTTGACTTTTTAATTACGGTATTACTGGCCTCATAGAATGAGTTAGTAAGTTTTCCCACCCTGATCTTCCTTCTTTAAATGTTTGGTGGAATTCATCAGTGAAGTCATCAGGCTCAGGGCTTTTTGATAAATGTTTGTAATTCTTTCTATATTTTAGCCATTCCAGTAGATGTGTAGTGGTATCTCCTGGTTTTAATTTGCATCTCCCTAGTGATTAATGATCTGGAGCACATTTTTCCATGCTTATTTGCCATATCTTCTTTGATACGTCTGTTTATCTCTGATCTATCAATTGCATTTAATTTTGTGACCCTCTGAACATCTTTTCTGGATTTTTTCCATGATTCTTGCCTTTTTGATGTGGATTTAGGCTCTACTTCTTACCTTGATGTTTTCTGTCCACTGTCTATATGGTATTGAGAAGTAGGGTATCTAGGAGAGGCAGTGAGTCTGGAAGAAACCTTTGAAGTGCTCCCCTTGCTCTCCCCACATTGTCCTGTGACAATTCCTGCCTGCCTCTTTGCTGTGCAACTAACTGCAGCTGGTCTCCAGTATTGGCCTCCAAGGAGTTCTATCTGGGCAGCACAGAAGCACAGCTCAAGTGAAATATTGATGAGAACAGGGGCAGACTGCCCCCCAAACCCCTAAGGTTTCTGATGATTCCTGGAGAGTGTGCCTCCTTCCAAGGCATTTTCTCCCTCAAAGATGGAGACACTGCTGGTCTGCAGCTGCCTGGTTCAAAGGCAGCAGGTGGGCATGGGGACTGCTTCTTTCGCCCTCCCAATGTTTACTTTCTGTGAAGGTCTATAACTCCAGGTTGCTCTCCAACCCTTTAACTAGGCAGCCATTCTCACCCCTGCTCTGGCTTCTTCCTCTGGGGAGTGAGCTAGGTCCAAAGAGCAGGAGCTTTTCTCTCCTAGCACACTGCCTCAGTCCCGCGCTGCTGGGCAGGTGGGTAAGTTGGCCTGCCATCATCCAGAATAAGTCCATGTGGCTCTCATGTGAAGCTACATTCTTTACTTTAGACTCCCATCAGTAATAAAGGTGTTACTTTTGCTTCAATATTTACCTTTTTGTTTCATTTTCCAACTAGTTTAAAACTTATACAAAAAGAGGGGCATTATCTCTTGAGGACCTCACCTGGCAGCTGGGATTGCATCTGCAGTCAATCAACAGAGGCTCAAAAACTCTTTTCCTCCATTAAATACTACATAGCCTCTACCTTTACTCAGAGTGTGGTCTGCAGAAGAGTATTGGGTATTACCTGGGTGATTGTGAGAAATGTGCTATCTACAGGGCTCCACCCTACACTTCCTGCAATGGGTTCTGCATTTTAACAGGATCCCAAGATGATTCATATATACATTAAAGTTTGAGTAGCAAGATTCCAGAGAGCCAGTAGCAAATATTAAGAAGAGTAATTATTGCTCTCTCTCAACTCAATTGTACACCGTGAGCTTAATTTCTACTTATTTTATCTATTTTTTAAATCATTTTAATTATCTTATTATGTTTAGGATGGCTTCTTACAACAAATTTCTTCACAAACTTTTGCAATAGTGGTAAAATTATATCAATATAAAACCACTTTTGCAAGTACATAACACAACTAACATTTTAAAAGGATAAATAAAATATTTTTATAAAACTTATATTTCACATAATAGAAAAATAAATGAACTATACTGAACAGATACATGTTTCTTTTCTACCATAGTAGAGTTCAATACCTTGGTTTCTAGTCAATAGGCTAGTTTTACTATAACACAGAGTGCCCTCAGAGCTCCTCTAAGTGGAATAAAAACTTTCAAATGAGTCTTTGTGACAGTCTCATTTACATTTTTGGCCAGTGATTCATCACTTTTGACCTAAGAGGGTGAGAGGCAAAGGAAAATGTGACTCATTTATTTCTTCTTTTCTAGAGAATGTCAGCCTGAGTCTTAATCACACACATTTCAAGATCTTACTGTTGTAAGATAATAATACCTTATGTTTGTGTGATGTACTACCATTAGAAAAGTGCCTTCCCATCCATTATCTTGTCTCCTCCTCCCACTAACTGGCAAGGCGGGTGATGTTAAGCTCTTTATGCAGTTGAGTAGAGCCAGCCATCCTGAGGTTGGCTTCCCTGAGATGCAAAGCAGTAAAGAATGGGACAGGATGCATAGTCTATTCTTCTGACTCCAAGCCCAAAGTTATCTCCACATGGGACCTAGAGGGGATTTATCTGAATGTGTTCTGTTCCACAGAGTTAGAATCTGGATATGAATATATGAAGACTAACACTGATAGAATAACTAGCATGTGTTGGCATTGCTTTAAATGTTTTACCTTTGAAAGCTTACTGAATATTTACCAGTATTAGCATATTTAATTCTCACAACAACTCAGTAATGTAGTTAATTGTATTACTCCCTTTATATAGATGATTTCTATCTATATATGCCCTTGGCTTTGGGTTCTATGAAAATTTATCAGTATCATGTCAAAAAAAAAAGCTTCTATGAAATTAAAACACTCAAATCTCTTTATTACTAGAATAAGTACATCAGCTTGGATTATAAATGACTTCAGACATCAAATGATGTATATTTAGCGGTGTACTGGTAAATGTCTCAAAACCAGCTTTCTGGGGAGAAAAGGCCCCAAATTGTAAATCTTGCCAATTTCTATGGTGGAATTACTTCCATTGTGGCCATTTCAAGCTACCAGGTTGATTTGGAGCTGGGAACAGATGTGCACAATCAGCTCTTGCAAGCTGGTTCTGACACATTACTGGTCCAGGGCCAGGTGTAACCCATTTTTAAGCTGCTATTCTTCATACTCTCAAGTAAGCCCAAACTGTTTTGGTTTTAAGAATATGTTACAAGAATTTTGACAAGTTTTTGAATTACTATTAATTTTTCCAAATGTTTTTTCAGAGTGGTTCATACTAATAGTCTCTAGAAAGCATGAAGATCCATGTATAAGCCACTAAGCCAAAAGCTGGCAAACCTTTTAAATAAAGGGTCAGTGCTATATGGTCTGAATGTTTATGTGCTCTCTAAAATTCATATGTTTAAATTATAATGCCCAAGGTCATGTTATTAGGAGGTGGGACATTTGGAAGGATTCATGGAATCCTCATGTATGAGATTAGTGCCCTTATAAAAAGGCTCTGAGAGCTAGCTTGCCACTTCCATCGTGTGAGGACACAGGAGACATCTGTGACTGAAAAAAGAGCCCTCACCTGAGTGTGCTGGCACCCTGATCTTGGACTTCCAGCCTCCAGCACTGTGAGAAATAAATCTCTCTTGTTTATAAGCTACCCAGTCTGTGGTATGTTGTTGTGGCAGCCTGAGTGGACTAAGATAGCCAGATAGTGAATAGTTTTGGTTTTGCCAGCCACATACTGTCTCCGTTGCATATTTTTCTCTTTTTTTAAAAGATGCATTTATTTATTTGAGAGAGAGAGTGAGCGGGGTGGGGTGGTACGCAGAGGGAGAGGGAGAATCTCATGCAGACTCCCCGCTGAGCCTGGAGCTTGATGCAGGGCTCGATCCCAGGACCCTGAGACCATGACCTGAGGTGAAATCAAGAGTCAGACACTTAACTAACTGAGCCACCCAGACGCCCAATTCTTCTTTATTTTTACAATCCTTTCATTATTCTTAGTGCCTGGGCTATTCAAAAACAGTTGGATTTGGCCCAAAGACTACATGTGGTCCACAGGCTATAGTTTGCTAACCCCTTCTCTAAGCCTTGGGAAGGCAAGTTGGGGAAAGAAATGAGAACAGTCATGTAGTCAGACTCGCCTGATCTTTACTTCAAATGTGATATTGACAGGTCACAGCCTTCTACCTTACAGAATTATAATGGTTAAATTAATTAATTCCTATGAGAGCTCTTCCTGAAGTATACTGTTTCCTTAACTATAGGAAATTGTTAGCATTATCCTCAATCACCCATGAACTACTGCAACTACAATCCCAGTTGAATTAAAACCTCTACCCAGACCATAAAGCACCAGCTCTTTAAATACCTGGAAGCCTCAACCTCAGGGGAGAACTAAAACAGGTTTGGGCCCTTATTATAAAAACCCTCTATCTGTTCCAAGTCACTCCTGAGGCAATGTCTAGGCTTCCTAGCACTGGATAGCGATTTCAACGTTAGCTTGACTTCAGATTTTTCAGGGATCTGACCTTGCAAGTGTATTTCCTGGCATACAGTGGATGCTCAATCTATACTGAATGAATAACTGAACGAATGAATGATCATATCCAACTAGCTGAGCTCTCACCTTGTGTGAACCTTAGCCCTCCCAAGCCACAGTCCTTAAACCATGTGCTCAATCAGCCTCCTGCTCATCCCAACATCAAGAGGATACCCTCCCTATGTGCTGAGGTGTTTCCCTGGCTCAGGTGATAGAAGAAAAATAAAGATAACACTGTGGATATCAGATATCCAACCACCCACAATTGAAGAAGTGTCTGGCTTTCTTCACATCTTAAAAATCAATATGTTATAATTGTATCATGATGATAGATAATTATTAAAAAAAAACAGAAAGGAAAGAAAGACATCCCACTTTCAAACTGACTGAAATCCAATCTGACAATAAGGAGGGTCCCATGAGCTGGACTGATAGGAGGACATCCTAGAGCAGAGGTGATCTTAAGTTCCACTTCTCTCCCATCATTATTTGATGTTAGACAATGTCTCATTATGTGCAAATGCATTATAACAATTTATTAATCTGGTACACTTTCTGAGCAAAGATTTTAGAGCATTTTATTTTTTGAAAAAAGATTTCTATTTTAACACACTGGTGGAATTTAAAATTTTGATGTCTAAATCAAAACCCATTCCTCAAATCCATTGCCTCAGAAACTCCCACCTTCACACTGGAGTGTAAGCTGGGATCCTCTTTTTAACCTCAAATAGGGACAGTTCCAGCTAGCTGAAATATGTTTCTACTTTATCTGTTAAGTTTCTTACTATATGGCCAATGAATTAAAGGATGATAAAGACAGATTTAAGAATCTAGTTTCAGAAAAAAAGGCAAACTTTTTTTTTTCAGACACCAGAGAGCAAAAAGCACAACTGTAGTTTTTACCTCTATCAGATAAATTAGGAAATGAAATTTGGAATTTAGAATCCAAAGAGACACCATAAAGTCCCACTGAACGCAAGAGCTAGAGTAATGAGGAAAGCTGGTACTGAAATAAACAGAAAGAGATCTTCATAGACCAATTCAAACTGGTCGATATGTTTTTACAGAGTTATGAAATCATGCAGCATTCAGTTAAGTTTGCCCTTTATTCATCTCCAGTGAAGCCATATCCTAACCAGGAAATTCATTTCCAGTAAAGAAGAATGGAAATACCACAAACCAGTGCTACTTAAATCAAATGAGTGAATCTAGAATTTTAAAAAATCAACTCTGGTGGATTGAAAGAAATGAAATAAAAATGATTCTAACCTTACATAATTGATCCTGAAGTACCTAGGAACAATTTGCTATTGCCATATTTCACAGTATATATAAAAATTACACTAGTGGGGCGCCTGGGTCGCTCAGGCGGTTAAGCGACCGACTCTTGGTTTGGGCTCAGGACCCTGAGATCAAGCCCTGTATAGGACTCCACCATCAGCATGGAGTCAGCTTGAGTTTCTCTCTCCTTCTCCCTCTGCTCCTCCCTGCCCCCGCTCATGCACGCACACATGCTCTCTCTAAAATAAATAAATCTTTTTTTAAAGATTTTATTTATGTATTTGACAGAGAGAGAGAGCAGGGGGAGCAGCAGAGGGAGAGGGAGAAGCAGGCTCCCTGCTGATCAAGGAGCCCAATGTGGGACTCGATCCCAGGACTCTAGGATCATGACCTGAGCGGAAGGCAGACTCTTAATTGACTGAGCCACCCAGGTGCCCCAATAAATAAATCTTTTTAAAGATTTTAAAAATTTTAAAAAAGTACACTAGTGCCCATCTTCATCATTCCTTTATGAAATTAAATCATAGTAACTCTCAATCCTGAATGATTTTATCCCTGTGAATTAGCCATTTTGTAAATTATAACAACACTTTAAGCCCAGACTTATTTTATTCTCTACTCTTCTATATGTTATGAAAGATCTTCCTTGCCATCCACTGGTATGCTCAAGAGAACAAATTCATTCAGAACGTAATCTAAGCCTGTATTTCCCAAACTTCATTCCAAGCAATGCTATTCTTTCCAGATGTTTTGTAAAAATGAGGTTCATCATCAAATAAATTTGAATATACACTGCCTACGATTCCTTTCTTGATAGTTCACAATGTGCCTTGGATTTTAAAATTTCTGAGAAGTCTGGCAGTAAAACTTATTTGACCATGGACAGGTTTATTATTTTGTTTTTTGTTTGTTTTTTCCCATGTTAACATTTGTTAACATCTCATGGAATAAGTATTCACAGACACATTTTGGGAAAACTTCTGTAAATAAACCAAGAAGGAGATAAAACAACTGATAATAAATTCCATAGCTATACTTCAAAGCCACACTTTAGAGAACCAGAATCACACACACAGCTCTGGGGCCTAGGGTTTGCACCAACCCATTTCCTACTTTTATGTGCTCTATCCAAACACCGTAACTCCCCTCCCTTCAGTTCCCACCACGCCACCCTAGTTATCTATCAGCATTGTTTTAAGGGCAAAACTCTTTGAAGTTCTTTGAGCTTCAGTAAAAAACAGACCTCTGTCTTTAGACAGAAGCTAGCAATATTTGAAAAAATACACGTACCCAAGTAGGACAATGTTAGGGACATGTCTAAGAAAAATAGAATAAAAACATAAAAAGTGATTTTTAAATAGTCATTTTCAGAGGTATGTAATGGCGTTTGGGCTATGCAAAGGTATTAGAACTATGACTATTTTCTCATGAAATTGCATTAGCTCAAAACACCAACAGGCAATTGTTGTGCATGATCAAGAAGTAGAGAGAAGAATAGAAAAGAAAGTGATGAGAAATGGCCTGTTGAATTCCAGAATGTTTCTTCTTGACAGCAAAATAATGAAGAAAATAATCTCACTTCAGAAAATACTACATGTGGTGATGGATGTTAACTAGACCTATAGTGATGATAATTTTGCAATATATACATATATCAAATCATTATGTTGTACACTTGAAACTAATCTATTGGTACATGTCAATGATACTTCAATTTCAAAAAGTAAAAGAAAATATTAATAAAAAATAAAATACTAATACTACATTTTCCCCCAGAGCATCCAGGAATTTCCAGACATAGCACTTTCCATAATTGTAATGCCAAGGGTTGTGGTGAAGTGATCTGTTTAATGTCTGTCTCACCCACTAGAGTGGGATCTTCTTAAAGAAAAGTACTGTGTCTGCTTGTCCATCTCTGTGTCCTCAAGAGTAGTACAGCACCAGCACTTAGAATATATCAATAAAATATTTGTGGAAGTTAAGAAAAGAGGAGGAAGTGAGAGGGAGGGCAGGAGGGAAGGAGAGAAGAAGAATGAGATCTTTTTGAGGTTTGATTGCTTTCCCAGAGTGATCATGGGTTTACACTATTTTGCCTGGTTCTTTCAGTGGCCCCAAGGTTAAGTGTATAATCTATGGCCATGAAATAAGAGATAATGAACCCACAAAGGCATTAAATCATGACATCACTTTTTTTATTTAATTTTGTTTATTTATTTCTTTTTAAGACTTTATTCATTTGACAGAGAGAGAGAGAGGCAGGCAGAGGGAGAGGGAGAAGCAGACTCCCTGTTGAGCAGGGAGCCCGATGCAGGGCTTGATCCCGGGACCCTGGGATCATGACCTGAGCCGAAGGCAGATGCTTAACTGACTGAGCCACCCAAGCACCCCAATGACATCACTTTCATGTGTACTTGTATTTTGATCAGTCTTTGCAATAGTAGAAAAAAATGATAATAGAATAATAGAAAAAAATGTAGTTCTCATACTAAATGGATTCTATCTGGATTTTATACCTGGATAGAGTCATATGATCTATATGAGATCATATGAAGAAAGCAATGGGATGAGGGGAGTTGAAATGTAGTGTTTTTATATTGTTTGCATGCAACTAAGAAATGAGTATTTGATCATTATGATTTTCACAGAAATCTCATTATGGTGTTCATGATCATGACACTCTTTAGGTCCTACAAACTCTTCGCTAGATTGTGCTGGGTGTTTCCTGTCAGCTACCATTCAGCTAGCAATGTGCTTAAAAAGTTAATATTTGATTATCAGAGATGAAGGGAAAAAAAAGAGAATGTGGTCATTCTGTGTCACATTTTTCCTTTTTTCCACTAAAACTATGACTAGGTGACCCAACAGAGCTGCCATATATTTTTCCCTGTGATTTAGCTAAATCTGCAAATGGAAATTAGGTGGACACCTTTACAGAATACAAGGCAGCAAGCATTTGAATATCACTAATTTATAGGCATGCCGTATGAGATCACTGATATATTCTCATAAAAATACAAGGGGGGGAATATAACTTTATTTTCCTGCTCTAATCAATGTGAAACAAGAAAAATCACAAATTAACACACTTTTTACTATTATGTTGGGCAGAGTAAAAAAAAAAAAAAATAGTGCTGCTTCAACAAAACAAAAAGACTGAGGTATTCTCATAATTCTTTTCTGAGCCTAGATTTGAGCGGGGCCATTCCATCTGATTGTAATTCCTGTAGGTAAGCAGATGGCCAGGCAGCATACCAAGAATTATAATAATCTATGTGGGATGTTCCTAAGACATGAGTTAATGCTTTCAGACCCATAAAGCTTGGGATTTTATGGAGATGAACCACATTATAGACCCACATGCAAGCATGGTGCTCATCAAAATTACTTCAACTGAATCAACAGCTCAGCTCATTTGCACCTCCTGACCTTCTGGAACTGACCTGTGAGATGCATCCTCAAACCAGTTTCTTCCCTCTAAGGACTGAAATTAGAAAAAGAAAGATCCACATAACTAGCAGTGATAACATGCATGTTCAGGTTCAGATTTCTTGATCTAAAGACAAATATGAGAAACAAGGTAAGGTGCAATGCCAAAAGCAAGAGATTTTAAATCATAAACCACTGGCTCCCTAAGATTTCAAGGGCCACTACCAAAGATGACTAGGAAAGAGATGGGAGGGAAATGGGAAAATTCACAACAGCAAACCGGTCTCCACAGATTATACACAATTAATTAAAAGCCAGCTTACGTGAAGGGAACAGAAGGCAGGGCTTGGAATCCAAAAGAAGTAAGTGTTAATCACGGCTCAGATACTTACTAGTCAGTGGCCTTAAGAGGTTGATGGGTATTGAGGAGGGCACGTTCTGCATGGAGCACTGGGTGTTATGCACAAACAATGAATCATGGAACACTATATCTAAAACTAATGATGTAATGTATGGGGACTAACATAACAATAAAAAAAAATTAAAAAAAAAAAAAAAAAAAAAGAGGTTATTTTATTCTCAATGCCTCAGTGTCCTCATCCTTAAGATGGGGATAGTAACACCTGCCTCATAGCATAGCTCTGAAATAGCCTGTAGAAAGTTCCTGGAACACAGTACACAGCCAATTAATGTGTTTGACATTTCTTTCAGTAATAATGCTTTCATTTTAAAAACATCTCACTGCTTTCAAAGCTCTTCTACACAGACTTTCTTAACTGACCTCAGAGCAGTATCTGAGAGAAACAGGAGCTCTTTTTCACATATGAGAACACGGAGCCTCATTCTAGAACCCACACTAGATTCTAGTCACCCAGGCTACTTCTCAGCCTGTGCTAATCCCACCAGATTGAATACTGGAAGAGATGAATCATATGAAAACACAGCTGAAAATAGTGAACAGACTCTAAGACCAAAATATAATGATCAAAGGTTTTTAAGGCTATTAAGTCAGTAGACAAAAGAATATTATGATGACCCAGATGATATACATTTCAGTTTTCACTACATAGTTGGGACTACAGCGGGCTGGAAATAAATATTTCATTAAGAATTATAGAATGCACGGTATAGGATTTAGCACACTTGTGGAGAGCTGTGGAATAATTCATTTAAAAATCCATTCTTGTTTGCAATGATTGTTTGCAGAAATCTACAGATAAAATACATACATCAATGTAAAAGGCAGTTATTAGAAGTTTTTGCTCTAGCAAAGTTCATGTTAAATAGTAAGGCTGCATCAGTTTTAGCAACTGCGAAGATAATAAAGTAACTCATAATATAGTTAAGTATACTGGTAAAATATTTTTTTTCACTCTTTGTCTATTTTTCATTTTATTACTGTAACTAGCATACACACTACCCCTGGAAGTCTTCATTTAAAAATGAAATTTTGGAACAACTTTATGAAAATCTCAGAAATAAAATGGTGAAACAAAGAGGTAATTTTAGAGTTCAACAAATTTTGGAAGAAAATACAAATAAAGCTTAGTATTTGAAAAGAGGACATACATAAAGTACCCAGCACTGTGTCTGGTGGAAAGCTTTTTGGTCAAGTTTTCCTTTTCTGCCAGGGGAACATGTGCTCTAGGTTCAAAAGAATAAAAGGCAGAGATAATGTGTCAACAAAGACGAAATCTGAAAGCAGAGAGAGTAGCAAAGTAGGATCAGTTCAGGGTAGCAGCAGGTTCATGTTTTATAGAAATAGAAGAGCCCATTAATAATTTCTCGAAGTCCCATGTGTGAACAGCCTGTCTGGGTTGCCATAACGGATACTGAACTATACCAACCAGGTCCCCGCTTCAGACTGACGTAATCCTTTTCCAGCCGCTCTAAGTGTTGACTGATACAGGTATGTCCTTCCCAGGGAACGGCCCCTGGCTGAAGGGAGCTGCCTCACCCAAGTTTATGCTCCCCTCTCCTGGAGCAACTGGCCCCCAGTGACTGAGGGATGCAGGGTTATAAGGCCCAGCAACCCCTTGCCTCAATTGAGGCAACTCTATTGCCCCCCACCCCTTATGCGACTGGCTGAAGCTTCTGTTACAGCTACATCACAGCTCAACCTCACTCTACCAATATGATTCCCTCAGTCCATCACCTATGTTGATCCTTGGAGCACTCACCAATAAACAACGGACCATAAATTCCATTTCAGAGCTGTTTCCAGGGGACCCAGCCAATGACACTTGGTTACAGAACTGACCCTAGGAAGTAGACTCTAATACGGGATTTTGGAGATGGATTGCCCACTGGCCAACTGGCCATGAGGCGGGAAGCACGAAACTGATATCCTGGCACACCGCAGGGGTCCACTGTCCAAGCCTTCAGCTGATGTTGAACTGGGACGGGATGACAGGAAAGGCACTGCACGGGCTCAGGCGTCTGAGAGGTGCAGGGGGCATCACCGTTGTCAGGACGATGGAATAGGGGAAACCTGATTAATCAGGGAGAAAGATTTCACTGCAGAAGTGCTTGGAGCTCAAGCCAACACTAAAGGGTGAGTGCATGTGAGGGGAAGGAATGATTACAAAAGAGCCTCCCCCCCCCCACCACCAAAGGGACTAGCATCGACAGAAACTTTGATACAGAAAAGTGTCTGACAATGAGAGGAGCTGAGAGTGAGGGACAAATCTCTGGAGAGTGGAAATGAAAGAGGGGAAGAAGGGTGCCTCCTGAGGCTGGTGGAATAGGCAGGGGCCAAATCACAGCATGGGAGAGATTGTTGTTGTTCTCTTCACAGCCATGATGAATCACTGAAGGGTTTGGAGCAAGAAAGCTACACGATAAGATTTGCCTTAAGAAAGATCTCTTCGGCTATTTCCGAACTGATGGAAGAAAACAAAAATGTACACAAGGAAAGCCTTTCTGCATTGCTCAGAAACAAGAATCAACGTTATGAAGGAATACTAAGTGATCCCATACTGAAGAGGCCTGGGCCGGTGAGTCTGTGCCCTCTTACAGGCTGTTGGAGTGGCCCATACTGGGAGGCGGTGACTCTCACTGGAGCCTGGTTTACTCACTGAGCTCTCAAACGCCGTCTCGGTGATGGGAAGGCCAGTGCATCACCACTTACTGGCTGACGTCTACAGAAGCAATCTGGGCCATCTCCCCAAGATTTTAATCTCTATTTGACTAGAATGTGGGCTCCACTGTTAACAGGGACTTTATCTGTTATGTCACTGCTGTGTCCCCAGCTCTTAAAAGGGTGCTCAGTACTTAGAAGGTGGTACTCAATAAATAGTTGTTGAAAACTGAATAAATGACTTTTAAAGGAAATATTCCTAATGAGAGGGTAGCAAATTCCTACATCTATACCTTGATATGAATGATAAACGTGAGCACAGGCTTAAAGGGGTGGGAGAGAAGCAATGGGTAAGGGGGCTGTAGCAACTTGCCTACTTTATTATATTTATAGGTGTGGACAAGTATGGGAGGCAAACAGGTAATGCCTGTAGGTTGAAAATCTTAATGGGACTGGCTGAAGATACACTTCTGAGTCAAGCTGTAACCTTGTGCTACGAAGATGTTCTCTCAACATGAGAGCAACCATCATGTTTCGACATAAACTGGTCATTCAGCCTTGCTTTTCATTTCCTGTTTTGTTTTCATGGAAGGATTTTAGTGTTATCTTCGAAGGTAATCTCACCTAGCTGTGAAACCCAAAGGACGTCTAGTCCTTGCTTCCAAGACTGGGCCTGTAGAAGAATCCATCACTCTGGACTGCAAGAGAAAATGGCAGCTCTGTTCCTTCTGGCCCCTGTGTCTTCTGAGCGTTGTTTTAGGGCTGAGCCTGAGGCTGAGAGCCGCACTTGAGATCACTCCTGTCTTCTAAACCTTTCTGTGCAGCTCAGAACCGAAAATCAATTTTATGTAGGAACAGTAAGTGGTCCCATATTGAGGAGGCCTGTACAGGTGAGTCTGTGCCCTCTGTCGTGGTTGTAAACCAGGACATTGCATATTCATACACGGAGACACTGGCTAGGACACCCAGACTCAGGAGCGTGAGAGAAGAGTGACATCCAGTGGCCAGCTGGGTGCATTTCTGATGTGCGGTGCACACAGACCGTGAAGGATGAAGCTCACTATTTGCTCTAGATGCTGACTTCTGCTTTGTCTTTCCAACTTGGCAACCCTGGGACACTCCAGGGAGATCCTGATGTCAGACCAACCAGGTTCTACCAGTAATATTTATCCTTCCACATTTCTGGGGTTTTCTTTCAGAGTAATCATTTATCTCTCTCCAGAGTTGCCATGTTTTAAATTGCATCAAAAATTTAATAACTGTTAATATTCAACCCTTGAGAAAATGTAAAATTCCAAAATTATATTTGTTCTTAGTTTTGAAAATAAGGTTTGCCATTCATTCAACAGATGTTTATTGTGCACCCACTAGGTGACAAGCAGTGAGCAAAAGAAGAATTCTTATCCTCTTGGAGATTATATTCTTACTGAGGAAGACAGACAGTAATATACATAAACTATACATACACACATATAGACATGTCTGATCATGGTACACGCTAAGAAAAGAAAGAAAAAGAAACAAGGTAAAAACATAGAATCTGACAAGGAGATTGGTGCTGTTTGGGATGGTGATCATACAAGGTCTCTCTGAGCACATTTGAAATGAAGGGTCAGATAATGTCTATCTCAGAGGAAGAGCATTCTAAACATAGAAAAAAGTAAATGATAAAAATGACTGTCATATGAAATCAAGATTCTAGAGAAAATTAAAATGAGATCATCAGTGTCAAAAATAATTATACATAAAAGCCTAAGCTATGAGCCTAAACTCAACTTTCATACTTCAGAAAGAAGAGTGCAAAAGTTAATTACAGTCAATCTTTGAATTAGGAATTCAGACCTAAAGTAAAACAGTGCCCTAAAATAACAAAATGTCACTATTTACAAACAATTTATTTCAATGAAAAGGCAAAGGGTTGGAAATGTAGATAGACACCTGCTTCCTTCAGTCCCTTCCCTACCCAAGTACACCCAAAAGGAACCTAACAACACAGGCCACCCAGTGGTAGCTAAGGGCACTACCTCTGTCTCTCTGTCTCTCTGTCTCTCTGTCTCTCTCTGTCTCTGTCTCTCTCTCACACACACACATACACACAATGGAGAAAGTTTCACTTTCATCATGGTATATAGTAAAGATACAACTTTGGGAAAGATGTTTCTTTTCCCTCTTTTTGAGGTATGATATACACATATCTTTAAGGGTACAACTGGCTTAATTTTTACATCCATTCATATGTATAAATTTAACTGCCACCCAGATTAATATCTCAAACATTCCCAGCTCCTCAGCCTCTCTTTTACCCTCCTTCCCACAACCCCCAAGAGGTAATCATTATTCTGACTCTGTCACTATGCATTTATTTAGTTTAGTCTGTTCTTTGAACTTACAAATGAAATCACAGAGTATATATTCTTTTTATATCTGGGTTCTTTGGTTCAACATCACATCTGTCAGATTCATTCATGTTGCTATATGTAGCAATAATCTGTTTTCATTGCTGTCTAGTATTCTAGTATAAATATATACATATTCAGTTGACATGTTGCACTGTTGAGAAACTTTTGGGTTATTTCTTGATTGGGGTTATTATGAATAAATCTGTTATTAGCATTTTTGTACATGTCTTTGGCAAAAATAAGCATTCATCTTTGTTGAGTATGTCTCCAGGACTAAAATTACTGATTTGTAAACTGGACCAGCTACGTAATTTGCAAGGCCCAGTGCAAAATGAAAATGCAAGTCCTCTTGCTTAAAAAGTAAGGGAAAAGTGTCACCCACAATACTAAAATATAAAACTCTTTCCTTTTTTCCATGATCGCTCTCAACTTGTCAGAGTGTTCACTTGCTATTCAATGTCACTTTAAAAAAAAATTAAAATGTTTAGATATTAGCATGAATTTCACCATTCATCTTTATACTGTACATTGACAGGGTTGTTTTTTTTTTTTTAAGATTTATTTATTTATTATTTGAGTGGCAGGAGGGGCAGAGGGAGAAAGAGAATCTCAAGCAGAGATTCCCAGCTGAGTGCGGAGCCCCACGTGGGGCTCAATCCCACCACCTGAGATCATGACTTGAGCTGAAACCAAGAGTCAGTGGCTCAACCAACTGAGCCACCGAGGCACTGGGCAGTGGTAGTTTTAAATGCAAATATAAGGGCATTTAATCTGTATGCAGAATCACTGCAATTACACAATTTGTATTTCATAGCTTGTACATGCATGTTCCTTTTTTTTTAAAGGTTTATTTATTTATTCATTTGAGAGGGCGGGGGGCAGAGGGAAAGAATCTCAAACCAACTCCCCGCTGAGCAGGGGCCCAAGGTGGAGAGGTAGGGCTCCATCCCAAGATCCCAACCTGAGCCAAAGTCAAGAGTCAGCACTCAACCCACCAAGCCCCCCGGGTGCCCCACGGATTCCTTTCTTAACAGAACAGTGAAAATGCTGCACTGAACTAAATCAAATATTTTTATTTTGTTTCCTGGTACATGCACATTATACCAATGCTTCCTACCCTCAGCTTACCAGTGAGAAAGAAGGACTAAAAGGAGAAAGAACTGGAGATTGCCCTCTCTTTTCCTTTCCTTCCATGTTCTCATTTCGAGCACATGTGTTTGGCTAACGCAGGGAAGTAACATAAGTAAGAAATGATAGGATAGGATTCTTTGGTTTTTCACATTTCTTAAAACAGCACTGCCCTCTTTCTCCATTCAATGCAAGTGCTGGTTTGAATGGAAACGAGGCTGCTCAGAGATGTCCGTGCCCTCACGCACCTTGTACTCCTCTGAGTCTCACTGACCTCTGAGGCAGGAGGTTGCACAGAATTTGGTGCTATGGTCATGGCACATGCTGTACATGAATGGGGCAGCAGAGAACAGGGGCAGGCTCACAAGTTGCTCCTGCCTCCCAGCTCGAGCCCCTGCTCCACGCTCTCAACAAGACTGCACTTACAAAAAGCAGTCAACAAAACTAAGAGGCAATCCACGAAATGGGAGAAGATATTTGCAAATTATATTTTGGATAAAGGGCTGATATCCAAGATCTATAAAGAACTTACCAAACTCAACACCCAAAATAACAAATAATCCAGTCAAGAAATGGGCAGAAGACATGAACAGACACTTCTCCAATGAAGACATACATTTGGCCAACAGACACATGAAAAAATGTTCAACATCACTAGCCATCAGGGAAATACAAATCAAAACCACAATGAGATACCATCTTACACCAGTTAGAATGGCCAAAATTAACAAGACAGGAAACAGCAAGTGTTGGCGAGGTTGTGGAGAAAGGAGAACCCTCTTACACTGTTGGTGGGAATGCAAGCTGGCACAGCCGCTCTGGAAAACAGTGTGGACTTTCCTCAAGACGTTAAAAATAGAGCTACTCTACTACCCAGCAATTGCACTACTCAGTATTTACCCTAAAGACACAGATGTAATGAAAGGAAGGGGCACATGCACCCCAATGTTCACAGCAGCAATGTCCACAATAGCCAAACTGTGGAAGGAACTGAGATGCCCTTCAACAGATGAATGGATAAAGAAGATGTGGTCCATATATACAATGGAATATTACTCAGCCATCAAAAAGAATGAATACCCAACTTTTGCATCAACATGGGTGGAACTGAAGGGGATTATGCTAAGTGAAATAAGTCAAGCAGAGAAAGACAATTATTATATGGTTTCTCTCATATGTGGAACGTAAGGAATAGCTCGGAGGACCACAGGGGAAGGGAGGGAAAACTGAATGGGAAGAAATCAGAGAGGGAGACAAACCATGAGAGACTCTGGACTCCGGGAAACAAACTGGGGGTTACAGAAGGGAAAGGGGGATGGGGTAACCGGGTGATGGGTATTAAGGAGGGCACGTGTTGTGATGAGCACTGGGTGTTATATGCAACTAATGAATCGTTGAACACTACAACAAAAACTTACGATGGACTATATCCTGGCTAACTGAACATAATTTAAAAAAAACATGTTTAAAGAGAAAATCATTAAGAATTTCAAGATGTGGCTGGCTGAGCATTAGGCCATGCACAGAGCCCTGCTGAATTTCAGGCCCTAAGTGACTACACAGGTCATCTCTCCCTGAATCGGGCCCTGTTTGCAAGCAGTTTTGTTAAACAGTTTTCCAAGGCAGTTTTCCCAGTCTAACACTTCCACCAGCAGGATATGACAGTTCTGGTCACTCTTACTTCTCACCAACACTTGGTATCATTTTACCATCATATTGGGAGTGGATTAGTAGCTCATGGTGGTTTTAGTTTGCATTTCCCTGATGATTAACGATGCTGCTGTGGTGAGGCCTGTCCTCCACTTGGATAGCTTCTCTTGCTAATGTACCTGTTAAAACTTTTGCCCCTTTTCATATTGGGTTGTCTATCTTTTTCTCATCGATTTATAAGGGTTATTCATATTTTCTGCATTCTTTCCATGTGCATATATATTGCAAATATCCTCTGCTCTGTACTCTTTCACTCTCTTAACAGTGTTTTTTGATAAACAGCAGTTGTTAATTTTAATGAATTCTAATTTATCAATTTATAGCTTTATAGTAAGCTTTGATATCTTGGTCTCAGCTGTCCAATTTCGTTCTTCTTCACTATTATCATGGCTATTCCTTTTGAAATAAAAACTCTGTAATGCCCTATGTGCCAACCTGGCATTTTCAAAAGTCTTTAGATCTAAATTCCTTAAATTACAACCAAGTAAAGCCAGACTACCTCTGGATTTGGACCAATGCAAATTATTAATGTTATGCTTTGTCTTTCCATGCCAGAAACGAGGACTCTTTAGTTTCTTTTCACATACTCTAGCTAATTAGCATTCCCAGCAAGTGCAACCACCAGCTGACTTATTATACCAACAGTTGTTGCATTGAGAACTTTCTGGTGATCATGAATGCCAAGGTCATTCAATATTTGCAAGGATTTTCATCTTCTTTATTGCCACCATTCTTTATGGTACTGACTAATGTAACTTCTGTGGCTGTTTATAAACCCTTCCAGAAGCCATTGTTTCTGCTAGAGTACTGTTCAATTTTCCACAGTAATTCTGAACCTCAAAATAGAAATGACCAAAACAACATCACAAATCCCTTAGTTAAAAATATTCTTTGAAATTAAATGAAAATTGCCAAGTATCCAGAAATATATATATGTGTATATATATACATATATATCCAAAAGATATGTATATATGACATAATATTCTGCATAATTTATGTTATATATGGTGAACCTATAGTCTTTCAATTTGTGGCTTGTCTCAACTCTCCTTTATTGTCTTTGGATGTGCAGAAATTCTTACTTTTCATCAATCTTTTATGGTTAGTGCTTTTATGCTTAAGAAATGCTTTCCTACCCAAAGTTCATACGGATATTCTACTATATTGTCTTCTAAAATTTTCCTGGCTTTGCCTTCAAAATTAGCTCTTGGATTGGTTTGCTAAGGCTGCCGTAAAAAAGGTGGTCTAACTGGCATCAATTGTTGTCTCACAGTTCTGGAGGCTAAAAATCTGAAATCAAGGTATTCGCAGGGCTCGTTCCTTCTGAGACCTGTGAGGGGGAGTCTGTTCCAGGCCTTTCCCCTAAGCTTCTGGTGGCTTACCAGTAACCATTGGTATTTCTTGGCTTGTAGGTGCATGACCCCAATCTTTGACTTTATGTTCACATGGCATTCTCCTTGTGTGCATTTTTGCATCCAAAATTCTTTTTATAAAGACACTGGTTACATTGGATTAAGGGACCATCCTACTCCAGTGTGACCTCATCTGAATTTAACTTTTCTGAGAACTGGAGGGAGGACATCATTTAACCCATAACAGCCCTTTAATCCACATTAAATTATTTTTGTATGTGATGTGGCAAAAGGTAAACACCCAATTTTCCCAGAAGCATTCACTGAAAATCCTATTCTTTCCCCACTCATCTAAAATACGCTCTTTTTCATTTATCAAATGTCTGTAAATGTTGGACGCTATATACAGTTTCATGGATCTTTTTATTCTACCACATGGTCTTACTGTACCTTTATAATAACTCCTGAAATGTGGAAGGGAAAGTCCTCCCATCTGAACTTTTTACTATTTTTTATTTTTTTTAATATTTTATTTATTTATTTTAGAGATAGAGAGAGCATGGGAGCGAGGGCGGTGGGGAGGAGCAGAGGGAGAGGGACAAGCAGCCTCCATGCTGAGCACAGAGCCTTATACTGGACTCGATCCCATGACCCTGAGAGCATGACCTGAGCTGAAATCAAGAGTCAGATGCTTAACCAACTGAGCCACCCAGGCACCACTCCATCTGAACTTTTTAAAAGATATCTTGATTATTTCTGGACCTTTGAAATTCCACATGAATTGTATAATCACCATGCCAAGAATTTTATAATCACCTTTCACAAATATCTGTTAAAATTTTCATTGGAATTGTATTTTTTTCTAAAACATTTTTCCTTTCTTTCTCTCTCGTTTTTAAGATTTTTATTTATTTAACAGAGAGAGAGAGAGAGCACAAACAGAGGGGAGCGGCAGGCAGAGGGAGAGGGAGAAGCAGGCTCCCCACTGAGCAGGGAGCCTGATGCGGGGCTCAATCCCAGGACGCCAGGATCATGACCTGAGCCAAAGGCAGACATTTAATCCACTGAGCCACCCAGATACCCCATCATTGGAATTGTATTATATTTATGACCTAATTTTAACAGCTACTGAGTTCTCAATCCATAACCACAATCCATATTTCCCCATCTAAAAAAAAATATTCTTCAACGTCACTTGCTGGGATTTCATACTTTTTCCCATAAAGGTTTCATATGTCCTAGGTATCTTTCATGCTATTACAAATGATTCTTTTCTTTCATTTTCCACTAGTTTAATATTGATGTGTAGACATGCAATTGTGTTTTGAAGATTGAATTCATGCCTAGAAGCTCTGCTAGACTCTCATGATAATATTTTAAATTTATCCATGGATTTTTTTTGCTCTACAGGATACGTGGCCAATACTCTTTAAGACTATCAAGGTCATGAAAAATACAGAAAAATTGAGAAAGTATCACAGACCAGAGGAGACTGAAGACACATGGGAACGAACGGTAGTCTGGTACCCTCGATTGGATCCTGGAACAGAAATGGAAAAACTAGAGAAATCTAAATACAGTCTGAAGTTTACTTAACAATAATATGCCAGTGTAACTTGCATAGTTTAGAACACTTACCGTGCTAATGGAACTGAGTGAGGAGTATGCAGAAACTCTCTGCACTGCCTTTGCAATTTTCTGTAAAAAGTACACAAATAAAAAACAAACATGTTTATTTTCTATTATGTGGTATTGGTGCAAAAATAAACAAATAGACCAATGAGAAGAATGAGATCCAAAAATAGACTCATGCATATATGGTCAATATATTTCTAACAAAGTGGCTAACATAATTTCATGTAGACTGAAAATCTTTCCAAAAAATGGCACAGAAACAATAGGACAGCTGCCTGAGAAAAAGCATTCATCTCTACTTTTTCCTCATACCAGGCATCAATATTAACTTACAATGTATTATAGATTTAATTGTAAAAGGTAGAACTATAAAATTTCTAGAAGAAAACATTTTCAACTTTGGAATGCATGAAGATTTCTGAAGATGAGACACCAAAACATAAACATCGGGGGGGGGGGAATGGAAAAAATAGATTTTATCAAAATTAAAAACTTTTACTCTTGCAGATATTATTGTAAAAATTAAAGGGCAAGCCATGAACTGGGAGAAAGTATTTGCAACACTGTAAATCTGACAAAGTATTTGCATCCACAACACATGAAGGACTCTTACAACTCAGTAACAAGTAATAACCCAAATGTCCATCAACAGGAGAATGGATAAATCAAAGGTTATATACATTCATATAATAGAATGTCAGGGAAACAATGCTCCATGAATATTTTCATGTTTCTGGACAGTTTGCCTTCTTAAGCAAAGGAAATTGGCACATCACAGACTAGCTCTTCTTCCCGGACTTATCTGCTCCTCACATTGCAAGAGGGTTAGACCTGGAGCCCTGTGTTCTCATTCAAAAGATAATAAAACTTACCTCCCCCAGAGCCAGGTGTTTGCAGTCCAGGGTAGGGACTTTCCCCTTTGCCTTCCTGAGAGCATTCATTTACTTTCCAAAGTATTTGTTTATTAGAGAGAGAGAGTTTCTCTCCCTCTCTCAGAAAGATAGAGCAGCAGCTAAGGGTGTGTAGCCTATCTAAATTTCTAGATTTATAATTTTGGGTTTCCTTTCCTGTGGTGCATGCACAGGATCCACCTGGCTCTCTTCACGTCACCCCAAAAGAGAGAGAGGAATGGAAGCCAGAGAACCGATGAAGTTATTGTGGGTAATCCTAAGAAATTGATCTCTGTCCAGGGAACCTCACATTTGCTTTTGGCATAAAAATGAACAGATATTTAAAACTTATCATGGAACACTCCCAGCAATAATAATAAAAAAAAAGGTAAAAACTACTCATCCATGGAACAACATGAATGAACCTCAAAGATATTATTATGTTGAAGAAAAGAAGCTAGACACAGAAGAGTACCTACAGTATAGTTCCACCAATAAGAAGGTCAAGAAGAGTCAGAACTAATCAGATGATAACGGAAGTCAGAACAATGAGTTCCTCTGGTAGAGGTATATGAGAAGCATGAGGGAATCTTCTAGAGGGATGGAAATATCCTATATTTTGATCTGAGGTTGGTAACATGGTTGTGTATATATGAAAAAAGTTAAGATTACTGTGCTTTAGGCACCTTATTTTATGTATGGTATGACTTAATAAAAAAAAAAAAACTTTAAAAAAACGTCAGCCAGTTGTTTTGTGGGAACTCACAAGTGATTCTAAAATTCATGTGGAAATACAAGGGGCAAAATTAGCCAAGGCACTCAAATAAGAACAAAGTAGAGGGACTTGGTTTACCAGCAAAAAGAAAGGAACTAAAATAGTGTGAGATTTTGCAAAATAATAGACAAAGAGAACAACGGAACAGAGCATAATCTATAAACAGACCCATTAATAAAAGACATTTAGTTTATGAAGAAGATGGAGCTTTAGGGAAAAGATGATTTTTCCAATAAACAGTGCTGAATTGGTCAGACTCACATAAAAAATAAAAGTTGAACCCCTAGTTTATCATATAAAAATCAGTTCAAGGCAGATCATAATTTTACATGTGAAAAATAAAGCAATAAAGTTTTCAGAAGAGAACTTAGAAGAGTATCTTCATGATCTTAGGGTGGGATAACATTTTTTAAACAGGACACAAAAAAAACAATGACCATAGGAGAAATAATTGGTAAATTAAACTATATTACATTTAGGAACGTCTTTTATTACTCTATTGAGAGAGTAGAAAGGCAAGCTACAATAAAGGGAGAATATTGGCAGCATACACAACTGCCAAAGGCTTCATATTCAACATATGTAACAAATTTCTTCAAACAAAAATAAAATAAAAAGACGACCTAATAGAAAAAACAGGCAAGAAATGGGAGCAGATCCTTGACACAAGGGTATATCCAAATGGCTAATAAACTTATGAAAAAGTTCTCAATGCATTGCAGCTGATGGGAATGTAAATTGTTATAACCACGTTGGAAAACAGGTTTGGCATTATTTACTTAAGCAGAAATATGTCTGTCCTATGACCCAGTAATTATACTTCTGGGTATGTACCCAGCAGAAATATGTGCACCTAGGCAAGAGACATGAACTAGAATGTTCCAAGAAGCACTACTGCTAATAGCTCCAAACTGGAAACAATCTAAATGTCATCAAAATAGAATGTATAAATAAACTGTAGCATAGTCACATAATGGATAACTTTACAGTGTTGCACTAAATCTATAGGCAGAAAGACAGATGATTCTCAGCATAATGTTGAGTATGAGAAGCCAGATACAATGGAATACACACTCAATGATTGATTTTGTGGGGAAGGAAAGGGGCAAGAGGACAGCCTCTGTAGGTTTAGCATTGTTCTATTTCTTGACTTGGGTGATACTTGCCAACGCATTCCCTTAGTGATAACTCATTGAGCTGTAACATCTGTATTGGTGCATTTTTCTGTATGTATATTATACTTAACAATTACAAAATTTTTTAAATGCATGGGCTGCTTCTCAAAAAAAAAATTTGGAAGAGTTGGAGGAAGATCTGATGAGATAGGATTCCATAAGATTTTAATTATTTGATATTATTTAGATGTGAGCAGACAGCATAATGTAAACACTGTTAGTGGTCCCAAATATCCACAACGAATGGCAGAGTAGACTAAAAGGATTTCAGAAATCTCCTAAATACTGGATGCTTATTATCTCCCCAGGACTCTTTCCTTTCTTCCTTTTTCCCCAACTATCATCTGCTCTCTAACCTTCAGGTTTACTTTTGGAAACCTAGTATATTCTGAACATGCCCCTGACTATAACTGTGTGTCCAGGAATGTTCCCATGTTTGCATTCACGTTGTAGTTTACAATATGGAAATCACACCAATGTTGCATTTTTCATAAATTAATAAGTATACATCTTCATATGTGCGTTATTTTGCAGTTCACCCCATAAATGTATTTGCTTCATTTTTCTTAAGCACAGAGGCATATAAGGAAGTCATTATGAGCATAGACTTTGGAATTAGATTAACCAGGCTTCACATCCCAGTGCTGTCACTTATTAAGTGAACAACCTAACCTAGCATGTTTCTTCATTTTGTCATTTGGGAAAATGTGACTAACTCACAGAATTGTTGTAAGGACCTAAGAAGGTGGTAAGTGTAACCTTCTTAGCATAGTGCCTAGCTCAAAGTCAGAATTCAGTAACCTCACATGATGGTGATGATGGTGATGATCATGATGATGTGTCATTCCTGGAAACTATTTAGGAGTTCAACTGGAATAGGAAAAGTTTGTATTGTTTTGTTTGTAGTGTTAGTGCTGGGATTGAGGATGGAAGGTATTGGTTACAGCCTTGCTGATCAAAAAGCTCAAAATTCCACAAAATTAAGATCTCAGCAGGTGGTAAATCATGGCAAGAAGGATTGCCATCTAGACATTTCTCCAAAGAAGACATACAGATGGCCAACATACACATGAAAAGATGTTCAATATCATTTGTCATCAGGGAAATGCCTATTAAAACTACAATGAGATAGCACCTCATACCTGTCAGAATGGCTAAGATCAAAAACACAAGAAATAACAAGTGTTGACGAGGATGTGGAGAAAAGGGAACCCTCGTGCACTGTTGGTAGGAATGCAAACTGTGGCAGCCACTGTGGAAAACAGTATGGAGGTTCCTCAAAAAGTTAAAAATAGAACTACCATACAGTCCGGTAATCATACTACTGGATATTTGCCAAAAAATACAAAAACACTAATTAAAAGGGATACACGCATGCTCTATGTTTATAGCAGCATTATTTACAATAGCCAAATTATAGAAGCAGCCCAAGTGTCCATGGATAGATGAATAGATAAAGAAGATGTGGTATATATAAATACAATGGAATATTATTAGGCCATAAAAAGAATGAAATCTTGCCATTTGCAACAACATGGATGGATCTAGAGGGTATAATGCTAAGCAAAATAAGTCAGTCAGAGAAAGACAAGTACCATATGATTTCACTCATATGTGGAATTTAAGAAACAAAACAAAGGAGCAAAGGAAGAAAAGAGAGAGACAAACTGTGAAACTGACTCTTAACTGTAGAGAACAAACTGGTGGTCACCAGAGAGCAGGTGGGTGGGGGATGGGTGAAATAGGTAAAGGGGATTAAGAGTACACTTATCCTGATGAACACTGAGTAGAATTGCTGAATCACTGTATCGTACACCTGAAACTAAAATAACACTGTATATTACCTATACTGGAATTAAAATTAAAAACTTTTTAAAAAAAATTTTCTTGATTTATTTGACAGAGCGACAGAGAGCACAAGCAGGGGGAGCTGCAGTCAGAGGGAGAGGGAGAAGCAGGCTCCCCGCTCAGCAGAGAGCCAGACGTGGGATTCAATCCCAGAACCCTGGGATCATGACCTGAGCCTAAGGCAGATTGCTTAATCGACTAAGCCACCCAGGTGCCCTGAAATTAAAAGCTTAATAGAAAAATAAAGCACCAATCAGGAAAAAAAAAAGGTTGTAATTTTCATGACAGAATACATCAGTTTGAATGTGTTGAGTCATTTCAAAAATCTTCTGAAGGATATACTAGGATTTATTTTGACTGGGAAAGTTTAGACTGGGAGGGAACTGGACTGCTTCTTCCTGAAGTTCGCAGGGTGGGTAAGATGGTAGAATTTAAAGGTACAAAGGAAACTCCCTAAGGTGAGTTCCAGGTCACAGGTAAAAACAAAAGAAGTCATGACTACACTCTTGAATTTAATGCATGGGAAACATCAACTGAACACTTAGCAATATTTTAGGTCCCACTCCTCCTATGAGAACCACAGGCATCTATTGAGGACAGAGCGGTGAATTTGTTACCAGGTATAAGACCAGTGAAATTCTGACGTGCTGTCTGACAAGAGCAAAGGGGAACTTGAGGAGGACAGAGGGAAGACGGGTGTGCCGAAGTAACAGAACTGTTACTGCTCAAGTTAAGAAGGGTAGGGAATAAGGGAAGGAGGGCTATGTACCTGTCTGCTTTAGCCCCTTTGGGGACACGAATGATTCCTGTTTGAACAGAAATGCATATAAGTCCTAAAGTTTAGATACCAAAGATGATTGGCCCCAAATACATTTGTGGCAAATATACATCACATTTAACCCACTAGACTTAAAATGATAAGGATGAAGCCCTACTAATAAAATTTACAGTCAGTAAAGACAACAGTGACTCACCACAATGCTGATGATGAGCTGCTAACATAGAGTCCTTCCTAAAATGTTCAGTCCTTCCTACATCTTCCTGAATCAGTAAGACCCCAGCCAGGAAAACAGAAACCATACCAGTTCTTTCAACAGAAAGAATTTGCTAGGTAGAATTGATTAAATAGACGCTGGAGAACTAAAAATGTGAAAAGGGGATTTTTCAGACTGAGGCCCTGGAAGTAACTACGGGAAGCAACTCTCAGCCCCCAGGGCTGAAGGAACAAAGGGAAGATGTGGGGGTTACATCCTGGCAGAGGAACCCCCGGAAGCTGAACTCTGGCCTCTGAGAATGGGCCCGGCCAGCCCAGTGCTGGTGTCTCTGAGGGGGCGCAATGAAGCTGACTCTGGGCGTACGGCACCAGCTCCTCCCGCCAGGGTGAGGAGCCACTGGGCGGCACCGCGAAGAACAGCAGGTAGGAAGGCCAGTCCCGTCGCAGCTCCTCCGGCGGTCAGCGTTCACCCAGCGCCCCCTAGCGATGCAACCTAAAGGACCCGGCTGACAAACGTTTGTAGAGTCCTAGGTTCCGCGTCCCAACACGGAGCTCAGCCAAAGGGACAACCCGAGCTGGATTTATTCTCTGTTTCCAAGTCTTTCTGGGGAGAAGGATGTAGCATACTTAGGGGACTCTTGAAAATCCTGCCAGTCCTCTCACTCCCTCCCAGCAAAAAGACTTCTTTCTTTTCAATTACTTCAGATTCTTTTTTCTAAGATGAAGGTAGCTGACCTAATTTTGTACACTTAGGTTTTCTGTGAGGGAAAGAGGGAACATACCCGAGGTGAATCGTTTATTTCTCTATTTTAAGGCGGTGCCCAGCCTTTGTAACTCCCTCTCAAGGACCGGAGCCGAGACAGGCCCTCGGGTTTTCTTTATGCTATTTTAATGATTTCAGCACAGTTCTTCACTTCCACCCCCGCCGTCCCGTTATGAAGAGCCTGGGACCTAGAAGCGGGCCCGTGTGGAAATCCGCAGGCCCCTCCCTGCTCACAAGCTCGGGGGACTTCATTCAAGCAGATACCTTGACTTTCTGAGTTTCCCTTTTCTGACCAATGGGACAATACCTGGTTGCAGGTGGCGAGGACTGCATGAAATCAAATGCAATGCATGGCAGAGTGCCTGGCGGTATGTTGAGAAATAAATACCCATTTCATTCTTTCATTCATTCTTCCGGCACTGAACTCTGACACTTCAAAGTTTAGAGGAGCGACTCTCAGGCCTGAATACCAGACTCACTTTTCTGTGTGCTCACCTCACTCTCTCCTCCGCGGAGTGCAGGCTTTTACCTGCACCGGTGACCTCGCAACAGGTCGGGGCGGTGGAAACTCGCCCAGACTCTCGGAACTGCGTGGCCGGGGACCAGGAATCGCGGGGTCCCTCCCCTCGGCGCCGGCATCCAGCTGGGCTGCCGCGGGACGCGGGTGGGGCGCAGCCGGGGTACCGCCTCCCCGGGCTCCCGGCCGCGGACAGCGCCGCGCGACGCCCTAGCGGAGGGCCCGGGGCGCCGCGGAAGGGCGCGCGGCTCGAAGGGGCGGGACGCGGCGGGACGCCCTCCGAGATGTGACCCGACCCCCGCAGCCCATGTGGGCCTGGCGACCCCCCGCGGGAGCGGCGGCCAGAGCGGCCCAGGCGCCCGGCCGCCGGGCCCTGCGGCTGCTGCCGCTGCCGCCGCTGCTGCTGCTGCTGGCGGCCGCGCCGTCGGGACGCGCAGGTAGGTGGGTGGCGGCCGCGCCGCCTGGTGCGGGACGGGGACGTGACGGGGCCCGGCCCGCCGACTGCCCAGCGCCGCCGGGGTCCGTCCCGCGGGTTTCGGGGTCGTGCGCCGAGCGGCAGGCGCGGGGGTCGGCGCCGGGAGCCCCGGGAGAAACTTCAGCGCGCCTGTCGCCTCTCGCGCGCCTGCGGCTGCGTCAAGCTCGCAGGACCGAGAGCTTCACTCTTCCCACTGCGGGGCGTGCAGTGAGGTAGAGCAAGGGTGACAGGGGTCGCTCTGAGTGGAACCGGCAGCTCGGCACTTGCGGTTGGCGACAGTGACCGTGCGCGGCGCCCTCGCCCGCACCGACCCGCCGCCCTTTAACAGGGACCAACCCGCGGCGGGCGGTGACGGTTGCGCTTGCTTGAAAATACCGGACTCCGGGGGAAGGGTCTGCTCGGAAAGAACAGGGTCCAGAAAGAGGCAGCGTTTCTAAACTAAGATCGCCTCTCTTGAGCACGTCATTCTTTTTCCTTTGCAATTAAGACCGTGTACAGATACATGCTCTTTGATTTTTCGGAAATAAAACTTTTAACTGATTTATGACATAAGGTAACTGAAATCTGCTTTGCTCTGTTAAGTTTAAATTCTACCAACTGGCATCCAGTAAGCCAGGATGATTCATTAACCTGATTTCTTTTTTTCTTCTGCATTTTCTGGTATATGAGAAAAAGATTTTTTTTTTTTTTTTAAAGCAAGATATCGGGGATTTTTTAAAAAAACTAAAACCAGCAAAGCTTCCCAGAATACTGTATTTTGTAGGGACGTGGTTCAGGCTTTTATGACTTTTAACCCAGAGCTGAACAACAGTGAATACAGAAAGAAAGTTGTCCTCTAAAATGCAGTGTTCTTAGTAGTCAAAGAAAAAGTTGTTTAAGTTTGATAGAGTTAGTATGGAAGCAACCCCAGTGCCCATGATAGATGAGTGGATAAACAAGATGCGATACCCACGCTCACACCCCGGACAGGAATACTACTCAGCTGTAGAAAAGAATGGGATCTCGCCATTTGCCGTATGGGTGGACCTAGAGAGTATTATGCTAAGTGAAATAAGTCAGGCAGAAAAAGACAAATACCATATGATTTCACTTTCACTTATGGAATCTAAAAAAGAAAACAAATGAATAAACAAACGAAAAGCAGAAACAGATCCATAAATAGTGAGACCAAACTCATGGTTGCCAGAGGGAGAAGGGTGGGAAATGGGCAAGCCATTGAAGGGGAATGGGAGAGACAACTTCTTAATAGAGAGTGATTTCTATCCCGATGGGTCAGCCACACTATCTGCTAAACAATGTGGGCTTTCTAAGGGTTAGATGGCATTGCCACTCTTGGGTAGGGTACTACTTTAATTTTTCGAACGTTTTAGCACAAATATTCAGTCACCAAACTTAGTATTTGGATCAGGCTGTATAAACCAAACATTCAAAGAGAAGGGAAAAACAAAACTCAACGTAGCATCAACATTCTAGGAAAATATTGATATTTAATTTCAGGTAAGCTTTTAACGTTATTCAGAACATCTGTGATGTTCCCTCAAGACGGGCATGACACCCACATTCACTTTCATTCTCTAAACTCTCCCGGGACAGAAGTTTCACCAGCAAGTTTATCCCTGTTGCATATCAAACTCTGCCCTGTTGGCCCATTTCCATGCTTATTCTTCAATGAAGATAAGGAACAGTGGTCAGCATTAGATAAACAAGCATCCAAAGCCAGTAAGAGAGAGTGGGAGAAGATGACTTCCCAAGGTCATGTTCTCCTCTCCTCAAGCCTTTCAGAGGTATCCATTGCTGTAAAATAATTCTGAACTCGCCTGCAAGGTTTTTTGTGGACCACAGTCTAAATATTACTACTACATCTATGCTTATTAGAACTAATTTACTATAATTAACACAGTGAAGGTATTTGTTCAAATGTCTCTTCTTTGATATCAACACAGCAGCGTTTGGGTATTCTATTTCACTGAGTAATTATTTGTACACACACAGATGGTTCCAGTGAACTAATTAAGTTACCTTCATTATTTCTTTAAATTAATTTTGAAATAATTTGAAGCTTACAGAAAAGTTTCAGGAACTGTAGGCTTTCCTTTCACTGAGTAATTATTTGTACACACACAGATGGTTCCAGTGAACTAATTAAGTTACCTTCATTCTTTCTTTAACTTTTAATTTTGAAATAATTTGAAGCTTACAGAAAAGTTTCAGGAACTGTAGGCTTTCCGTAAATCCCTTAGCTGGTTTCTCCCAAGTTTAACATCTTACATAACTATTGTACAATGTTCAGAACCAGGGCATTAACATTGGTATAATACACTCACCAAACTATAGACCTTGCTCAGATTTCAGCCATTTTCCCACTAAGGCTCTTTTTCTGTTCCAGGATCCCGCTTTACATTTAGCTGTCATGCCTCCCTCGTCTCCACCAATCTATGACAGTGCCTCAGCCTGTTTTTGCTTTCATGTCCTTGACCCTTTGGAGTGTCATCTCTTCTTAGAATGTCCCTCAGTTTGGGTTCATTTGATGTTTCTTCATGATGAGAGTGAGGTAATTCCTTTTGAGCAAACTATGTTGTCTTTCTCAGTGCATCATAGCAAAGGATTTATGATATCAATATGTCTTGTTCATGCTGATGTTAACCTTGATCGCTTGGTTAAGGTGGTGTCTGCAGGGATTTTCATTGTGTAGTTACTGTTACTTTGGAGCAGACACAGGTCATTTCTTGTACATTTGCATGGCTTCCACATTTATCAGCTAGAGGCGCATCCTCAGCCTGTCTAGAGAGCATCATGTATCCCAGATCCAACCGTGTGGCATAGGATCACCAGCCTCTCTCTTCAGAATGTGTGTACCTACTGCCTGTAATAATTATTTATTGAGCTTCCTATAGAACAAGCCTAGGAAAGGCAGTATTCACTCTCCAACTAAGGAGATTCGTTACCTCTGGGAGGTGGCGTGGTATAGGAACAATGAGGTAGGGCTGAGGAGGGACTGACAGTTCTCTGTACCTTTGGTACGGCTCTGACTGGTAGAGCCTTAGGTAAGACATATATTTCCCATTTAAGCATAAACTTTGGACAAAGGAATAGGCAGATGGAATGATTCATGTTATAAAATGAATATGTTAGGATAAGCATTTCAACATAAAACATTAACTATTTTTATAATATTTTATTTTTTTAAAGATTTTTAAATTTATTTCAGAGAGAGAGCATGGGAGCAGGGACGGGGTGGGGGGAGCAGAGGGAGAGGGACAAGCTGACTCTGCGCTGAACCCGGGGCTCGATGTGGGGCTTGATTCCACGACCCTGAGATCATGACCTGAGCCGAAATCGAGAGTCAGACGCTAAGCTGACTGAGCCACCCAGGTGCCCCTATAGTATTTTAAATAAATAAAACTGCATATCCATGTGTTGCCTTTGTTAGTGCTTGGCATAGTACTTTTCACAAAATATTACTCAGTAAATTTGCAGGTTTTTGCTTAAAAACACCTTTCATTACACATGTGATGTTTTTAAAATGATTTTCTATTTGCATCTTTTTCTTCTTCGTACAGTTTTACCAGGTATCATTGACACATTTATATCCACGATAATTTAAAAAAAATAGACATCTGAGACTCCGCTGCAGCTTAATGTAGCATATATTTTAATGAGTAAAATCATTTTATCCATCTTATTAACATTACACTTATGCTATGAGTGTGATATTCTGAAAGAGTTCTGATTTTTCTTGGTCCATATTTATGATTATTTGACACAAAAGCTGATACCAGAAAAATGAATTAAATCTTTATAATCAATTCCAAGATATGTCAATTACTTATAAAATTGGAGAACAAGAAAATTTTAGGGAAAAATTGCCAACCGGAGACATTAAAATTAAATACATCCTCTACTTTAGTTTTCAGAATTCCTTTGGCAATAGAAACCTGGGGTTGACAGGACATTATTAAAGTCCCATCCAAGTGCTTCTCGTATGAATCTCCTCCGAAGCATTACTTCCAGATCATTACCTGTCTGTTTGAGCACCTGTCATCACGAGACACTCACTGCCTGGCACCCAAGGCAGGATGTCCTGTCATTGCAGACTTCCAGCTATTACAGTGTCCTTCCACGTAATGCGCTAAGGTCTTACTCTCTTGCATCTTCACCCACAGTTGGTCCCAACCCTATGCTGCCGAAGCCATGCAGAACAGGCGATGCAGATAACCAAACGCACCATCTGTGTCTTCTCCTCTCTCAGCTAACCACCTTCCCAGTTATGTCATGTCAGCCTCTCGCTCCTGGTCTTTCTAGCATGTGTGTGTTCCAGTTTGTCTGCAAGCTCCCACGCTGCCTCCCTGTAGGTCATGATGAGATGGCTCGTCTACTAACATTTCAAGCATTACATCTGGCCTGTTTGTCCTTAAATGATTCAGCGTCAAGTTCTCAGTGAACCTAGGGTCCCTGATGCCTGAAAGCACTGCCCTCCTTTTCTTTGTTGTCCTCTCCTAAGAGACACAGACTCTGAACCCTCATTTCAACTCAGGCTTTCATATTAAGACAATTGCACTTTGTGGAGGTAGTTTTCTTTCTGTTTGCTTCTCGAAGGATAAAGGATGGAAGTATGGCATAATGTTTTATCTAGAGCTTGGGTCTGTGATGCAATTAAGGATACTCTTTTCTGGAAAAAAAATTTTACTGATTATCTATTCAACGCTAGTTCTGTTTTTGGACTGTGGCGGTCACTGTGCTGCACCCTGAGCCACAGAATGGCTCCCGTACAGTGACTGCTCTGCCTTCAGCCACACGGAACTGGCATACTTCTTCCCATACAGACTTGTCAGTAAGTTGTCCTCATGCTTCTCGATCTCAACATGGATGCTCTTCAGCCAGGGTCCTCAAAGTTCCAGCCCATACAGTTGCGTTTGTATTTTGGGGATAGGAGTTTTTTTGGGCAACTTCATTGTCCTAGTTAAAGCATTTGTTTACATTATTCCCCCCATTTAAATTTTCTCCTTCTCAACTTTGCAGATATTTTGCCTCTTGCGTCAATCCCTTCATCTTTACTTTCTGGAGATTCAGCAGCCTTTAAAGCATTCATTGTTCTCCTCGGTAAACACCGTGTTCATTTTTGAGGAAAGATACAAGCAAGCAAAAGACACCTCCTGCCTCAGTTTTCTGAGGCCGCCGTAACAAAGTAGCACGAACTGGGTATAGCTTAAAAATAACATCAATTTATTATCTCACGGTTCTGGAAGCTAGAAGCCTGAAATTAAGATATTGGCAGGGTTGACTCCTTTTTTTTTTTTTTAAAGATTTTATTTATTTATTTGAGAGAGAGAGCATGAGAAGGGAGAAGGTCAGAGGGAGAAGCAGACTCCCCGCCAAGCAGGGAGCCCGATGCGGGCGGGACTCGATCCCAGGACTCCGGGATCATGACCTGAGCCGAAGGCAGTCGCTTAACCACTGAGCCACCCAGGTGCCCCCAGGGTTCACTCCTTTTGAGGGCTGTGAGGGAGCATCTGTGCATGCCTCTCTCCTAGCTTCTGGTGGTTGCTGGCAATCTTTGGCATCCCTTGGCTTGTTGATCTTCATTCCAATTCTCTGCCTTCACATGGTGCTCTCCCTGTTTCTTCACATTATCTTCCCTCTGTGCATGTCTCTCTTTGTGTCTAAATTTCCCCCTTTTATAAGGACATCAGTCATATTGGATTAGGACCCACCCTAGTGACCTCTTTTTAACTGATTACCTCTCTAAAGACGCTATACCTAATTAAGGTTATTTTATGAGGTACTGGGGGTTAGGATTTCAACATACTTCTTTTGGGAGGCACAATTGAATTCATAACACCTACCATACCCTCACAGGCCCATAGGGCAGGATCCATGAGCTTGGCTTCTAAAGTGGAGAAAAGCTACCTTTTCAGCCCCATGTGGTGGCTCTCCTCCTCAGCATGTTTATAGTCTATGTCCATTGTCAAAGGGCAACTTTCATAGAAGTGTCGTGCCTGAAAGTCTCTCCTGAGAATGTTGAGGGCGGAGATGAGGTCTTCTCTTGGAATTTCCATAACATGAACATAAGAGAGAGACACCATTTGGTAATATATTGAAATATGGAATTACTATTTTGTAAACCTAAAACTCATATAATGTTATAGGTCAATTCTAGCTCAATAAAAAAAGGCGGGGGGAGAGCCATCAATGGTGTGTAATAAAGACAGTACAGTTTAAATTTCTTCAGCAGAGGGGCTCACTCTCCTCAGACCCCTACCTCCTGCCTCGGCTTATATGAGGGGCACTTTCACTGCAAAATCCTTGCTCTTGCTCCAACAAGGACCATTTTCATCATTAAGGCTAACTATCATTCTAATTCTAAGCCAGCCTTCCTCCTCCATTTTAGATTAAAATATATGTGTTGCAAAAAGTCCACTAAATTATCTACTAAATGCTCTACTTCGTTATTTTAAAAATTAGCTCATAATTTCTAAGTGTAAAATAGAATATCACATGCATTTCAGGAGCAAATAACTTAAGGGAAGAAGGTATTCGAGGTGATCAGATTTCATGAAGAAGCATTACCTTGACACACTGATGCATCCATTCTGAGTTTTCAGAAGTTAACATATACCTCGACACAATGTGATTTGAGCACTTTTCATTCATTCAATGTCATTCACTCATATCCATCAGGAACAGTTGTAGGTATTGAGGTGAACATGAAAACAAGGTCTCTTTCTTCACAGAGCTTTTAGTCACAGACAGGTAATTACATTAGAGTATAAATGCTAGAACTGAGAAAAACACGCTTCTTTAGAAGCACAGAACAAGGTAACCAATCAAATCTAGAAGGCAGGCAGGGCTTCCTATAAAAAGGGTCCTCTAAACTGAGACTCATAAGAGTTGCTGGTATGTGTGTGTGTGTATATATATATATAATTTGATATTAGATATATATAAAATTTTATATATATCACTTCACATTCTCCCTATTTGAGGAGAAAAGATGCATTATGCAAGCAATGAGGTATCGAAGTTAAATGTCTTGCTATGAATAAATACTTCCAATGCTTTTAGGAAAAAAACATAAATTTAATAAATAGTTACAGGTAGGCTGTCATCCATATTATGTAAAACAATTATAACTTAATATAAATTCAGCTCTTTTTCATTTCAAATATTAGCAGGAAAATACAGGCATACTTCGTTTTATTGCACTTTGTCAACATGGCATTTGTCACAAATTGCAGATTTGTGGCAAGGCTGCGTCAGGCAGCTAGGTCTGTCAGCGCCACTGTCCCCAGCAGCATTTGCTCACTTTCTGTCTTTGTATCACAGTTTGGTAATTCTCGCAATATTTCAAACTTTTTCATCATTATTATATTTGTTCTGGTTCTCAGTGATCTGTGATCGGTGATTATGAACTTGCAGAAGGCTCAGAGGATGGTTAGCAGTTTTTAGCAATAAAGTATTTTTCAATTAAGTTATGTGCATTGGTTTCTCAGACATAATGCTGTTGCACAGTTAGCAGACAACAGTATAATGTAGACATAACTTTTGTGTTCACTGGGAAACCACAACATTCATCCGACTCACTTTGTTGTGATGGTGACTTAAGTGCAGTGGCCGGGGACCGAGCCTGCAGTGGCACCAAGGTACACCTGTGAGGCCAAATCCTGCTCTAAGCACATTCTCTCTATAAATTACCAGGTAGTTAATATTCCTTTTTCACACCTACAGATCTTTCTTATAAAACTACAGATCAGCAAACAAAACGTGGGCAGGAGTAAGGAGCTTAGTAGCTATGGGACAGCCTGACTTCATGGTCATTGGCAGCCTCAAATCACTGTGGTCTGCGGCTTTTTGCAATACGGAATCAAACCACACACACGGTTATCAAAAGGCACAGTTGTTACAGCTGTGGTTTTGCAGGATAAGGCTGGTGTCCTAGGTGCTATTTCCCACTTCCTTAATCAACACAGCCCTTTGAAGGCTCTGTTGGCTTTAGTGAGCAAGAGCAAAGGGAAAGTCTTAATTGATCCATTCTCTCGGTTGTCCCTGGAGAAGTTCCAAGGCTGGTGCAATGCCCATTGCCCAGCACAGCAATGCCCTTGACTCGTCTTTGTGCGTGGCCTCTTCATTGTTGCTCTGCTTTTCTAATGACCCGTGCTTTTTTACATCTTTGTGGCAGTTAAGGACCTAAAAGAGCTGATCTTCAGTGTGGCCCAGGCAGAATGTGGGACTTCTGTTCATCTTATTGCATGCAGTTACCCAACGTCATCAAGGCATAGTTCAGCCCCAGAGAGGTCTGATCGTAGTCCTGGTCACCCTCAAAAACATCAAAGCTTCTGCTTTCACTATAGAGGAGAGTTAGCCCACTGAAAATCACATTTACCTTTCTGACAGTGTTTTTGATGGCTACTCTACACTTCCATTTTGGTCTTGTCCAACTGGAAAATCTGAGATTATAACGGTGATCTGGAAAATCTGAGATTATAACGGTGATCACACCATCAACTTCCTTTACCTCAAAATGCCAGTCCACAATGAACAAGAAGCAAATACTATTAATGACTTCCAGATCGCCCCTAAATAATTACTTCCCAGTTCCTTTCCACTAAATAATTATTTTTAAAACTCTCTTACTTTTTCTATTAATTATTTTCTCACATTTTTGTTTTGTTAACTTTCTCTCTGAAAATTTCAAGTGATAGAGATATGAATAAAAGAATGGCTTTGCGGGGCGCCTGGGTGGCTCAGTCATTAAGCGTCTGACCTTCTGCTCGGGTCATGATCCCAGGGTCCTGGGATCGAGCCCCGCTTCGGGCTCCCTGCTTCACGGGAAGCCTGCTTCTCCCTCTCCCACTCCCCCTGCTTGTGTTCCCTCTCTCGCTGTCTCTCTCTCTGTCAAATAAATAAAAATAAAATAAAAAAAAAAGAATGAGGGTAGAATAAACTATTAAAAAAAAAAAAAAAGAAGAATGGCTTTGCTCCGTAAGGATAAAGAAGAACTAGTTGTGAAAATGATTTGAAAAATAGATGATATTTATTTATTTATTTATTTATTTATTTATTTATTTATTTTTTGCATTCAGCCTTTACTGACTTTCATGCTTCCACTGTGCTCATCATCAAGAGCCTTGGAGATGACACTCACAGGGTCTTTCCTCTTCTGGGAGGTCAGCTTATGCAAACAAATGGGCTATGGACCAACTCTGTGACCTTGAGCAGATGAAAAATAGATGATATTTAATTAATACCTGTTGATTGAACTTGGAATTCCCAACAGCTATTCTTTTCAATACCTTAGTGGTCCCAAATGGGTTGCCCTTAACTCTTTTCTTACTTTCATCTTTTCCTTTCTAAGGCAAGTTATCAAGTAGTAGAGGCTCCAACCCACACTCGAATCTACTTCTTCACAGTTACTATGATGTTCATTATTACAAATCAAGATACTTTAGAGATCACAAAATGTAGAGAAAATCAAATTCCTGTCCACAAAAGGCTAATTTCTAAAAGGGAAAGGAAGACATTTATATAAGATATGACATAAGGTAGTACAACTGATTTTCTAACAGTGGGGCTGACATATACAAGTTAATAATGGTGTCTTCAAAATAGGCCTTTTAGAAGGTGATGCACAAAAATCTCACCATGATGTATTTCTTAAACTCCTTTTTTCAGAGTTCCAAATAGAGCCTGCACATGTTGGTCAGAATAGCCCATTAAGCGGCAAACCTTCATCTTGGAGGTATGATTTAATTTTCAAAGTATTCCAAGCCATTTCCAACAAACTTGGGTAATCAAGCTGGGAAATCAGGCTATGGTTGGGCAAAAACAAGGTGTGGCTGTAAAAAAAAATGAGATGGAATTTCTTGCATGTTTATAAGCTACCTCTGATAACAATTATAGCTGAAAGGAAGCATGCCCCAAATGCCATGAGCTGAGCAGTACCATAGGAATAATTATAAACCCTCCCCTGGGAACCACATGGAAGATGCACCCTCTCTTTGATGGGTAAACTCCAATATATTTCTTTTAAAAAGTAGTCTCGACTTTAAGGTCTTGCTTGCTACTAGGTACCAACAGCAATAGTCAAAAACATGTTTAAGCACATAAATTTATTTGTTGAGGTGTGGCTATAAAGAAATAGCGCTGCTTTTTCTGTATGACTCATGCATCACTCATCCACATAAATGTTCACATTGCTGGCAGGGAAAGCATATATTGATGGATTGTGTCCCAGGTTCAAACAATATCTGCTGGCTCCATGAGAGCAGCAGAGCCTTCTGTGTGTTTCTGGCTTCTGCTGCCCCCTAGTGCCCATCAGTTTCTATTTCTAGCACACAGTAGGTGCCCAGTAACTATGTTGAAGGAATGACGTGGCTGTGTACAGTTCCACCAGGAAAAGCTTCAGTGAAGAAGAAATACTTGGGTTTTCCTCATTGCATTTCTTCTATCTCTCCTTAGAATCAATCATCTATCACATGCAAAATTTATAATGATCATACAATCCCTTCTTCCCACAACAGTGTTCTTTGGAGCATTTCCTAAAGGCGGTAGGTGAGTATCCTACCGTAGGAGCCCTGTCAATAGTCAGAACACTTGGCCTCAGTCAGGTATCCTCCAAATGGTTGAATAACCATGGCCAAGTCATGCAGCTTCTCTGGGGCTCTATCGATTCATCTGTAAAGTGAGAATAGTAACTATGGAGGAGAACACTAAGTGAACAATGATTGAGCTCTTCCTTTGTGCCAGGCACTGTTCCAGGAGGTCTACGTAAAGAATCTTATTTAATCATCCCATCAATCCTATGAAGCACGTCGTATTGTTTTATTTTACAAAGAGGAAATTGAGGTACAAAGGTTAAGTAACCGACTTGAGGGCACATGGCTGTGCTAAGTGGTAGGGCAGGGAGTGGGCTCCAGTGTGGCTCTGGAACTCTTGTTCTTAGAGCTTCTCTCTGACCTACTCACATAAACAATTACTAGAAGCCAGAGAGGGAGGGCAGGTGGCAGCCCTGTGTGAGGGACAGTATTATTAGAGAGAACATCGAGGCAGCCCACACATCCAGCAGTGAGTGGGCCAAGAGAGAGTAGAGAAATAACTGTGGAGATGGAGGTTCGGAGAAGACCATCGAGTTTACAGGAACTAATGTTAATGCCAACCCATGCTCTCTCCTTTATAGAACACAGCTGTGTATCTTTTCTTAGGTAAATAGTTCCTGAATAACATTGTAAGGGCTGTTTTTAGATGACTAGTTTTTAAGGGTCCTTGATATATAATTAGAGAAAAGAGGAGAAAGAGGAGTTAATATTTTTCAAGAGAACTAGTTTACAACTTGAGACAAAAGAAAATCTGCTTTTCCTTTCAGCATGATGAAGTTAGAACAAGACCAGAGATAATCGGTCTAAAGGCAGCAATACCATTTGGCTCTCATTTGGTGGTTACGATGAGTTGTGTACAGCTCGTGCTTTCTGAAATTGGTTCATCACCCTCTGGTGCTTTTTGTTAACTCTTTTAACCTCCCTCCCCACAATAAAGAGCTGATACAATCATATTAAGGTATTTTCCTATTTCAAAAGACACTTGGCAATATGTAGCAGCCACTTGCCATGCATGGGCTACTGTTCCTTCATTAAAAAGCATCTGTTGAGTGTCTTTTGACTGTGTCAATCCCCTGTGTACAATGTAAGTTGACCAAGGTGGTTTCAAGATACCAAGATTTGGCAGTTTAGGCAGTTCTCACCCCCATTCAATCTTCATGTATCTGGATCCTGCCCTGCCTTCATGATTTATGTGAGCCCCACCAGCCCCTGGTTAGTTCAGTTCAAAAGCATTTATTTGCCTCATGCTGGGGATACAAAGACTATAAAACATGGAGCCCAATGTCCAATGGCTCAGAACCTGGTGATTCCTTAACTCTGCTCTAGCTTCAGAAAGACAGAAGGGGCAAGGGGCTGGAAACGTTCTCTGGGTAAGGCTGGGCAGGGTTTCCTCTATGCCAAGGTTCCCTAGTTAGTCATGAGCTTGAGAAACTTGAATGGCCCCACAGGGGAAGTCACGAGACGTGGACACATTTGACTGTTGAGCCTCTTACAGCCTGGTTGTTTTCCTCACTGGTGGATGAACATACAGTCCATAATAGGAAAATCAAATTGCCTCAGCACTCAAAGACAGAGATTTGGGTAACCTCAAGACTGATTACCCTGACCCTTCGTGAGTTCACTCTGAAAACCTCACCACTTTTTATGGGCGTACATTAGGCACTAATTTATCCATGAGCTTTTCCCACAGTGTAATGAAATGGAAATGTCTTTGACTGTCAGGCATATAAGTAAAACTGCAACATTCTTAGGGGATGTAGTATTAGCTTTGAGGCCACTAGGAAAATGTTGCACACCGTTTTGCTACACCTGGAGATCTATATTTATGCAAGGTAACTCTTGGGATGAATGTAGTAGCCACATTTTATAATATTCCACCAATGAAGTTGTTACAGATTTACCCATTTCAAATGTCATTTATCTATTCTCTTCCTGCTAAAAAGACCCAAGAACAGAGACAGAACTTTCTCCTTATGGTGTATAACATAAATGAGGTTGAGCTAGAAACTTCCCCAAAGGTCAAGATATTACAAAAGGAAAATAAACACTGAGAGCACACACAAATCTGAATGATGTGGCTTACAGATAGAGCTAACCAATCATTAGTTGGAAGTTCATTAAGTAGACACCTCCTTACTGACCTTTCACAGCTTTGATAATGCAGAGGCCATCTTAAATAACCACAATTCAAGGGGCACCATTAAGTATCCCTCCATTGCTCAAAGTCCATACCTGGTCAGGGAAGCTGAAAAGGAGCCCAGAGTTCCCACCCCTTTTTGAGGTCTGCTGAGTTCCATTTTCTCCTCAAAGACCAGCCTCTTATCCAGATGACTGTCATCAAGAATGCCCCCCACCCCGCACTTTAGTGGAGACCTTGCATACCCTACGTAACATCACAGCATCATCACGTCATTAAAATAGTCCAAGCCAGTATTCACACATGGATACACACACGGAGGAATGAGGGGTCTTTTAGTTCCAAAAGATGCTTTAGGAGGAGGGCACCAAAATCGTAAAGGCACAGAACAGTGGAACAAGTTAGGGTATCACAGGTAGTTTGGTGTGTCTGGTGAATATGGTGCATTTGGCAGAATTGCAAAAGGAAAGGTCAGACCAGACCATGAAGAATCTTGTGTTCCAAACTAAAGTTGTAATCCTACAGCATTCCCAGAAATAAAACTCTGTGTGCCAGTCCAACAGCTCTATGATTTAGGATGTGAAATGGATGGACTACCAGAGAATCAGAGCTGTCCTTACAGGCCATAAATCTATGGGAACAAAAATGCTTTTGTTACTCATAAGTTAACACATGACTCCTGACATCGATGTGGGTGTGACATACTTCAGTGTTGAATAAATTATCTTATCAGTACTGGCAGGTTAGAAAAATGACTTATCTCAATTTAAATGTTTACTCAGGAGTGTCTTCTTTTATGTTTTCCAAACTTGAAACAAACATAATACCTAAAACCTTCACAAAGGTTTAAGAAACACGAGGAAATACTAGTTATCAACTGTCTTTAAGTGTGCTATTTCTTCTCCTTAAAAAAAAGTGCTAATTCTATTTTTTAATACTCCTTTGCATCATCAAAACAGATAAAAGGGCGAGTATTCCTTGATAAATCTTCCTCTGTTAGCTTTCATAACATAGGAATTCTGCTGCTGAGACTCTTGCTTTGCCTCATCAGGAGGCCCTGTTGTTTCTACTTTGAAAACAGAGCTGCGAGCTGCCCACCCATCTCCATATCCACAGCCAGCATCGGGGTGCAAGCCCATCCTTCCTCGCTAGGACTGCTGTAATTATGGTCCTGCTGGTCTCTGCAGTTCTATTTCTGCCCCCATCCAATCTTTCTCCCCTCAGTAATGAATTAATCTAATCGAAATATAAATAGGCTCATGGCATCTCCTATTTAAAGGTCTTCAATACTTTCGCACTGAATTTCAAATGGAATCCAGATTCCCTCCCAGGGCTTATAGAGATGGGGACTCCAGCTCTATGTACTTCTTCAATTTCTTCTTGGCCACTCTCCTCTTCGTCACTTTTTTTTTTTTTTTTCCAAACACACTGGACTTTTGACAGTTCCAAGGAAATGTCTTTTTGGATGAGATTTTTTTTTTCCATCTCAGGGGTCTTTGCCTGGAACACTGCCCTCCCACCCCAAGCTGACGCCTAACACCCTATCTGAGTAGGTTCTGTGGCCCACTGCTCCACCCTTATTCCCTTTCATAGCCTAATCACCAAATTTATAAGTACATGTTTGTTTATTTTTTTACTTGTTAACGATGTCCCTCTTCCTGCTGGTCTGGGAACTCCAGAAGGGCAGGAACTCAGCTGTATTCACCATTAGGTATCTATATAGCAGCACCTACATTCATTTCCTGGAGCTGCCTTCACAAAGTACCACAGGCTGAGTGGCTTAAAGCAACAGAAATTTATTTTCTTCTAGTTCTGGAGGCTGGAAGTACAAAATCCAAGTGTTGGCAGGACTGTGCTCCCTCTGAAGCCTCTAGAGGAGCTACTTCCTTGCTTCTTCCAACTTCTGGGAGTCCCAGGCATTCCTTGGCTTGTAGGGAATCCAATCCCCCATTTTCAAATAGCATTTTTCCTGTGTCACTGTGTCTTCATCTGGCCATCTTCTTAAAAGGACACCAGTCATATTGGATTAGAAGTCCTCTTTACTCCAGTATGATCTCCTCTTAACTACTTATATTTGCAACAACCCCACTTCCAAATAAGGAACCATTTTGAGGTACTAGGGATTAGAACTTCAATATATCTTTTTTGGGGAGGGCACAATTCAACTCATAATAGCACCTAACAAATATTAGTTGAATGGATAAATAAGATGACTCTTGAACTGATGTTTCTCATTAATATAAATGGGATTGACTGTAGTGTATTCTGTAGGGGAGACCAAGAGCTAAAGCCCAAGGCCAAGGCAAAATATATTATTTCTACATCTTTAAGTTTTGCTATGGTTTCAAATTGATAGAAGGCATGTACTCAGCAACTAAAAAAGACACCAGAATAGACTCAAACACATCCTTTTAAAAATCCCTGTTTTTCTAGTCACCATACATTGTCTGAGGATTGTGTCAAAGCAGAAATAGAGTTCCCACTTGCATTCTCCAGGATCAGATATGGGCCAAAATAAAAGAAAATACTCTGAAAGGAAAAGGAAAAGGGTTTCCTAATACAGGGTGTGGTGGGATCTAAAGAAAGGTACTGATGACATCAATATCTAATATTTATTAATACTTAAATGATTTTATATATGAATATCTAGGATAATATGCGTTTTCTCATCAGTCTTGTCTTTGTTTAAATTCAGATAAGGATTAGTTTGCAAGGGTAGCAGGTGAGTGAGGAGTTTAACAGTGTGGGTTCTGAACCCAACTCCTCTGCTCACTAGCTGTGTGAACTTGTGCAACTTCTTTGTGCCTCAGTTTCCTCATCTGTATAATGGAGATGATAATGGAGGTACCTTCCAGAGGGCTGTTATGGAAATTGTATGATTTAGTTGTATACAGCACATAGACTTGAGTCAGCTACATGGTAAGGATTCAATAAATGTTAGCCACTCTTTTCATTATATGCTAGCCATTTGCCTCACTTCAACTAAATATGATAACATGTAAAGGTTTTCACAATATTTATTATATTTTTAAAGTCTTATGCAAGTTGGCTTTTATTCATATACTGTATCTACTATTAAAATAAAATCTCTTAGCCTGTCATGAATGGCATAATTTTTAATCATGCCGAAAGACCTTCCATATCCTACTGAAACCAGAACTAACCCAAGGGAGCAGGCAGTCCATATAACTCTTCTTTGCAGAAAGGTCAAACCTCACCGTACTAAGAAACATCTATTTCCATTGATCAAAGATAAATCATTAAAATTCCAAAATTAACCACTATTATAAATGATAAAAGTAAATAAATTACTATCAACCCCCCCCCCAATTGATGAATATCCATTTCTAGAAATACAAGCAGAGAGACAAGAGGTGAAGAAAGATTACATGGCTTAATTTGCTCTGATGAGAAATGGTTCAGAAATAGCAAACTATGTCATAACAAGGGATATTTTGTGTGCTGGGGTGACAGACCTGGGCTGATACCAGAACATGCCCTCCTTTTTCATGGTAGGGAAGCTCCTTGATAATACTTTGATTTATTGACAAGGGAATGATCCCAAACTGATATCTTTTCTGCCTATATATTCAGATAAATAATGTCAATCCAAGAAGAAGACTCTGCAGGACTAAAAGCTAGAATATTCTTTCCCCAGAAATAGTGTACCAAACCATAATATCCATTTTTAAATGTATTTCTATTAAAGGTGTTTACTACTCTGAATCCTTGTCAGCGTATTTACAATGAGTTTAACTAAGCATTTATCTTTTTAAAAAACATCCAAAAAGTTGTCACTGCAATCCCCACTTGCTATTAAAAGGCTAATAAGTTCCCAGTCTTCTCACTGGGTTTTTAATTTTTTTTATAAAGATAAAATCAAACTATTAAAACTTAGAGACCAACCCAGATACAATGTGGGAGAGGATATGCAGGCTGGGAATGCCAGGAGGAGGAGATTATTGAGAGCCATCTTGGAGGCTGGCTACCCAAATTGTGGAGATACACATGATTTACCCATAACGTAGACTTTTGGAGGAGGTAGCATATGCATTTCACGTTTCCAATGAAATATATCTTCTTTTCAAAAAATAGAATGACATGAGAAAAAAATGTTTAATGTTTTAGTGTTATTGTCACACTGTTTTCTTTAACCTATTTTGATAATTGACATAACATTTCTAGAGGATCATTTAAACAATTATAAAACATGAAGCAAGATGTCTGTTGAACCAATGAACATTAAAGATTGACAGCACATTCCAGAGCATGGTTCATTTCAGAATAGCAAAATTGCTTTATTTCCTCCTAACAATGACCAAGAAAATTAAATTACCTTAACTTGAAATGAGCAATCCATTTTTTTTTTTTTATTCCAGGTTATTTCTTAAAACTGTTTTAGGTATGTTTTAGGCATCTTGAGAATTTTGTCAACTGTTTACTTCCATTAAAAAATAAGTAGAAGGGGAACCTGGGTGGCTCAGTTGTTTAAGCAACCTACTCTTGGTTTCAGCTCAGATCATGATCTCAGGCTCTTGACATAGAGCCCCCACTCCCCATCAGGCTCCGCCCTCAGTGCGGAGTCAGCCTGAAATTCTTTCCCCTCTTCCCTCTCTCTCCCCCTTCTACTCCTCCGCAATGAGCACACTACCATGCTCTCTTTCTGTCTCTCAAAAAAATAAATAAATAAAATCTTTTTAAAAAAATGAACAGAAATCAGAGGTGTTGAAGATAAAGATTTTTATAGATTAAACATTGGAACATATGTCTGGACTACAATATCTAACAAAGCTTGTGTTTTGTATCTCCAAACTTAAGTTGCCACACACTGGAATATTCTAGTTTCTTATCAGTTAGTTCTGTGGAGCCATGTTTTGGTAATATCTTCCATCTGTGATATTATAATACACAGTCTATTTTAATTTTCATTCTTACAAGATGCTAACCACTCTTCACATGCATGTGTCATATAAACACGTAAAACCGCAGGTTTTAGATCTGAAAAGACCCTTGGAACTTTTTATGTTAAAAGTGTTCCTCACTTTTGAAGGGTTGGAAAACACAGTGCTTCATGGCTCTGCCTCCCCCATGTTCTCAGTTTCATCCTCAAAACTCTCATTAAAAATCAGAACCTATTGATAGCACAGAGCAATATTAAATCACTAATAATTATTCATAGCATATGATCTCCAGAAAAAAAGACCCATACCAGTTGATACACGATGGTTCCAGAGAGCTAGAGGGATAAAAATCAAAGACAAACATTGGGCAGGCTGTGTCTTTTTGAGATCTCTGCCCCTACCAGACACATACCCACACAGTGATCAGCTGATAGTGCTTCTCCTTGAGTATTTAACTTTCTTCTTAAAAATAAAACTGAGGTATTAAAGAAAATGATCAAGGTTAAAAGTAGGAGCCATCACAAATATAGCATATGCACACATACCCAAACACACACTCAGCAACCTATATTTTGGTTACTCTGCTGCATGTTAAAGAGCTTATTTTGGCTTGGAATTAGGGTTGCATTACAAAGTTTAATTCTAAAGCAAAGAATTGTTTTCTCTCTTTTCATTTGGTTTGTGGAATTACAATACATTGTATAGAGCTAATCTTAGCCAAGGATTACCCCAAGGATAAAACTAATTTCTTTCTCCGACGTTAGCCCCAGCCAATTTACACAAGAATTATGGGACTGTAGCTGAAATTAGACCAGTCTTTGGTGACTTAGCTAAATTTCATTTCCTAAGTTTGGTTTGCAGTATCAAAATTTTTTCTTTTCCAAGTTCATTGACTAAAATATGTGTCTTTATGATGAGATCTGTTCTTCATAAAATCTGATTGTTTATAAACCCAGGACTTTGTGGTCTCGCCGATATTTTAACATTTTGATTCTTACATGTTACCAATGATTTTTAAAATTTATTTTAATTCAAGGATCATCCTTGTTTTCTTTTATAAGAAACTGTCCTCCACTTTCCTTTCGTCCTTTTCTAATTTGTTGGTAGTGTCTCAATTCTTTCATTTCTCTACAGAAGTTTCCTACAAATTAATCCTCTAGGATACATTTTCTTAGAGCACAGTTACATGAACATATCAGCATTTGATTACATATGTTGTCTTCTTTCACTGGTTTCTTTTCTAATTATTGCTTTATTATATACTTTAGTAAAGCTCACTCTAACACCAATCTCCAAAACTTGAGCCTTTCAGGGCCATTTATCCTAAATTTTATTTCTGTATCTAATAAGGGGATCGTTTCAGTTATCTGCTGGTGCATTAACAAACTACCCAAAAATGGTTTAAAACAATCACTTTATTATTTCTCACAAATCTGAGGGTTAACTGGGGCTCAGCTGGATGGTTCTTCCTCTGGTCTCATTTGGAGTCTCTCATGCAGCTTCAGTCTATGGCAGATGGGGCTGGAGTGTGCACAGTGGCTTCACTCCGGCCTCCTGCTTGGAAGGCTGGGCTCAGCTAGGACAACTGAACATTTCCCTCTTTGTGTGGCCTCCAGCAGAGTGGCCCAGGTTTTTACCCTGCAGCTCAGGACTTTCAAAAGGGCAAAAGTAGAAATTGCCAGACCTTCTTAAGACTTAGTCCCAGAGTTACTTCTGCCACATTCCATTGGTTGAAGTGAGTCATTGGGTCAGCTCAGGTTTAGGAGGAAATAGGACATGAGTACAGGAAGGTGCGGCTAATTGGGGCCATGTCTGAAGACTGTCTACCAGAGGGGTTGTGTTTTCCTTTTTCTCCATTAAGACCTTGATTCTTCTCTACTCCTTCTTCAGTTCTCTGCATCTCTGGTGGTTTACCCAAGCCTACAAATATTACCTTCTTATCCATAAACATGAGGAATATCCTACAGTGGAGTCCACCCGAGGGCCTACAAGGAGCTGAAGTTACTTATACTGTGCAGTATTTCATGTAAGTTGATTCTTTTCCTTTTGGCTAATTTAAAAACACAAGACTCAAACACCTAGTAACTGTGCAAAGATAAACCATCTATTGTACTAACTAAATGGAAAAAAGAGAAGTTTTAGATATTCCCTGCTAAATTTTCTTGGAATGTTCTGTCAGATTAAATTAGAAAACCGTTTCTTGGTGAAGACAGAAGCATTGGGTTCTTAGGTGAGGGGAAGTTAATTAAGTGGGGAAAAGAAGTTGGTCAAAATGTTATTCTGTGGCCGAGAAAACAAGGAGGTCCATCACCTCTGAAATATCCAAACTTATTGGAATAACAGGCATTTTTAAGGGAAACTGAGTGCAGAATTCTGTGCCACCAGCTCTTCCTATTAAAGATAGTAGTGAATGGACATTTTCACATTTCACCTGTCCCTCAAAACTCATTGCAAGCAAGAAAGAATGCAGAACATGCAGATGATGCCCATGTTCAAGGAAACAGAGCAAACGGCTAAACCCCAAGCCACAAGCTAAGGAGCGTACAAGCAAAATACTGTGAAATCTCAAGGAAAACAACTGCAGAAACTGAAAGTGAATCTATACTTTCTTAGAAACACCAACAGTAGAAATTTAATTTTACGAGAATAAATGTCACAGTATTAAGAGGCTTACGTAACAACCTAAGGGTATGGAATCTAAGGATTTCTGCCACCAGAAATTGAGGAAATGTCCCCATGAGCCCCAGTTTGGTGCCACAGAATGTCAGAACAGGAGGTACTGAAAGAGAAATCATGTTCAAGTGACACATTCACTGCAGAGGCCCAGTCGCCCCGGTGAGGAGGGTGCAGGAGGGAGGGGAAGCGATGATGGCTGGGACTAGGGGGACTATGACCTTACCGATGTGTCTTATGGCACATCAGGCTCCTGCCATTCCCAAATGTGAGGGTGGGCAGGCTCTCCAGCAAAGGGATAATATGACTTGGAGAGGAGGTGTGTGACATACCCTCACTCCTATACCCATTCGCCCAATATTCAATAAATAACTGGCCCTGTTCAAAGAGTAATAGTCCCAAAGAATCTGGCATAGCACCTCTCCATTATTACTGGAAGGGAGGAAGACATACACACACACACACACACACACACACACGTGAAAAGTTCCTGAAAAGCTTTCTCATGGGAATAGAAAAATGCAGACAAATAACTGTTCATAGTTTGAGTCCATACACAACATGATCTCTAATGGTAAATAGGAAGAAAAGAAGAAAGAAAGGGAAAGGAAGGAAGAAGGAAGGAAGGAAAGTAGGAAGGAAGGGAGGCAGGGGAGAGAGAAAGCAAACAAGCAAGCATTTAAAGAAAAAATTCTAAGACACGGGGAAGAATTTTTAAGCAAGTGGGCAGACTTAGGGAAGAGATGGAAAATAAAAATGTTATATGAAATGAAAACCCTATGGCTAACTGATAGTACTTGAGCAAGTGGTAATGACTCTCTGGAGCTGCACATCACAGGTGCATGCTCAGTCTGGGAAAATGTAATAAAAACAGTAGGAAGACCTATCCTGGTGAGTTTACTGAACTTTGAGAAGATAAGGTACTTTGTGACTGTCATAGCAAGAGCAGGGCTCAAGGAGGGCAGGAGGAGGGGGATGATTTCTGTGTGGCAACACGCAACAGAAGACAGTGATACATCCTCTGAGAGAAAAATGGGTGTGATCTAGGATTCTTAACAAGTTCAACAGATGTATTTTCAAGCAAGTGAGATGTCAGGAGAGCCCTCCCCTGAGATCTTCTTGATGGGGAGAAAATCACTAACTAAAGATGATATCTGGCTGACAGAGGTAAAGATGAACCTGAAGGAAGAGCTTAGTACTGACGAGATTATTTGTCATTGTGAAAAGACTGGTGCATGCATTGAGACCATCTAAGTGAAGAACTGAGACTAAATAGTGATGGGAAATGTGGTTATTGAACTTTCTTATAAATGTTTGAAACCTAAACAATAATATAACAAATTAAAAGGTGGGGAAAGTGTATAAGTATACCAAGTTTCCTAGCAAGAAGCCATTACATGTGATCTAAAATGAAAATATTTCATCATCTTGATAACCAAACATTCAATATTTTTCATAAGCCATTTTCTTACTTTAAAAGATCTTTTAGGAACTAATATCTCTTGTGGTGATGAAACACTTGAACTACAACAATTCCTTTAATTTCATTTCAATTTCTTTTTCTATTAAAGTTCAAATCAGGGGATGGCTGGGTGGTTGAGTCGGTCAGTCATCTGACTCTTGATTTTGGCCCAGGTGATGATCTCCGGTTCTTGAGATTGAGCCTGGGGTTGGGTTCCGAGCTCAGCGTGGAGTCTGCTTGGGATCCTCTCTCTCCCCACTTGCACTAAATAAATAAATAAATAAAATCTTAAATAAAGTTCAAATCAGGCTAAATTTGCAACTTTGATTAAAACCATATGTATGGTATAATCTAGTTATTGTCTGTGTATGCAGCCATCTAATCATTCCTGTGTGAACAGAGAAGCATAATGAGATGTCCAAAATCATGTATGCCAAATGTTTCAGGTAATAGGTTTTAGAGTGATTTCTTTCTCTGTTGATTACACATTTCTGATTGTTCAAGTTAAAAAAAAAAAAAAGTACCCTATTAACAACAACAACAAAAAAGACAAAGTCATTTTTCTCTCTGAAGAAAATATTCTGACCACTAAAGGCAGTGAAATACTTCAGCGGCTATTTACAATGACTTCATTTATCTAGAACCTCATTTTCATTTTCGAGGAGTTTTTCTGGAAGCTGGTGTTTTAGGAAAGAAGACATCACTCTGCAAAGAAAAATGGCTCTTGAATATGCCCTGGCCTCCTTTTCCATTAGGTGAAGCAAAGAGCTTGCAGTGTCCTCTACATGTTTATTTGATTCTGAAAAGGATAACAAAAAAGTACAGTCATCACTGCTCTGTGAGAGCAAATAATTTATATGGTACAAATTTCCAAAATGAATAAAGAAACTTGGCACATCAGAGGTCTTACATGCTTGTGCATGTCCAAGATGGACGGAAATATGGAGCTGTGTTTGTCACTGACAGGGCTCCAAGCTCAGCTCCAAGGCCAAACAGTCCTTGGTTTGCAGCCAGCCTGTGAACCTAGCCAGGTAACCTTGGGCAACTTACATAGTATGTTTTTACACTTTGGAGTGAAGTTTGTTTCCAAGTAAAAGATGAAATTTTAACAACAGTTTAAATTCTACCTGCCAAAAGAATTTAGTGCAGAAAATATATAGTGCAATACTGAAACCACAAGCTTTGTCACAAGCTTTGGAAAAGTGGTTCAGAATCCGGGAAAGAGTATTTTCTCCTCCATCAACCTCTGTCATGGGAAGCTGTCCTGCCCTTGGCAGGAGTGAGGGAGGTGGAGGAAAGGGGATCAAATGGGTGATGGCAGTATTTTCCAAACCATAAGTCAAGACCGGTTGATGGACCATGAAATCAATTTTGAGGGACATAGCTAGCATTATTTTTAATGCAAAGGACTGGAATGGTGTGAAGTGGATTGGAATGGAAAATAACTGAATTGATGGTGTGTACTAAAGTTTAAAAAGCATCTTATGGAACCTTTGTTTTAATATGTTAAATATATGTATGTTTCTGTGAGCTGGGTCACAATGTAAAATGGGTTTCTTCTTGTGGCTCACAGACAAAAAAAGTATGAAAGCTCTTAGGCAGTGGTGACCACTTGATGGAGAAGTTGGTCAACAAGATCTTAATTGTATTTCTAACGTCTTCTGGCAGGTATGGTTCTTATGAAACAGGCGACATTAGCTTTCAGAAATCTGTTGCCATATTCTGAAAAGAGGAGATACCCTTAAGCTTTGAGAACACTTGATTAAGTCCACATTTCCTCATTCTCAAGACATGCTCTTGCCTTGACTTACATGATGCCTGTTTCTCCTTCTCCCAGTCTAGCTGCTCTTTCTTTTCTTTTCTTTTTTATTTTTTAGGTAGGCTCCATTCCTAGTGAGGAGCCCAGTGCAGGGCTTGAACTCACAACCCTGAGATCAAGACCTAAGCTGAGACCAAGAGTCAGACGCTCAACTGACTGAGCCCCCCGGGTGCCCCTGTAGCTGCTATTCCTAACTGTACTTTATACCAACTTTTAAATCTTGATGATCCTGGAATTTTACCCTAGGCTTTGCTTTGGCTTCATGATAATTCCATTCACACCTATGCTTTAAATGAACAGTTCTGTGCCCTTGATTTCAAAATCACTGCCTCCCACTCACCCCTCTCTCCTGAGCCCCAGTGCCTACTGGGCATCCACAGCTGGATATTTTTCACATACCTGAGGTTCAACACGTGAAAAACTGAACTTGTTATCTTTCCTTCCTCCCACCCCTCCTCCCCATTTCCCAAACCTATTCCTCGGTATTCCTTCTTTTGGGGAATGTTACACTGTCCCAGACAGAAAGAGACATCATCCTGAACACCTTCATCTGCCTCATCTCTTACCTCCACTCAATCACCAAGTCCTGTCTCCCCTAATATTTCTTCCTTTTGTCCTGTCATTTATTCCACGGCCACCATCCTTGTCCAAGCCACCGACATCTTCCGGCTGGACCACTGCAGTATCCCCTCAAGTGCTCCCCAGGCTGCCACTCCTAGCCCACTGTGTTCTCCATGCTGCACCAGTTAGCTTTCTAAAACCCCACCACGCCTGCTTTAATGCCTTCCTAGCCTCCCATGCAACCCTGTCTCTCTCACTGGCTCAGCCTGTGGCCCTTCAACTCTCCCTACCTCAGTCTCTCCCACCTGAAAAGTGTTAAAAATATTCCTCCCCCCACCTGCTATGGGTGTTGTGTCTTTAATAAAGGAAAGGAGAAATCAATATCAACAACCTAGTCACTATCATCACCATCACTATAATTACTGTGGCATGCACTCCAACTTGTGAATTTTCCCTAGACCCTTCATAGCAAGTAGATTTTTAAATTTTATGAGAATGTCAAGGTAATTTTTCTTCCAAGAAAAAAATGACTAATATTTCTTCAAATAGCCCATCAAATTGACCTTCATAGGCATAGTGGACTAAAATCTTACATAATTACTAGAAGAATTGATCACATGTTTTGTAACATTTTTACTGAAGCTCAAGAATAATAATAAAAAAAAAACATGCTTTCAAAACGTATTATCCACATTATAATTCACAGAAAGGAGAGGTGATTGCAGAAACTCAGACTCATGCTCCTGAGGTAATGAAAAAAATTGCCAGCAGCAAATGTGGATTCTTTTTTATCTCAATGACAGGCACTTTTGTTGTTCTGAAGTGAAGGGTCTGAGCTTCCATTGAGTTTTCTATAATGACTTTTTTTCCTATTGGAAAGCACAGAGGGTACATCATTATTAATTCAGTTTCTTTCTCAGCAGATATGGGCAAAAGAAGTGGCTGAATAAATCCGAATGCAGAAATATCAATAGGACCTGCTGTGATCTCTCTGTGGAAACTTCTGATTACGAACATCAATATTATGCCAAAGTGAAGGCCATTTGGGAAACGAATTGTTCCAAATGGGCAGAAACTGGACGATTCTATCCATTCTTAGAAAGTAAGTAACACAGTTGTCTGTAAACACAGATAATATCAAGTTCTCCTGACAATCGAGTGTACTGTCTCAGCCTCACCTTCCCGAGAGACCTGTGCTCTGGGGGCTCTGTTCTGCACTCTGTCCCTCAGCTGCTCAAGTGACCAGCCCACGGTGCTCCACCTCACTGGATCTCAGAGTTTCATCTTTACCATGAGCAGTTTTGCTCATTGCCAAACTCAGTGTCTTCTTGTTCTGAACTTGGTAGTGTGATGATGTATTTCTAGGTGTAACTCAGAGTTCAGGCAACATCTTCTTGATGTTTGCTTTTTAAATTTTTCCATCTCTTGTTCTGTGGCTGACTCAGCTGTAGAAGATCCATTCAGAGCTGCCATAATGAAGTTTACAAGTATTTCTCCGGTCCTAGAGCCAGAACCTATCCTCTGGTGCCCTTCTAGGTCAGATGTCATCAAATTATGTGCTCAGACCAAATGCAGCTCGGCCCCCTTTCCATTTTTCTACAGGCCAAGAGCTAAGAATGATTTTACATTTATATGAATAAGAGTTGCAGCAGAGATCATACGGGCTGTAAAGCCTAAAATACTTCCTGTCTGGACCTTTATGGTAAAAGTTTGTGAACCTCTGTTCTAGATCATTCTACTCACATCTTCAAAGTTATTTAACAGTGCTTCATTCCTCCATGGCTGATTTCCACCACATATCAAATCATATTAATGTTATTTATCACTAACTATTCAAGTCACAGGAGTGTTGTAAACACTTTTAGTTGTATTTACCATCTGTTTATCCATGGGATTAAGCACTAAGTAAATACAACACTTGAACTTTCTGTTTTCATAATGTGTAAGGGAGTGTGAAATGAGTGTTTCAAGATGTGGCATGACTTGGGCTAACCTTAGAGCAATCTGAGTCATCTCAACTAAGGGGGGGGGGGGGGGGGGGGCTTTAGGGCTTTGATTCCAGTAGGATTATATTGTAGTTTTATCCACGGTGATTTTTACATCCGAACATGATAACTCCCTCTCCCCTCCCTTTTAAGCACAAATTGGCCCACCAGGGATTGCTTTGACGACAGATGAGAAATCCATTTCCATTGTTCTGACGGCTCCAGAGAAGTGGAAGAGAAATCCAGAAGACAGTTCTCTTTCCATGCAACAGATATACTCTAATCTGAAGTACAATGTGTCCATATATAATACTAAATCTAATAAAACGGTAAGCCTGGAATGGAAGGGGGCCTATAATCTGTGTCTCTTTCTGCAGCCCAGATGCAGGGGAATCTGGAAAGATGTGATATTCAAAGACATGTTAGACAAGATACAGTGGAAGCTGATACATAGACCTCTCAACAACATCCTTCGGATTTCCCTTACAGACACTCTTTGTCAGTGGGGTCTGATGTTGCTATTGGGTGTAGAACCATTGTCCACCTCACTTTGATGGAGAGCTTCGACTTGCATAACATCTGTCAGTCACTCTCCAAGAAAGAAAAAAATGTCAGCAAGGACACAGGGCAAGGCTGAGCAGGAAATCTGTCCTTATGTTGTTATTTAGACTTGTTCCCAGAATGGTTCCATTTCCTGACCATGCTCTGCTGAGCTAAAGGAAAAGGGTATTTAAAAAAAAAAAAAAAAAGCTTGTAGTAATAATGAAGGATTTACTAGTATCTCAGTGTTTTATTTCCTCCTAGAGCTATCTGTCTGGGGTGGTGCTGGAATTCTTTGACTCTAACTGCTGTTTGCCATCCCCCACCCTAGTGGTCCCAGTGTGTGACCAACCACACGCTGGTGCTGGGCTGGCTGGAGCCAGACACTCTGTACTGCGTCCACGTGGTGTCCCTCGTCCCAGGGCCTCCTCGCCTTGCTCAGCCTTCTGAGAAGCAGTGTGTCCGGACTTTGAAAGGTAAGCTTAAAAAGTTTCAACTGGTCTGAGGAAGGAACTCTGAAGAAACTAGGAGAAGTGTGGCAGGTATAAACAAGGTTTTGCATCGACATGGATGTAACTGGAGAGGGTTATGCTAAGTGAAATAAGTCAAGCAGAGAAAGTCAATTATCATATGGTTTCACTTATATGTGGAACATAAGGAATAGCATGGAGGACATTAGGAGAAGGAAGGGAAAAATGAAGGGGGGAAGGGAGTCAGAGGGGGAGACGAACCATGAGAGACTATGGACTCTGGGAAACAAACTGAGGGTTTTAGAGGGAGGGGGGTGGGAGGATGGGTTAGCCCGGTGACGGGTATTAAGGAGGGCCCATACTGCATGGAGCACTGGGTGTTATACGCAAACAGTGAATCATGGAACACCCATCAGAAACTAATGATGTACTGTATGGTGACTAACATAAGATAATAAAATAAATAAATAAATAATAAATTAATTTAAAAAAATAAATAAACAAGGTTTGAATAAATCCATGTCTACCAGAAACAGGTTGAGACAAAGGTAGAAACAACCATCACCAGAAATGCACTGAGCAGCCTGGGACTCTGCCATTGAACTTGGCCAGGATTAGAGTACGTTTGCATCCTCCCAGGGAACTCTCAGCACCTATCCTGATATCTGCTGCCAACAGGCCTCTTCCATGGGAAAAAACAATTAAGAATTTTTACACACATCTTTTCATTTTTTAATTGTAGTCCCTTTCATGAAGAGAAGTTCTGTGGTCTTCAAGAACATCAAGAACATCAAATGTTAGTGCTAGAAACAAAACATTTTCCTAAAAACACTTGAAGACAGCAGCCTTTGCTCACCCTCAAGAATAAAATTACAGGCTCTGCAAGTTGCCCTCAGATATCGGTCACTGGCTACACGAATGTCTGGGATCAGCGAATCCACAGTTACTTACATTGCTTTTCTCTCCTTCCTTTTGTCTTCTTCTCATGTTTCCTGAACTTGGCTGAAGATTCTCACTCCTGTTCGGAGACGTAGGGTTAGTAGCTTGGCATTCGCTCATTTGTATTTCCCCAAGGGTCAGAGGACCTTGAACTCAAAACCTGAACATTAAAAATTAACCCTAAAGTTGGCCTTCCTCGAATGGCCCCTCATCTATTATTCTTCCATCTCCCTCTTCCAAACACACTGGCCTAGGACAAATGTCACCCCTTTTCCCCCAGCCCAGTTCCATTGCCAGCTATGGGATGGCCATGGTGATAGGAGCCCTGCTTTCTTGTTCCCTCACCCCGCACACAGCACAAGATGAAACTGTCCTAAGGAATCTAAAGGGGATATTGTGATATTTGAAAGTGAAACACTGTATTTTTCAAACTCTGTCCTTTTATACCTTCCCCTAAAACGAAGGATTCTCTGCCATATGTCAAATAAAACTGAAATGCAGAGCAAGCAAAAGGCAAAACAAAGCAGATTGAAGAAATCGTTTCTGTATTTGGAAAAAGTGCTCTGTTTACTAACAGCTTGATCAGCAGCCAAGTGGTAGGAATGAATTTCCAGTGGAGATCATTTAAGCAGTTGGCAGATTTAAAGCAACTCAAGTACAGATTCCATTAAATACTTCCTGGTAAGAGATGCAGCCAACTTTCTCACTAGTCTAGGACAGGTGACAAAATAAGGAAGTATCTTTTCAGGGTCTGCCCTTTTCCATGATATCCCAGCTGGACTACCTCTTTTGGGACCCTCTTTGAAAAATACTTCTGCTCTCCACAGTCCCCATCCCTAAAATATAATTACAGTTTATTAAGTTTATTGTGGCAAACGTGTCCTGCTGTATACTGAGTGCCATCGGTCATTGTTGTCATGGCACGTTTTAATTAGGGCAAGTTCGGTCCAGAGACCAGAGATCGCATTCAGAGGACTAGGCTGCATCGTGGCCTACTCACGGGGTAGGGAGTACTCAGCCACCTGGGCCATCTGCACTGTGCTGTTGCCACCCTTCCGTGTGGAACCTGATGACAGATGTGCTCCTCAGGAGCTCTTCGAGTGCAAGAGGCTGCGCTTGGACCCCTGTACCTAGACTTCTCCCCCTGGCTCTTGTGGACCTCCCTCATTGTCCATGACACTTCCACTCTTTCCCTAGATAGTTATCTGGAGAGTGACTTTATTGCTTTGTCTCGGACCTAGGCATCAAGAGTATCCAAACAACTGTACAGATGAAAGAGCTGCCATGACACTCTCACTGAATTCATCAGTATGTAAAGAATATGCTAGAACTTTCGCCATGTGTGCTAAAGCTCTTCCTTTTTCTACTGCTGTATTAGTCAATATTCTCCAGAGAACAGAACCAACATATATATATGGAGAGAGACAGAGAGATTTATTTTAAGGAGATGGCTCACATGACTGGAGGCTGATGAGCTCAAAATATTGGACAGTCCAGTAAGCTGGATATCCAAGGAAGAGTTACAGTTCTTGTCTGAAGGTAATCTGCTGGCAGAATTCTCTCTTTCTTGAGGTGGTCACCATCTTTTCTACTAAAGCCTTCAACTGATTGGATGAAGCAACCCATATTATAAAAAGTAATCTGCTTTACTCAAGTCTACTCATTTAAATGCTAATCTCGGGGCACCTGGGTGGCTCACATGGTTAAGCATCTGCCTTCAGCTCAGGTCATGATCCCAGAGTCCTGGGATCGAGCCCCACATCGGGCTCCTGGCTCAGCGGGGAGCCTGCTTCTCCTTCTCCCTCTGCCTCTCTCCCCTGCTCATGCTGTCTCTCTCTCTCTCTATCTCTGTGTCTCAAATGAATAAATAAAATCTTTAAAAAAATAATAAATAAATGCTAATCTCATCTAAAAATGCCTTCTCAGAAACATCTAGAATCATGTTTCACCCAATATCTGGGTACCATGGCCTAGCCAAATTGGCACAGATAATTAACTATCACAACTTCCAGGATCCTATAGGAGCCCAACAAATAGAAATCAGTCACATTGAGTCCTATTCACAACTGTATAGTCTGATCAATGGCGGGCCAGCACTGCTTTCTTAAAAGCTGTTCACCAGGTCTTTTCATTCCTCTGTGGACTTTTACTTGTCACGAACCTACAGCACAGCAGCACCTGGAAGGAAGTCACTGCCGTTCTCAGCACACACCAGCTCAGCCACCTCCCTACACACATCCCAAGCTCCAGGCCTACCCAGAAGGTCTAGCCGACCCACTCAGGGATGGTTCTGTCAGCCACATAGAAGGTGACGCCACACATTCCCGACTTCTACTGAATATTTGGAAATGGTTGAGTCAAATGAGTGTATGGAAAAGTCAGGGCAGCTTAATAGAATCGTATCAACAGGGCTTTTTTTTTGCTTGGTTTAAAGTGTATTAAGTTGCTGGAATATTAGACACACTTAGCTTTAAATATAAGAACCTGAATGAATCTCACAGCCAGACATAAAATGTTGGAATATCTGCTGATTGGGTTGTTGATGCATCTACACTGTAAGGTTTGCGACAAGTCCAGATGAGTCCCGAAGACCAGCTCTTGTCAGAGAATAAGAATTCTGAGACCCTGTATCACTTTTCCTTCAAGCTTCTCAATTTATAAATGAAAAACTGAGCTCCTAATTGTAAGTGATCAGCCCAAAGCCGCCTGACATTGCCAACGTTTTCCCACCACACCGAATCAAAAACTCTCTATCGCTGTCCTTTTTTTTTTACAGACCAAACATCAGCATTGAAGGTTAAAATCATCTTCTGGTATGTTTTGCCCATATCTGTTACCGTGTTTCTTTTTTCTGTGATGGGCTACTCCATGTACAGATATATCCATGTTGGCAAAGAGAAACACCCAGCAAATTTGGTGAGTGTTTAGTGTGGCAGGAATCATTATAAACCCTCCCTTCCAGGCCAGTACAAAAGGAAGCTCAGACACAGGTCCCTTGTACAGGCAGCGTGGGTGTAAAGAGTGGATGAATTAGAAAACACTTCTGTTACTAGATTGTCTCAGTAACATAACCGAAGAGAAAGAATCCTCAGCTTTGAAAAGATTTCACGTGTCATGAGCAGATTAGACTAGGTCTTGAGGTACACAAATAAATTTAAGTCGGGATCCATGCTCTTCCAGATGTTCAAGTTGGTACGAGAATTTCAAAATGATACATGAAGGCTCTGAGGAAAGCAAGCAGCGAGGACTGTGGAGGTACAGGGAGTTACAGGGAGAGCTTGGAAACCCCGAGTAGGGGACCAGGAGAAGTTTTACGTCTGGCCTCGCTTAAGAAAGGGGAGAAAGAAGTAGAGCACCTACTGCTGGCAGAAAACCCAGCAGGGACCAAGGTGCATAGATGTTTGGAAAACCACATGATATTGCTGGATCATAGGTTGTTGATGACTACAGAAGTAAGACCGGAGAGCGGCTGTTAGGGCCAGGTAATGGGAGAGTCGGGTGTTACTCTAAGGAGTTTGGGCTTTATATTTTCTTGGTAAAGAGAAATCTCTGTAGGGCTTTGAGTAGGCGGCGTCAAGGTCAATATCGTGTTTTAGATCCAGTTGGATGGTGGGTCTAAGACGATGTTGGAGGGAGTAAGACTAGAAGCAATAAAAGGAGCTAGGAGATGGTCCCGGGAAAGAAGGGGAGAATCTAAAAGAGGAGAGTGGGATGTAGAGCTTGAGACAGGCATGGAATGGGAGCACTTTTAGGAGGAAAATGGACAGGACAAGTATTCACAGCAAGGAGAGCAGGAAAATATTAAGAAGGAATAAATATGCTTCTGGAGGGTTTAGAACGCCTGGGCATATTTTAACCATAAGAATGATTTATTTGCAAATTATTAAAACATGTTCACATAAACATGATGCATGCATGTATTCCTGTTAGTTCGGTTTTAAATGTTTCTCTTATTCTGCCTCCTTTTAGACTTTATTTTTTTTTAAGATTTTTATTTATTTATTTGAGAGAGAGGTAGCGACAGAGATAGCAAGAGAGAGTACGAGCAGGGAGGAGAGGGAGAAGCAGGCTCCACACTGAGCAGGGAGCCTGATGCGGGACTCAATCCCAGAACCCTGGGATCATGACCTGAGCCGAAGGCAGATGCTTAACCAAGTGAGCCACCCAGGAGGCCTCCTTTTAGACTTTAGAGGGAGCTTCCTAATGGCACAGGGAGACGTTCCCGGGAGAAACATTGAGAGGAGAATTGAGCACATGAGACTTTCTAAAACCAAAATATTATAAAAGAATGAGGCTGAAGAATGAAGCCTATTTTGTAAATATTAAATGAAATCACATCATGGGGTGGACAATGAGGATTCAAACATAAGTCATGACTGGCCATCTCAACAGACACCTTCCACATATCCCCAGCACCATTTTAATCTCAAACCAGTTTTCCTGACATGATTTAGAGTTTCTCTACCAGCCATAAACAGGCAGATGGATTTCCCTTTTTGGCCTCATTATAGTGGGATTAAAAAGGTATATGGGGAAGTAAGTGAAACCATCCCTACTCCTGTGCCTCTTTCCTTCTTTACCTCCAGTTTTCACGCCCATCCACATTTCATGTCCAGAGTATGTCCTAACCAGGCCTGGGAACCCAGGTAACCACTGCTAGTTGACAAATACGTAGTCAACAATAATTAACAAAGCAATTTCCAAACTGTCTCACTCAGCCCTCACCACTTCTCACGTGGCAAAATTCTAATTTTACACAATTAAAAACTGAGGCTCAAGAAATTAAAAAAAACTGCCCTGCATTCCATGGGCCAGGGAGGGGGTAGTCTACCCTGATCCTTGGAGGGATACACACACCCAGGGACCACTGTTCACTTCCATAAGCCTTTGTGTGTGTGTGTGTGTGTGTGTGTGTGTGTGTGTGTGTGTGTGTGTCTTGGGTCTCTTGCCTCCATGTGAATGAGACTTTCTGTTTATTCCAAGAATAACTGTCACTTCCATGAGTTGGTAAGAATAGGTCTTTAGAACTAGGTGATGACAGTATAAGTTCTACTTAACAGCTGTTTTTCTTATCTCTCTCAAGTGAAAAGGTGAAAACCATTCTCTTCTCTCTTTATAGATTTTGATTTATGGAAATGAATTTGACAAAAGATTCTTTGTACCTGCTGAAAAAATTGTGCTTAATTTTATCACCCTCAATATTTTGGAGGATTCTAACACTTCTCATAAGGATGTAAGTGTAGGGGAAAAAGGCAACGATGTATGGGACCTGAATGAGCCCCTCGAGGACCAGGAGCCACATCAGGAGGAAATGGAGGTGAAACACTTAGGGTATGCTTTACATCTGATGGACATTTTCTGTGACTCTGAGGAAAGCACCAAGGGTATGTCCCTAACCCAGCAAGAGTCAAGGGGCAGAACAATGCCCACAGATAAAGCTGTCGTTGAATACGAATATGCTGTAAGAACTGCTGACGTCTGTGTGGGGCCTGGAGATCAAGAGCTCAATCTGCAGGAGCAGGCGTCCCTCCAAGGACAGTTCTTTAAGCAACAGGCAGCTTTGGCAGACCTGGGCTCCCAAACACCACTGCATTCCTATGCCCCTCAGCTGCGAGACTTGGACCAGCTGCTGCAGGAGCACGTGGACACGGCAGAGGAACCAGACGAAGAGTCATCGACCACACTGGTGGATTGGGACCCTCGGACCGGCAGGCTGTGCATACCGTCATTCCCTAGCTTTGAACATGACTCAGAGGGATGTGAGCAGCCTGAGTACAAGGAGCTCACGGAGGAAGGCCTCTTGTCTAAACTCTATGAAGAGCAGGTTCCAGATGAGCCATCGGAAGGAAACGAAGCCTATCTCATGAAATTCATGGAGGAATGGGGATTATATGTGCAAATGGAGGACTAACCCCTGAACTTCCCTTTGCCATACCCCTGCTGTTAAAAGGCACATGAGTTCAAACATAGGAATGACCAAAAAATAAAGGACGTGGGATGAAAAAAGTTTACTCAGATTTTCTGTGTCCATGAGAATTACTTATTTCTTCTCTATTCTCATAACACTACTTGTTTCATTCTGCCTTATATGGGGGGTTGGTTTATGCATGTGTGTCTCTCACAATGATGATGGGCACCTGGAATGCAGAGGCTGACCCACTGTTTTGTAGGCATTCAAAAAGGTTTGCCAAATTGGATGAAGAATTTATTCAGGTGAGCGTGTATGACCTCTTGGTTGATTATTTTCAAACAAACCTACTTCTGCATTTATTTTCTGGGCACTTACCAAGTGTATAGCACTGTAAAAAAATATTTCATGAAGACCACCCATTTTATAAATACTCCTTTGTTTAGAATTTGGTTGATTGTCAGAGCGATGAGATACTTAAAACATACAAATACCACTAAATTAGTGGTAAGTTGGTGACATTTAAACCCAACCCACTATTCAAACACAATAATCCAAGTTCAGAATGAATAAATCAGGCACAGATCTTGATATTACACATTTTTGGCTACTTAAAGTGGCCATATTAATATGGGAATTATGAGAACTTCTGGAGTGTTAACATAAATGTTATTATTATTTTGTAGTCAGAAAATGTCCTCTCAATAACTTAGTAGGCACTTTTAGTAGGGAACTAACCTGAAAGAAAATGCCATCTTTTATGCTACATAGTACATTTATTTCTGGAAATGTGTCTTTATTTTTTTTAAGATTTTATTTAATTATTTGAGAGAGAGAGAGAGAGAGTCAGTGCAAGAGAGCACAAGCACAGGGATCAGCAGAGGGAGAGGGAGAATCAGACTCCCCGCCGAGCAGGAGCCCGATGCGGGACTCGATCCCAGGACCCTGGGATCATGACCTGAGCTGAAGGCAGTTGCTTAACCAACTGAGCCACCCAGGTACCCCTGGAAATATATCTTTAAAAAGATATTTACATTGTCTGTAAACTGGAATGTGTTTAGCAGGTGAAGCACTATGTCACTATTGTAATATCAAACATTCTATTTCAATGAGCAATACTTCAAAGACCCCTTGGAGTGTGTATGATGAATATCCCCTACCTACAGAATCTTAAAGTCAATAAACAAACAACGATATACAAACAAGGATATACAAAATATATACACTCAAGGATATACAAACAAGGATATACAAAATATACAAACAATACACAAAATATGCAAACAATATACAAACAAGAATATAGAAAAGAAAAAGTTAAATGAATAGAATATATAAGGGAGAATGTATTAAAATTCGCCACAATTTACTGTGGGAACTGAAGTGTACCATAAACAATACCATCCTAGTTAATTTCCAGGAACTAGTCCCATCTCCTTCACCATTCACCTAGAAAGTTCAACTTTGTAGTGACTGCATTAATATATGACAGAATCGATAAAGTTGGCCCATATAAAATTACTGATATTTGACAGTTTTTGACCTGCAGAAGCAGCAATATTGTATTATTTGACCTTAATACATATTTGTTTTAATCATGAACTCATGATCCATCCATGCTCTTGCAGGAAAAAGATAACATCCATATTTCCTCATTTATATTTTGTCACAAGCAGAGAATCCTGGTAGGACAGATGGATTCTGGAGTCATGGTCTGCAGAGATTGTCCACAAGTCCAAACCATTTCTGATCTAATGATTTAATTTAGACTATAATTACATTAACCAGAGTGTTCTGTTCCTCTCCATCTTGGTAGACATGATTCTGCTGGTTTTGAAGAACAAATTTATAATACTAACTGTAAAAGACATTGAAGAGTGGGAAAGAGCGAGTCGTTATTAAGAGCAGAGAGAAAACAAAGTGGTGATAGTTTGGTTTATTTGTTTCAGTCACAAAATATTTACTTGAGCACCTGCTGTATCTTAGTGTCCTCATCTATGAAATAGAGATGACAACTCACTCAGGGCTGCTTTGACATGAACAGAGTTGGAATACAGAAGGCACTTAGAACAGTGCCTGGCCTGTAGTGAGCGCCATGTGTTTACTGTTATTAACTGCCAGAGCATGTGCTTAGTGCCAGAAAGACAAGCCATTTGGACACGACTATTTCAACTCAAAGCCCGAGTGTGCCTCGCCTGGTTTTTCTTACCCGAAAGTGCCATCGTACTTTGCTTCCTACTTTATGCCTTCAGATTGAAATCGTCAGTGGTTTTGTAAAAGGGAATCTAATTCTGAGTTGCTTTTACATCATTCTAAGCATGTCAGGAGTATTGAGCATTTCAAAAATTTTGTTGCTTCTACATCTTCCACATTATGTAGGTTCTCCTCATGAAAACATCAATTCATGGCCCTATTTCCAGAACCTATGAATTCTACGTTGGGGGAATGAAAATACACCCACTACAGAGTGAGTGAAGCCCATGTACATGGGAAGGAGGGATGTGGAAAGGGACACTGACCCCTCAGCCTGCAACATGGGAAAGATCTGGTGCCCCCAGGCTCAGCTAACTCCCAGAGAAATAGTTTTTCTCTGCAAGAGAAAAACTATTTGTACAGCCCAGAGCACAAATCTACCCAGCATGGTAAATTTAATGAGAACATTAAATAGAGGGCTGCATCAGCACAGATCAGTGCACCTGGATCATAAATCACATGCTTTCTGGCCCACACATTACCACCCTCACATCTTGAGGGGAATTTTTGCTAACCTATTTTGGAAGAACTGGTTTTCTCTATTTTCTTTGTGGTTCCCTTCATGGTATCTTCTATAAATCTTCTATCTACAGTTTTGGGGTTTTTTTGGTAAAGACTGTGCAAAAGCACGTGCCTATTGTTTGTTTACCAAAGAGTGCTATGGTTGTAGGTATTTTAATGGTTCTTATTTTTCACTACAGGAGATAAACGTAGACATACTCATTGTAGAGTAACTAGGAGTGAAGGGAAGGGGGATAAAAATTACCTGTCAAACCCCCTCCCAGTTTTAACCACTGTAAACCTATTAGGTAGAGATATGCTTCTCATCTGGGAGTGATTTTTAGCCCCAGTGGACATTTGGCAACGGCTGGAGACATTTTTGATGGTCATGACTCAGAGGAAAGGTGCTGCTCGTGTGGGGCCTGGAGGGAGGGGCCGGGAATACTATTAGACATACCAGCACAGGGCAGCCCCTCACAAGAAGGAGTTCTCCTCTCCAAAGTATCAGTAGTGCCTAGCTTGATTACCTTGGTGTAGAATTTTCCAGACACTTTCAATGTATATATGTGTATATTTTTCCCAAAAAGAGGAATCATACTGAACTCTTTTGTAACTTGCTCTTTTCACTCAAAAAATGCAACAAACTATCTTATTTTAACTATACTTAGATTAACTTTATGAAGTCTCAGTCTTACACTAGAACTATTGAAATGGCAGATTATGAATTATTTTTTTCTAAATCTAATGATTTAAAATGTTTTTAGTCAAACAGCCACCAAAAGTTGGAGTTATTAAGAGCAAAGAGCTGTGAGTCCTTTACAGATAACTGAACCTCTCCAAAATGTTATTTTCTGAATTCACTACCTCTGCGGAGCGGCCGGCTGATTGTTAGGTGGTCATTTATCTGTCCTTTGAGGTATTGGCCTCCCCTGTGTTTCGTTCCTACTACTCCCCTCCTGCAGTCTTTGGGATCTTCAGTGACAGGTGCTGGAAGGCAACCTTGGCTTTCACTATAAATCCTGGATAAACATTCATGTTTATCACTGATATTCCTCCAGACTCCTTTACCTGCAGTAGCTGCAAGATTTCTTTCTTACTTTGTTAGTTTGAGTCTTTAACAGATTTTCCAGTTGGTGTTCATTTCTGAATGCCAGTAAAGATGCCAGGTTAATGTTCCTATTGCTACATCCAAGGCTCTCTTCAGAAAGAGGTGAAAGCTGGTGTGTTATGCAGATAGAGGGAAGCTCCTTCTGTCCTCAGGAATGGCTGCCTGTCCGTGTTTTTACCTAAAACTTGTCTCTGGTGCTTTGCTAAATTTGCAAGCAGATGAGGTATTTTCTCCCTTACTTCCTCAACAGATTTCTTTTGATTTCTCAATCTCTCATTCTCTGGATTAGGTGGTACTTGGAGGTTTCCCACCAACTCAGAAAAATGGACATATGACTCATGTTTATGTTTTCATATACAAGCCACTGAGACAATGAACACTGATGGGGATAAATACTATCCACCATTTGTCTGTCCCTGGAACTGACATCCATGGGACATACGAATTAGCCACTGTTCTTAAAAGGTTCATATAGTTAAGATAGTTTACATAATAGTCTCTCTTCTCTTGAATTGCATTCCTCCCCATTCTGAAATTGATTCAAAATGCAGATATTTCAGAATATCTGACGTAAGGGGGGGAGAAATCATGGGAATTTTAATCCTAATCCCCAAAAAGGAGGCATGGGATATTGGATCTTTATTAGATTTATTGGCTTTGTGCTTCTAAAAGAATTTATTAACAGAATTAACTAACAATTGACTAACTTACTAACAATTTGACTAACAAAGGTATATACGGACAAATTAGAAATAGGCCCTAGAACTTTTCAAATTGACTGAGTGATTGATTAGCAGAGGAATCAGTATGGTATACTGACTGAAAGTACAAACTGAAGCTAAGAAGCTTGGTTCAAAGTCCAGCTCTGTCTCTTCTTAGGCTTGTCTCCTAGGCAATTTACTTAACCTCTTTGAACCAAATTCCCTCATCTGTGAAATGGGGATAATAATTATACCTACCTCATAGGGCTGTGGGAGGTTTAAATGAATCAATACATTTAAAGTGATTAGAGGAGTACCTGGCAGAAAATGAGATCTGATAAATGTCAGCAATGGAAAAAGCACCAGGAGGCATATATAAGAATTTTCACAGAAACATTATTCATTGAAAAAAAGAAACCTTGAAAAGCACTAATATCTATCAGCAGGAGAAGGCTGTGAAAATGAATAAAGTACACCTATATGTGAAACATGAATGAATCTCATAAACATGTTGAGCAAAAAGAGTGGTTCCTTGAAGAATATAGAGGATAATCCCATTTACATAAAGATCCAAAACTTACAAAATTAAGCACTATTCAAAATATGTGGTAAAAACTATAACAATTTGAAAAGCAAGGAAGGGGAACCTGGCTGACTCAGTTGGTAGAGCATGGGACTCTTGATCTCAGGGTTGTCCCAGGTTGAGCAAAGAGCTTACTTTAAAAAAAAAAGAAGAAGAAGAAAGGGAAGGGAAGGGAGGGGAGGGGAAGGGAGGGAAAGAAAAGGAAAAGGAAAAGAAAAAGAAAAAAAGAAAAAGAAAGGCAAGGAAATGATTAACATGAAGGTTCAGGATCGTGGTTCCCCGAGGACTAGAGGATATAGGAGCACATGGGGCTCTCAGGGGCTTTGGTTCAACGTGCTCTTTAAACATGGGAGAAACTGGGTATTCCCTTTTGATTATTCTTCTTTAAAATGAGTATGTATATTATACAAGCCCTAAATATGTTTATTTAGTTAAAAAAAAACAATAACTGAGCCCCAGAGCCCCCGAATTTTATGTCATTCCCATGGGTTCCATAATCAGTATCAGCTTCATACCATTGGTCAAGGCATTTGGAATCAGAGAGCTGTTAGACGTTATCCCTTGGAAGTCAGAAACAGGTACACTTACAGTCATTTTCTGTTTACAAAGCTTCTTAGTTTCCAATATTTTGATTATGTCCAAAATCCAAAACTGGAAAGAACCATTGATAAATTGTTTAATTGGGTTTGCACGGTGAGGGGCATGTGCTGCAAACCTTGGCTTTGCTGAGAACCGCCATTATTCAAAGATGAATACTTGAGACCTGGCAAGAAGTGAGGAGACCTGGCAGGAAGTGAGGAGACCTGGCAGGAAGTGAGGAAGACATGGGATTCACACAAACTTTAGAAATGCTAGCACCTTCTCCTACTCATGGAGGAATCATGAATTAATAAGTAATAAGCTCGCAGGCAGGCAGTCCCAATGACAAAAATTACATAGTGTAAACAAATCCCTTCCTTATGTAGCAGCTAATAATTGATCTCTGCTAACTGACTTTAGCATGCAAGGAAGAAGTTTAGGATTTCTAAATGCTCTGCCTTTACCCTTGAGCTAACTGTTCCTTTCTGTAATAAGCTTACCTTGGTTACAAATGCTTAGTGATCATTAGCAAATAGAATGTGTTTGCTTTTCCTAAGTCCCATATTTCCTGCCAGCTTGCTGCCAACCAGTTTCGAAAATGAAAGATTTAGGAAATTACAGATTTAAACAACACTTTCAAGTGGAAACACCTTTAATTCAGGCATAATGATGAACTTTAAACATTTAACTCTACTCCCCAAAAAAGTACAAACAGAAGTACAATAAAGACATATGTTGATCTTTCTTCCTAGCAACCTACCTCATTTGAACCCTCAAAAATCTGGAACGTTTGTTCATTCTGAGCATCGTGTTTTAACAAAGCCTTTAACCAACAGAAAACACCTCAAAGAGGGCCTGGTAGGCAGGACGTAAGGGGAAGTGTGGGTAGAATCCAGGCCTCAGTGAAGCCCAGAGAGCTACCATATGCAGAGGACTTCCTATGAATGAGGACATTAGACAGGTATTTGTTGCTTCAGAGAATGGAATTAAAACACCTATCTGGGATTTGCTAGAAGGCAGAGCTCGGCTCAGTGCTTTCTATAATTAATGGGCAGCTCTTAATTCTTGACCATATGAAGCACTTATTTCCCTATATCAAGAAGTGTTCAAACACAAGCTGGTTTCTGCTGAGGCTTCTGCAGAAGGGATTCCTCCATGGGGCTGAGGGATTGGAATAGATGGTCTCTAAGGTCTCTTCCACCTCCAAATGTCTTCTACAAGAAAACAATATTTAGAATCGTCTTTATTTGCCCCCCTTTTTCCTCCTTTTTCTTCCAGGTAGTTCACTAGCTAGTAACTCGTTCTGTTTTTCAAAAACCGCCATACATCTACCCTTTCTGTGTAGCTAAGGGGAGCCAAGCCTTTGCTTCAATGTGATAAAAGGAGGTTAGAAATTCTCAGCTAGACAGACGGTTCTGAGCCCTCACCCTTCCCCCAAATTAGATTGAGCCTAGAAATGTCATCGTTTTTTTTATTTTCCATTTTCACTGCTATCCTGCTTAGCAAGTCTCTTTTATTATTTTTTTTTCTTAAGTTTTTGGTTGTCAAAAGAAAGAATATTGCACACAAGGCTCAGAAGACAACTTGTTTCTGTAAGTCTCTTTCTGACTCCTGGACCAGGACCAGATATTACTAGGACAAATATATATGTGTGAAATACAAATAAGTGATAGAGAAAGAGCAATTCACATTTTGGAAACATTGTCTAGGGCGCCTGGGTGACTCAGTCGGTTAAGCATCTGCCTTTGGCTCAGGTCATGATCCTAGGATCCCGGAATAGAGTCCCGGTCTGAGCCCCTGCTCAGCAGGGAGTCTGCTTCTCCCTCTCTCTCTGCCCCTCCCCCCGTTCATGCTCTCTCTCTCTCACGCTCTCCCTCAAATAAATAAATAAAATCTTAAAAAAAAAATAAAATCTTAAAAAAATATCATCCTTCAATCTGAATAAATATTATCTGTTCTCCTCCAAGTTACCCAGAAAACCCCAAGGCCATTAACATTGGAATGGAGTTTATGTGCTGGAGTATCAGCATGAGCTGTGAAGTAGAACATAGCCTGTGTCTCACTTCTTACTGCACTCAAGATCCCATATATGCCTCAATCCAAAAATTATATTACAGTCGATCCTTGAACAACACAGGCTTGAGCTGTATGGGTCCACTTATATGCACATTTGTTCAATAAACATAGTACAGTCGTGTAAAAGTATTTTCCTTATGATAGTAACAACATTTTCTTTCCTCTAGCTTACTTTCTTATAAGAATACAGCATACAATACATACAATGGACAACTATGTGCTCATCGACTGTGTGTGTTATTGGCAAGGCCTCCGGTCAACAGTAGGCTATTCGCAGTTAATTGTTGCGGAATCAAAAGTTATACGTGGATTTTCGACTGTGCGGGGTGGTGCCTCTAACCTTCGCACAGTATTGTGCTTTTCCAACGAATAGAAAAAGTGAACACAGAATAAAAGGTGGCAGGGAAGGGAACATCTTCAAATTCCCAGCACTTTGCAAAGTGAGCAGCACTCAGCTCAAACTTGTGATGAACAAACGCTTTGAAAAACATGAGCAAAGGCACAGGAATTTTTTTTAAATTGTATTTTATTATGTTATGTTAATCACCATACATTACATCATTAGTTTTTCATGTAGTGTTCCATGATTCATTGTTTGCGTATAACACCCAGTGCTCCATTCAGAACGTGCCCTCTTTAATACCCATCACCAGGCTAACCCATCCCCCCACCCCCCTCCCCTCTAGAACCCTCAGTTTGTTTCTCAGAGTCCATAGTCTCTCATGGTTCTTCTCACCCTCCGATTTCCCCCAGCTTCATTTTTCCCTTCTTACTATCTTTTTTTTTTTTAACATATAATGTATTATTTGTTTCAGAGGTACAGGTCTGTGATTCATCAGTCTTACACAATTCACAGCGCTCACCATAGCACATACCCTCCCCAGTGTCCATCACCCAGCCACCCCATCCCTCCCACCCCCCTCCACTCCAGCAACCCTCAGTTTGTCTCCTGAGATTAAGAGTCTCTTATGGTTTGTCTCCCTCTCTGGTTTCATCTTATTTCATTTTTTCCTCCCTTCCCCTATCGTCCTCTGTCTCGTTTCTCAAATCCCTCATATCAATGAGATCATATGATACCAAGACACAGGAATTTAAGTGCATGCTATACTTAGTTGGGAAAGAAATCTGAAGAACTCTAAAAACATTCTCATATGTTATATATTACTTGACTTCTAGAATATAAACTCCACGAAGGCAGGGATTTTTTTTTTTGAAGGCAGGGATTTTTTTTTTTTAACTGATATGCTTCCGGCACCTAAACCAGTATGTGTGTGTCTGTGTGTGTCTGTGTTTGTGTGTGTGTGTATAGTAGTTAATAAATATTTGCTGATGGAATGTATGAATCTTAAAAATGATATGAATTAGTGCCCAGAAATAGACCCATTCAAATATATTAACTGATCTTTGATCAAGACATGAAGGCCATTAATGGAGAAAGGATGGAGAAAGGATAATATATTCAACAAATGGTGTTGGAACAACTGGATATTTATATGCAAAAAAAAGATTCTAGACAAAGACCTTCATAAAAATTAACTTAAAATGCATCATAGACCTAAATTTAAAATGCAAAACTATAAAATTTCCAGAAGAAAACATATAGTAGAATAGGTGATCTTGGGTTTGGCAATGAGCTTTTAGTTATAACACCAATGGCACAGTCCAGAAAGAAGTTCTTGGCTGAGGCAAGGGTTAAGTCTCTGAGATGTACATGCACTTGCACTTGAAGGGAAGGTCAGAAAGAAGGCAGCCAAGGCGTAGTGAACCAGGAGGAGCCTGGAAGGAGATGAGGGTGGGGACAGGAAAGACCAGGCCTCATAGTGGCTGTAAGGTATTTGGGCTACACTTTAATGTCAGTGGGAAGCCACTAGAGAGTTTTAAGCGGGAGACTGATATGATTTGATGCCATCGATAAATGTCAATTGATTGAATCTGGACAACCGTGTGATGGTGAATAAGGGGCACCTTTACTTTAAAAGAGAGAGCAAGGAAGGAGAAAGGGAGTTGTTTGGGTTTGGGGGAGGTGTTGCTTTTATTTTTTATTTTCGTGCTTGTTTTTGTTTCGCTGGGAGTTTGGAGTAAAACATGAGTGTAGTCTGGGGAATACTAACTTAGAGACACCTGCACATGTGGAGATGCCAAGGTGGTGGTTGGGAGTATATGATGAAGAATTGGGGGAAAGAATAGAACTCAAAAATTAACCATTCTCATAAATTAGAATCAGATGGAGAATTGGTTGAGGGGGTGTATGGACTACAAAGGGAAGCCAAGGACAGAATCTTGGGAAATGCGGGCATTTAAAGAGAGAGCAGAGGAACAATGTTGAGAGATAGGAGGGAACAGAGAAATTTTAAATATAACTTTGACCAAGCTCCATATAATCTCTGGCAAAGAAATAAAAAACCCCAAAGGAGAAATTTCTGGATATAAGCAACTAAAATGAAGACTTAAGGTCAAGGAACTAATAGGAAGAATCCAGTAGAGGTAATACTATCTTCTGTGTTGGCAAAATCAGGTCCCATTGAAGGGGGGCAAGTTAAGGCCATGAGTAGGGCTATGGTCAAAAAGAAAATTGGGGTACAGAAAATTTATCTTACAAAAATATTTGAGCAAATGCACAAGAATATAAGATATTCATTTACCACAGAAAATGATCTTAAATAATTTGAATCTCCAACAATAAAAGATTAATTACATTAATTTTATTATATCCATACAAGGCAAAATCAGGCAGCCATTAGAATAAAGAAACATGTTCATGTTATAGTAAACAGGAAAATATTAAAGTGATGAAATGTATCACATTTTTACAAAGATACATATACATTCTCATAAATGTATCTTTATAAATACATAAAAATGCATAGGTTTTCTTTCTCCTTACATGTTTTCTCATTTTCATCATGGACATGTATTGCCTGTGACATTTTAAAAAGAAAAGTGTGGAAATTTTATTATGAGCACATTTGCTCTCTCTGTTATCAGCACCAACCTCAGGAACAGAGAGGCCTGGAGGCTATTGAATTTTTAAAGACAAAGTCTTGTAGAAAAAGTAATTAGTACGGAATGGTGAGAATTAAATGAATGATATCTTTCCAATAATGTTATAAGGACAAGCACAGTATATAAGCTCAGACAGGAACATTCAAAAATATATTTGTATTTGAAATAAGGGAGTAAAACCAGGTGAATATTGCTGAAGATGAATAGTCCCCTGAGATGTCTATCAGCCTGAAATTAGGAAATAGTAGTCTATGACTATAGAATTATGATAGCTCTTCAACTCAGTCACACACACAAAAAAAACACCAGTATACAACCTTGTGAACCTTTATATTTTAAATGTTTAAAAGACCCAAAGTAAACTCTAATTGTAAGTGGGATGAATTTTCTGAATATTTTAATCCTGCTAGGTATAGAACGATGCTTCCTTACAAAAACCATGTTTGGTTTGTAGAGAATCTGCAATAAGAATTACAATTGTATAAGCAAGTGTCCTAACCTTCAACAAGTCTGCCTTTTAAATACATCTGAGGCTAAGTAGGAGATATGATAGACAAGAATTATTAAAGTTTCCAAGTTTATAAGGATTTATAGCAAAGACCCCACATAATCTGATGGGGGTAGTTGGTAAACATAAATAGCTCCGTGTTGGGTCTGTATTTCCAAAGAAAGTATAGAAGGCAGTGCCTCAGGATTAAACTTTGAGGCGTGTTCCCTTTCCCCAGCCACATTTCCAAGAAGCCCAGAATTTATCCCAGAACGCATAAACTCAGTGTGTCCTTGACAGAGAAGGCTCCTGGCTTTAGCTGATAGGCCGCCCTCAATTCCAGACCTGCCTGAGCAGTCTTCACAGCCGTGGCAGATGGTCTCCCTCGGCCTGCTTCAGTTCCACTCTGCTGTCCTGGTCAGGGCTCCAGAAAGTCAGAGACGCCTGCTGAGAGAGTGGGAAAGAACCAGCAGTACATCCCCCGCTTCCTCTCCCTCCGCTCAAGTCTGTGATCGGCGGCTGGGAAGGTGGGCGGCTCGGTGCGGGAAGACGGGGGAGGGAGGCAGCACGCAGCAATTATGTCTTCCGTGAACTAATGCAGATGAAGCCACTCACATTTATATCCAAAAATGGCTTGTTCTGATCCCACAGGCTTCCCAGAGGAAAGTCTGGCATGTCTTCACCCCCCTCCACTAAGGGCAAGGATTGTTCCTACCAGGAGAGTGCATTATCAGTGACCCCTCACTTTGCATTCAGAAATGCAATAAGGCTCGTCACTGTGCCCAGGGCTGCCACCCATATCCTGCTGCCCCCCACAGATCTCCTTCACCTGCCTATTTCCAGATGACCCCTGTTCCCAGGGTTGGCTTTGGGTTGACCACGACTTCTCACAGTGGCCTGGCTCCTGGTTGGGGGCAGCGAGTCCAGGGAAAGGTGACAAGCGTCCCAACCCTCCACAGGGTCCCTCTGCCCCCAGGAGATAGGCTGGCCCCCCTCCCAGCTAAATGTGTTCAGAATGATCTCCCCACAAAGATGGAGTTGGAGTGGGAAAGCCTCACCTCAGGAGTCGGCTCTCCAGGCAACTAGCCAATAACACTTACTGAACAACTTTCAGGTTTGCCGAAAATCATGGCTGCTTTAGGATTCAGAAGAAATTTTTTAAAAACATGCCTTCTCTGATTACTTCCTCTGATTGACTTATTTTGCTCAGCATAATACCTTCCAGTTCCATCCACATCGATGTAAATGACAAGTATTCATCCTTTCTGATGGCTAATATTCCATTGTAATCAGAGAGGGAGAAAAACCATGAGAGACTCTTAACTACAGGAAACAAACTGAGGGTTGCTGGAGGGGATGTGGGTGGAGGGATGGGGTAATTGGGTGATGGGCATCAAGGAGGGCACGTGATGTGATGAGCACTGGGTGTTATCTGCAACTGATGAATCATTGAACTCTACATCTGAAACTAATGTATATAAATAAAAAACAAAAATAAAAAATAAAAACATGCCTTCTACAACCAAGAGACCTAAAATGACCAAGAACACCAAGGCCCAGTGTAGTTTTCGTTTAAACACAAGTACCCTTGCAACAGGATGCTTATCCCACCAGAGATTTTATAATGACAAAATCTGCTATTTAAATTCACAAATTTGGCAATCTGATACAATGTTATATTCTGTTCGCAAGGATGAGCATTCTTGGGAGTGTTTTTGGAAGCTGGTTTTCCTTTTGCAATTTGGTTCTTGTTTTATTTTGCTTTTGTTCCTGCTTCAAAGCCAACTGAGATTTTATAGCTGATTTTTCAGACATATCGACCATGACTCACAGCTATTTGATAAAGGGTAAAAATGCTTCTATTTCTCAAGCTCAGCTTTCAAAATTAAACATTCAAATGAAAAAAATAACATTGCTCCAGTAGATGTCAGTGATTAAAATCATGAAAACAATTCTTTTCCAGAGAAGCTCCATAATGCATCTGGACTATTTCTTGCCTTCATCCAAACCTGACCTAATTCTGAGCTTTTCATTTGAGTGCATCTTGACTTCGTTGTTTACAAAGTTGGACCTCAGAGATGAGCTTCTTTTCTGAATAGAAACCCCTGTGGAAGCTTCTAAGGGGTCAGGAGAGTTCCAGGGGACATTTTGTTCTCTGAGGCCGGTGGAATGAGGCCTCCTTTCATTTAGGGAATAACAGGCTTCTACTGCACACCCATCCCTGGGCCTGGAAGCATACATGCCTGTGGGTACACAGGGCATTCCTCGTGCCCTGAGGTGCCACGGATTTCCTCCCTCCGTACCCCACAGCGTCAGCGTCAGGGAGCCAGCTAGCGTCCATGACTTTCGTAAAAGCTCGGAAACCTGAGGAGATGGGAAGGCTGCTTGTCAGGCTTTTCAGAAGATCCAATCCAGTAAGACAACACAGACCTTTTGATTCCCGTAAGGAAAATTCTGTCTCAAAGAGAAATATGTCTGGAGCCAAGAGCTATCTGCTCAAGGACAAAAGACATCTATAAATTTCCTCAGACTTCTCTTACTCCCTAAAGGAAGCTAATTAGAAAAGGTCAAAGTGATTTTAATTGGTTTCTATAAGTCAAACAAATAAATTACTCTTCAGCATCCACCATATTTGGGCACTGGGGACACAAGGAGAAATAGCATGTGCCCTGCCCTCAAGGAACTTACAAGGACTTCTCCGTCTTCCCATTCATTTAGAATGGGCTGTTTTATTCCCCAACAGAGGAAATCGCTACTAAATGGATTTCACACTTCTCTGACCTTTTGTCAGTGATTCCCAAGTCTTCTTTAAAATGTCAGCCCCAGTAAGATGATGCCCTCTGGAGAGACGGGAGCCTCTGTTTCTTCACACCAGCCAGAAATCTGAGAGACAGCCTTGACTTTTCTTTCCTTCTCACCCCTCACATCCAATCAGTCATCCCGAACTGGAAATTCTACCTTCTTGATCTCTCATGTCTTACTCATTTCTGCATTTCCATTGCCGCTGTCTTAATTAGGACTTCATTCCATCTCGCCTGGAATGTTTTAAATGCATTCTGGCTCATCACCCCCAGCTTCAGTCTTACCTAGCATTCTCCATGACTATATCATAACTGCCTTTTTATTTGTCCACCTTTCTGCTAGATCATAAACCCTTGAGGGCAGGGGCTGAGTTTTCAATCTCTGTCTCCTGGGCGCCTAGCACAGCAACAAGCTAAGAGCAGGCCTTCGGCCCGCGCTTATTAAATGATGTATGTGAGAATGGTAGATGGAATATGTGTGCATTGAATGTCTCCAAACTAGTGGGATTTTACAGTTTCTCCTTTTCAGTTTCTTCTCTGATGTCAATAATCACTTTGTATATTTTGGCAGCATACCTGCTTTTCATTCACTTATTTCCTCTACCCTAATAAGTTGGTTTTAATCTGCTGTGGGCTGGCAAACGAGATCATCAGAGTTATTTAGAAAGTGTATCAAGTAAGCTGAATAGGCTCTGACTGGGTCCCTCTTCCACAATTAAAGCAAATGAGCTTCATTGCACTGATTTTGTGGAGCTGTTTCAGCTCCTCAGGGAACCTTGTTCCATTGCTGTGTTCCAGATTGTAGAAGTTGTGAATAAGCCTGAATTCCAGGTAACTAAGGTGTTCCTGCATGATTTTTTTTTTTTTTTTGTAATCAGGGATTTTAATTTGTCCTCTTATTTCAACAGGAATCTTTCAAGTTTGCTTCTGAAAATGTATGGCAACTCTTGATGTTACTATATTTTTTAATGATAAATATGAATCTTACAAAAATTGTTATTGAAATTTATCTCACTGGAAAATATTTATGTTGCTGCTTTTACTTATATATTTGCTGTTTGACCCTTCCAAATGCAATTTAGTGTTAAATGAGATAGCAAAAAAACCAAAAAACCCATGTTAAAATGATTTTAGAGTATCCTCAACTGAAAATGCGTGGGCACTGCATTATTCTGTTGAAAATCTCAACCCAATCCTATTTTTTAAAATATTTTATTTATTTATTTGACAGAGAGACAACACAAGCAGGGGGAGTGGGAGAGGGAGAAGCAGGCTTTCTTGCTGAGCAGGGAGCCTGAGGCGGGGCTGGATCCCAGGATAATGAGCTTAAGGCAGAGCTTAACGACTGAGCCACCCAGGTGCCCCCCCCAACCCCCAACCAATCCTATTCTTAATGTGTTCTTTGTCATGGAGAGTTGAGCCACACAGCCCTGAAATACTCCTCAGCACTGAGCACTGGTTTTTGCTTTTCCTTTTTAAACTGTGGTTGGTTATATTTAGGAGTAGAGATGCTGAACACCCTTGGAAAAAGAATTTGAGCTTGGAATTGAGGCCAAGTTAACTTCCGTGTAAGCATTTTAATTGCCTCCATTGAGAACACAAGCCCAGCCCACAGCACCTCCTTGGAAATCACCTGCCACCTAAGCCCCTGCAATGTAGGCCTGGCCAGCTGGGTGCACGTGTGACCCTAGCCAGTTGGGGCAAACGGACATCCAATACAGGACCAACAAACCCATAGGCTGGGCTAAGCCGATTACATTCTTTCTCCCAAAAATGGAAAGTCAGGGCTCTGAGGCAGAATGAATGGGATGATGTTGAACACTTGACAAAAGGGTCATGTAGTCAGGATGAAAATGGCCTTGTTAGGCTATACGCAACCAGGAAAAGCTGATAGAGAGAGAGGAAAGAGAAGAACCATTTGAAACCCTAGGAGAGGCACAGAGTGTGACCTCAACTCAGAGAAAAGCCAGCTATATAATTCAGGGCCCAGTGCAAAATGAAAATGCGGAGCCCTTTGTTCAGAAGCAAGGGGGAAATGCCATTAAAGGGACTAGAATATGAAGACTTTTCCTTTAAAAATATTTTACTATTTATAAAATCTATAGGGGTGTATTAGCTCAGGCTGCCATAACAGAATACTGCAGAGTGGGTGGCTTAAACAACAGAAATTTATTTTCTACCATTCTGGAGGCTAGAAGTCCAAGATCAAGGTACCATCAGGGCTCTGGTAAGACCTCTCTTCCTGGCTGACACACAGCTGCCTTCTTGCTATATCTCACATGACCTCTCTTCTGTGCACACCTGTGTGCATGCACACAGACATGCACACACACAGATGTCTAGTGTCTTCTTCTTCTTCTTCTTTTTAAGATTTTATTTATTTATTTAATAGAGAGAGAGAGTGAGAGAGGGAACACAAGCAGGGGGAGTGGCAGAGGGAGACGCAGGCTTCCCACCGAGCAGGGAACCCGATGCGGGGCGCGATGCGGGGCTCCATCCCAGGACCCTGGGATCATGACCTGAGCCCAAGGCAGACGCTTAAGGACTGAGCCACCCAGGTGCCCCTCCCTAATAGGTTTTATTGCAATGTCCATGTGTACGTTTTTATTTTGTAATAATTTTGCTGACAAAGTTTTACCACCTGAGCTCCAACAGTTCCTGGCCAAAGATTTAGGATCTGTGCCAATGCCCCACAGATGGGCTCTAGGCACAGACTGGCAAACCGGCCTCCAGCCAGGGATCCTGGCATTGGAGCCCCTCCTCTGTCCCGGGCTGTGGCCGCCGCCGCCACTGCTTCTGTTCTGTGACTGCCCTCACCATCGCCATCACCACCACCAATCCCGGCCCAGGTCCTAGCCGTGGCGTGTGCCGCCAACCCAACTGTGTGGTTATGCGGCACGCACACAGCCCACGGCTCCCCATTCCAGGGGTCAATGTGGGCGCGTGCTTCTTCACGTATCTCCTCCGCGCATGCGCATGTTCCATTGTCCAATCAAACTGAACTTACAAAACACAAGCTCTTCATTGGCCAGTTCTGGCACCATCCCTGGGGTATTCAAGTGGTGCTTGTTTCTTGTCCTGAGATGCCCTTAAGATAGTCCGTTGTATTTTTGCAAGCACAACAAACAAACAAAAATCCTCTATTGGATAGACACTGCTGGATGCCCAGTCATTGCCCATTCTCTCTTCTTTACTGAAAGAAAAATTGTTCTTTTCAGGGGAACCATGTGTCACCTTCCCAGAATTCCTTACATCTACAGGTAATTATATAACTCAGAGCCAGTGAAAAATAATCAGGAGTCCGCTAAGGATTTCTGGGAACTGGTTGCTGGGAACTGGGAACTGATACACATTGAGCTTTCTTCTTTCCCTTCCTCTTCTTCTTCCTGCCAGGAATGCAAGCATGAGGCTGGACATGGAAGAGCCATCTGGCAATCATGAAGCGACAAGAAGACAGAGTAGGAACACTCACCACTGATAACGTCAGGAAGCAGCTACGCCAATCCTGGACTGCCAACCTCGAAACTTTTTGTTATATTAGAAACATAAACTCCTTTGCTTAGGTACTGAGTCAGGCTTCTAATACATGCAGGCAAATGCAATCTTAATTGAGATATCCTTTTACTGAAGTTAGTTTGAGTCAGTTCTTGTTTCTTGCAATTTGCTGTTTGCCACCCATATTCTGTGGGATCATTTCCTGTACAAGGGCCTTCTATCAAGGGGCTTTCGTGCCTACCAACCAGTACCTGTAGCTCTTTGTTACAAGGCTGCCTCAGATTTCCCAGCCTGTTGGTCTTTTTTGTTGTTGTTATTTAAATTCAGTTAGCCAACATATAGTACATCATTAGTTTCAGATGTAGAATTCAGTAATTCATCAGTTGCATATAACACCCAGTGCTCATCACATTACCTGCCCTCCTTAATGCCCATCACCCAGTTACCCCATTCTCCCACCCACCTCCCCTCCAGCAACCGTCAATTTGTTTCCTATAGTTAAGAGTCTCTCATGGATTGTCTCCCTCTCTGATTTCTTCCCATTGAGTTTCCCCACCCCCAACCACTATGATCCTCTGCGCTACTTCTTATTTTCCACATATGACCAGCTTGTTGGTCTTAAGAGCCCTAACGACATAGGAATGTACATCCCCTGAGTGCTATTTTTAACCCTTGCCCTAATCAGAATGGTTTTACTACAGGATTGAGTAAGGGTTATGCCTGTGGGCCTTTGACATGACTCTCTTGCCTATCCCCATTCCCCCACCTGTTTCTCCTGGGAACATTTCCTAATAAACTACTTTCACATGACTCTTCATCTCAGGGTCCACTTCTGTGGCAATCCACAGATCCCCGTATAGAATAGGTATTACCATGTATGGGCTGAATGCCTGTGTCCTTCCAAATTCCTTTGTTGAAACCCTACCCTGCACCCCCCCAATTTGATGGTATGTGGAGGTAGGGCCTTTGAGAGGTAGTTAGGTCATAAGGATGGAGGTCCAAGATTGAATCAGTGTCATTTTTTAAAAGGAAGGGAAATGCAGTCTTCTCTCTCCCCCCCCCCTTTTTATGCATGTGCCAAGGAAAGGCCATGTGAGGACATAATTGGGAAGAGGGACCCTCACTAAGAACCTGGGCTTGCTGGCACCCTGATCTCAGACTTTCAGCCTCCAGAAGCATGAGAAATAAATGTTCATTGTTTAAGTCGCTCAGACTATAATAAGTTGGTATAGCAGCCCAAATTGACTAAGATATTAGGGATTTAAAAGTAACTTAAAAGCCAATCAGTTCTGACATTTGTGGTACAGAGAGTTCAAATATAATGTGATACTTCAAATAAACATACATCTATTAGTTTAAATGTAACACATATATAATCACCACAAGAAGAGAGCGCCACTGTCTTGATACCAAAAAGCTGAACAAAATACAAAATATATACCAGCCAGAGTGTCGATTTAGGGCTTTCTTTCATTTGTCCCATTAGTGGGAGGACCACTCCAGTATGGTGCTGGCTCCAGGGAGACCAGTTTGTCAACCTCCACCCCCTCATCACCTCCAACACTGAACTTCTCTAATCCTCGGGTCCTAATTAGCTTGCTGCTCTTTTCTGTTGGCCGTTTAAGACATGCATTTCAGAGTTTTGTTTTGTGTGTGAAAGAAAATTTAACAACTTTATTCACAGCATGATTATCTTTTTATCTTGATGCTATGCGTCGTCTCCTTGATGTCAGCGGGGGTTGGGAATTATTTTTTAAAAGGCCTAAATCAATACTTTCAGTGAGAAAATTGAACCACGCTGGTTTGTAAGCTCAAGATGAAAAGCTGAAACCCTTTCCAATAGCTCACTTCTGAGGACTGAAATTAGGGCAGATGGCTCAGTGTCCCTTGATATGATTTGATTATGTGCCAGATGCCCAGTCTGAGGTACGTGAGGAGAAGCACAGACAGACAGCTATAGTTACCCTGTTTAGGAAGCAGAGGTACCCTTTCAATTCAATGATTGACAAGTAAAATGATCCTTCGGGTTTTAAGGAAATACAATGTTTTGAAAACGGGAAATGTCTTCCTGTCTTAAGAGGTCTGTCTCAACATAGTTCCTCTCAAACTTTGGTCTTAACTGAATCTTTGTCATTCTAGAGTTCTACCAAGCTAGATTTAGAAAATATCCCAATAAAAAGCACAATTAATTTCATAGACAAGTAGAACTATAGGGCTGGAAGGAAACTTCTGGATCATTTAGTGCAAAGTTCAACCCTTTTGGTTTTTAGGAGGTCAGTGACCTCCTGGCATTCTGGTACTACATAGTCATGAACTTCAACCCAGCAAGATGATGTGTACATGTTAGCTTTTGGTTGCATAAATAAAAAACCTCCAACTACCTTAAATAAAGGAGAACGTATATGATTGAAAGAACTCTGGAGGTTCTCACAGAATCCAGGGACAGAGAGTGTATCTAAGACCCATTGGAAATTTGAGAAACTCAAGAGCCCTCGGGAATCCACCCTATGCCTTCTACCTCTCCTGAATACTTGCTTCTTTATCCAGCACGTGACTCAACATACCTTCAGCTCACGTACCCACCACTGACTGACTCAATCTCTCAAGTCCCCCCAACAGGAAAGCCTCATTGGCCGTATTCACAGTCATGCCAGCATGGTCATTTGGGAGTATACTGAGGAAACTCTGACTAGGTGTCCAATTCTAGTGCAGTCATCTGATGCTTGGAATTGGGAAGGCAAGGTCACTTGCTCAGTTGTGGAAGAATCCCCAAGCAGAAAACAATTGGTATCACTAATAACATGACCTGATTTGTTCTCCTGAAAAGTACTGCCAAATTCAAAGAAATTATATCATGTCTAAGGAGAGTTTATGAAATACAAGTATAGTCCAATGTATGGTTTATCTTTATTGCTGCAATATATCACACCTATAGATTTTAAAATAAGGAAAATTCACAATAGGTATCAATAGACATTTCATAAAATTCAATAGCCATCCATAATTTTTACATTTAAAAAAATTGTTAAAACATCATTAAGAAGGCAAATGATAAACTAATTATAATATGTAATAGAAAAGGGATTAATATCTTTAGAAAGAGTTCTTATAAGAATTTTTTTAAATTAGCTCTTCAATAAAAAGAAATGAACAAAGAAGGTGAAAAGGCAATTCATACCCACAAAATACTCAGCTTCATGAGAGATTTAAAATACAAAATAAAACAGTAATAGAGTATTATTTTTACTCATCAAGTAGGCAAAGATTAAAATAGTGATTATACCTAAGGTTGTTCAGGGATTGGTAACATAACCAGTCTCATGCAATGTTTTTGGAAGCATTTATTGGTAAAACTTTCTGGATAACCTTCTGGCATTATTCATCAAAAGCCTTAAAACTGGTTATGTAATTTTAGTAGGAATTTATCAGATGTATTCTGATAGTTATGTAAGTAGATGCTTATCCTGGCACCCCTTAAAATATAGGACAACTATAAACATTTAAAATGTATAACAATTAGGAATTTTAATAATGCATGATACTATAAAAACAGAGATAACCTGAGAAGATAGAGAAGAATATACACAACAGAGATGTAAAAGCGGTGGCTTAGAGCTGTTTCTATACAGAAAATCAACTCAGAGTGTATGTGTTTTGTTTTTAACATTATGCTTTGCAAGTTCCATAATGTCACTAACAGTTAAAACATAAATGGAATGAGATAGAGAAACTTTTCCTCACCGAGATTAGCTCTGTGGAAGTGCTCTATTTTTCTTTGAAAGAAATATTTTGATAAACTGATTGGGATTGAGGATAGGACCTCAAGAGCATGCTTCCGGTGAGAAAAAATCCTAAATGGAGATTCAAGAAGCAAGTTGAGCAGTTTGTTTAGCTTCTGAGAAAGAAGGAAAAGAAAAGCGAAATGAGAGGCAGAGAGGGAATAAAAAGAGAGAGAGAGAGAAACTCCAGAATTCCATGCTCAGGTTAACTAAACAGGTAGACACAAAGAGAGGGTCTCCATGGTTGCATTGTCCAGTCTAGGAGAAATTCATCCCCCTGGAGGACTTTTAGGAAGGATTTTTATAACGTTTTGTGCAGTTCACTCATTTTCCAGAAGGACAAATGCCAGAGATGAATGCACAATTTCTTCTCATCTAGAAGCTTGTGAATCAACATGGTCATGTGCCCAGAAAAACTGATAAGGCCACATGAGCTATGAAGCACTGGAATGAGAAGAGGTACGGGCTGAAGATATCCACTTCCAGATAGAGACGGCCAATACAGTTTGACTCAGCACTTGCCTAACTTTTTTGTTTTCAGTCTCCCAGAGAGACCTGCCTCTTTAGAGAAACTAAGGCAATTTAACAAGTATGTGGACGCATACCCCATCAGTCCGGGGTATATGTGGCTTGCTCCTACACCCCGCTGTGTCAGTTTCTCCACCCCAGAATACTGACTTGATTTCAGAACACAAGCTTGGCTTCAGTCATTCCACTTCTCTTGCCATAACAGCAGGGCCAGTTGGGAAAAAAGAGCCCTGTTGATCAATTTATATTTAACAATGTATACGTGGGCAACTAGCCTAGCAATACCTTTGACTACGTTAATTATATTCCATCAACGCAAGAACTATGAAACTCATGGGACAAATATTAAGTAGACCATTTGCAAGTAAAATTAAGATCTGCCCCAAGTCAGTCACAAATCAGAGACTGCAAACTGAAGACGCAGGAAGCCCAGAGTGTATTTTATTGTACATGTCAGAAGGCATGGGGGTCAAGTTACTCCAAACTTGTAATATACAGGCATGCTTCACTACTTTTGGTCACTTCCCAAGGGTAGGCACTGTGGTTCCGAGTGACAAGGTTCCAAGCATTACTTACCTATGGGTTTTGTAATTTTTTTTTTTTTAAGAGAGGAAGGGAGGGGGTGGCAAAGGGAGAGGGAGAAAGAGAATCTTTAGCAGGCTCCTAAGCAGGCTCCATGCCCAGTGCAGAGCCCTACACAGGGCTCCATCCTGCAACCCAGAGTTCATGACCTGAGCGGATCTGAGCGGAAATCAAGATTCAGATGCTTAACTGACTGAGCCACCCAGGCGCCCCTTACATTTTTTGAGGAGTAAAATCTGTACAACAGCAATGAAGATTATCAGAAATTTTTTTCACCTCAAAAAGAAAAATATTCTCTCCCCACCCTGTGTACAACAAACACACGCACAGCGTCACACAGCCAAATTCCTTAGCTCTCATTAAGATACTATCAGTGATCCACACCAGTGATGAGGTGACTAGCTGCTTTGCTTTTAGACTCTAGCCAAAGGCACTGGAAAGGCAAGAACTGGAATTTGAAGAGAGGAAGAGAAATGCACCGTGAAGTATAGGAAAGGCACCCCGAGTTGGGGGATGTTATCTACAGGCCTAGTTCAGAATTCTGCACAGTGTCTCCGTCTACATATATTTGACGCTCATTCCCATGATCTGAGATTCTCAAAGGGAATCTGTCCTCGGGGAGCTGAGCCACTTAAAGATCCCATTTTAGGCATCAAAACTAATGCTGGTGTGCACTATTTTTGTGAAAAGGAAATTCAGAACACTGAGATATGCAATAGAACAAAAAAAGATGATATTATACACATATATCTCCCACATATATGCAGTCTCTCGAGCTGCCTTGTGCAATTTTGGACTTATGTTACATCCATTTAGGAAACTAATTTAGCATACCAGAGGCAGAAATCTACATGAAGCAAATTCAGTTTTAACAGTTTATATCTGCAAAAAAAATTGAAATGAGTAGGGTTGTTTTTTGGTTTGTTTTTTTTTTTTCATTTGAGAGAGAGAGAGAGCAAGTTGCAGGGGAGGAGCAGAAGGAAAGGGACAAACAGACCCCGTGCAGAGCCTGACTTGGGCCTCGATCCAAGGACCCTGAGATCATGACCTGAGCCGAAGGCTGATGCTTAACCGACTGAGCCACACAATGATCACCCTTCTGTACAACTTTTCCTCCCATCTCACTCAAAATATCTCCTTGTGATAGATTACTAGACATGTGTCCAAAGGATACATAACTATTCATGTTCTTAACACATATTTTCAAATTATTTTCCAAGTTAAACATGATGCCGATTTATAATCCCTACTGGCAGCCCCTATCAGCACTGTTTATTAGCAATTTTTCAAACTTTAAATTTTGCCAATTTCATATGTGAAAATGTCTTGTTTTCATTATTCCTTTCAGTTAATATTTATCAAGTGCCACCATACACCAAGGATAGCTGTCAGCCCTGGACACACAGTAGTGAACAAAGTACCTTCCTTAGGGAGCTTTCATTCAAGGTGGGGCTAATAATCGAGTTTACATAATCTCAAGAAAGAAGAAGAGCTCTGAAGAAAAATACAGCAAGGTAAGGGAGAACAGTGAAGGGGTAGAGGTAAGGATGATATTTTAAATAAGGGATCAGAGAGAGCCTCTCTGATAAAATCACACGTGAGCAGAAACCCACTAAATGAAGAAGAAAAAATGGGGAGCGAGCATCCCAAACATCGAGGATAGAGGCCCAGAGGAGAGAACCAGCCTGTTTTGGTCAAAGAGCAGCAAGAGGGCCAATGTGGTAGTGTGAAGTCGGCGAGGGCAAGAGACGGGGTGGCCCAGGGCCAAGGCATGCAGGGCCTTGTAGACCATGTGGATTTTGTTCCAAGTGTAATGGGAAACCATTATAGAGTCTTAAGCGTTAGAGTAACTGATCTGATTTAGATTCTTAGCAGATCATTCTTTTAAAAAAAGCAAGATGTATACAGTATTATATACAGAATTCTGCCATCTGTGGAAAGAAATGAATATGTTGGTGAATACACGGGATAATGCTGGAAGGAAATGCAAGAAACTGGTTGCCTCCAGAGAAAAGAACTGAATGGGATTGGGGACCGGAGAGGGTGAGACTCAGCTTTCACATTATTTACTCTCTTTGGATAATTTTTAAATTGAAATTTTTTAATCTAATTTTTTAAATTTTCAATTTAAAAAAATTGTACCTTGTGTTTGTATTTCCTGCTGCAGAGAAACGACTTCCAGTTGCTCTATGAAGACTTACCTGAGGGGAACAAGATGAAGCAGGAAGACAAGACAGAAGGCTGTTCCCACAGCCCCAGAGAGAAGATGGAAGCCTGACCTGGGGTAAGGGTGGTGCAGGTGTGGAGAAGCGATCGGATTCAGGATATATTTTGAAGGCAGACGTCTTGCCAACAGACTGGATGTGCTGGTGCAGAAAGTAGAGAAGTCAGCAATGACCCCTAGGTTTTGGGCCAGAGCAAACCATGTGGAAGGTGGTGCCACGTAGAGGGAGAGGACAGATTTGAGAAGGATGAGGGATGGTGGGTGGCCAGGGTATAAACCAAGAGGGTACCGAGTTCCAGAATGCAAGTGAAGAGAATATTTCCAAAGAAGAGCATGGGATCAACATCAGATGCTGTAGATAGGTCAAGTGAGGTGAAGGCTGAGGACTGATTTAGCCCTGACGAAGGGCACTGGTCACTTTGACAAGAGCAGTGGAGAGCTGGAGACAAAAGTTTGATTGGAATATGTTAACTGTTCGTAATTTCATCCTCTTTTTTTCTATTGCTGCTTCAGTATTTTTTTCTTATTGAGTGTGAAGAATTCTGGATATGTTTGTCATATATATGGTAAATGTTTCCCTGGTTTATCATTTATTTTGACATTTTAATTTTTATCGTTTTTTTGACAGATTTAGATGTTTACAAACATTTGATTACTTTTAGAGTTAAGAGTCTCTGACTCTATGATGCAGTGCATATACTGTTAAGGAACCTGGACTGGATCGCCCAACGGAAGAACCAAACAGCACTCGGAGATCTTGGAGGGTAGGTGGTTTATTTAACACTGGCGGGCTCAGAGGAGAGTGGTCTCCAAAGGTTTGAGCCCCGAGCACAAAGAAAGGGAGTAATTTATACACTTCTACTTCCACATACTGGGCACTCTTGGCGCATGTGCGATGCGGGGCAGGGAGAGGAACCTGGATTGGCACACGCGGGAAGCAGAGCAGAGAGAAGAACCCGGAAGAGCCCCTGGGTAGGGGCTGGGACTCTCTTGCTGGCTTGGTCTGTCATCTTAGAACATCATTCCCCCCTTTGATGCCCCTTTAAACACCTAGTTTAGAGGGCATCATTTTCACTCTCTAAGGGGCGATAGTGAGTAAGGAGCAACTGGAGTCTGATCTTAGCAATTTGAGCAGTGACAAACCTATTAAGGGCATTAGGAATACAAGGACCAAATGCTGCTGTGAGGAGGAGCATTAGGAGGGGGATGATGAAGGGGGCGAGCCAGGGACCACGGTGAGCAGGTGTCTATCAGTCGGTGGGGTCTCGTTGAAGGTGAAGCTGGAGCGGGTTCGTGAGGTCTGGCTGGACTCTCCACTGGCGCAGCTCCCCGTCTGAACGATGAGCTTTCTTCACTCTTGAGTAGTAGACCCACGGGGTGACACCTGAGACCTTGAGGGCAGTAGGGGTGGTTAGAACAATAGTGTGGGGCCCTGTCCACTGTGGTTTGAGGGGGTCTTTCTTCCAATCTTTGACCCAGACTGAGTCCCCTGTCTGGAAGGAGTGTACCTGAGACCCTAAGGAGATTGGGGCCCTCTCAATGGTGTACTTTTGTAATTTATTCAGGGTGGCCCCCCAGGGCCTGAAGCTGCTCCTTTATTTTTTTATCTCCAACCTGATGCAAGTTTCCTGGAAGGCTTCCCAAGCACAGGGGAAGCCATCCATATACTAATTCGAATGGGGAGAAGCCTGATGTCCCGGGCGTGCAGCGAGCACACAGGAGACTTAGGGGTAGCAGATCCAGCCATGGAAGGTTGGTCTCCTGACAAAACTTTGCTAAGGTTTCCTTGAGGGTGCAATTCATTTGCTCTACTTTCCCTGAACTTTGGGGCTGGTAAGTGGTGTGGAGTCTCCAGGTGATGTTGAGAGATTTGGTCAAGACCTGTACAATGTCTGCCACAAATGTGGGTCCATTGTCACTATGGATTGTTAATGGCATGCCGAACTGGGGCACGATCTCCCGCAAGAGGACTTTAGCTACTTCCTGGCTTGGCTCCGTCCTGGTTGGGAAGGCTTCGACCCATCCAGACTATGTGCATACTGTTACTAGGAGATATCTGAACCCCCTGCTCGGCTGCACATCTGTGAAGTCTACCTCTAGATCTTCGAAGGGGGTTGCTCCCATCCTCTGGACACCTGGCGGGGGCCGTGGTGCAGACCGAGCATTATTTTTAGCACGTTATGCACCGTTCACTCGTTGCTCAGTGCCGGCAGCCGACTGATGTAGTAGTGCTTCTTGGTAATGCTTTAACTTCTAGGACTTCAGTGGTTGTGGTTACTGCATAACCCGCTTTCCAAGCACCTTCCTGTAGGTAACTGCTGCAGTCGGTGAACAGCGTGAGCTCTGGATCCTTTATGGCTTGATCCCGCAGATCTGGATGGCTCGCGTAGACTTCATCAGTCACCTCGGAGCAGTCACAGTCTAAAGTTTGCTGGATTTAATGTCCTTACTGTTTTGAAGGTGACCCATGGGTTTTTGCAGAGGAGGCCTTGGTCTTGTGCTAGCCGAGAGTGGGAAGGGTAGTGGTGTCCCTGTGCGTTCATGAGGGACACAACTGCATGAGGGACCTTGACATTAAGTTCTTGCCCCAGAGTAATTTTGTCCACCTCCTTGACAACTAGGACTGTGGCTGCCAGCGCCCTGAGGCACGGTGGCTGTCCCGCTGCCTCGGGGTCCAGCTTCTTTGACAGATACGCAACTGGCTGTTACTGGGGCCCAACAGTCTGGGTGAGTTCCCTGAGCACTATCTTTTCTTTTTCAGGTACAAAGAGATTGAAGGGTTTCTCTACATCTGGTAGGCCCAGGGCTGGAGCCTGCCCCAGGGTGGTCTTTATCTATGTGAAGGCGGCTTCTGATTCCTCAGTCCAGGCAGGGGGTTCTCGATCTGGTCCCCCTAAGAGATCATAGAGGGGTCTTGCTATTGCCGAGAACCCAGGGATCCAGATGCGGCAGAATCCTGTAGCCCCCAGGAATTCTTGTAGGCCCCTTTTTGTCTGGGTCTGCGGCAAGGAGATGATGACCTTTTTTCTCTCTGGCCCTAGTTCTCTCTTCCCTTGGGTGAGGAGGAAACCAAGGTATCGGACCTGTTGTTGGTAGATTTGTGCCTTCTTCCATGAGGCTCGGTATCCCGTCTGACAGGAGCTGTAGGAGGGCCTTTGTACCTTTTGTGCAGTCTTCTTGTGTGTCACTGGCGAGGAGAAGGTCATCCACATACTGGAGGATGGTGCATCATGTGGCCTCTCTTGGGAAGCTGGCGAGGTCCGTGGTCAGCACTTCCCCAAAGAGGACTAGTGAGTTTTAAACTCCTGCGGGAGGCATGTCCAAGTCAGTTGCATCTGGCGCCCTGTATCAGGTTCAGACCATTCAAAGGCAAACAGTGGCTGTCTCTGGGGAGCTAAGCAGAGGCAGAAGAAGGCATCCTTCAAATCTAGGCAAGTGAACCATCTGGCTGAGCCTGGGATTTGGCCGAGGAGGGTGTATGGATTCGGGACCACTGGGTGCCAAGAGATGGTCACCTTGTTGATGGCCCACAGGTCTTAAACTGGTTGGTATCCCCCTCCTGGCTGCTTGACTGGCAGGAGTGGGGTATTCCAGGCCAACTGGTACTCGACTAGAATACCTGCTTCTTTGAGTTTGGCCAGATGTTCTTGGATGCCGATCTTAGCTTCTTGTGGGAGGGGGTATTGCCTTTGCCTCTGAGGTTGGGCTCCTGGGATCCATTCAACAACAATAGGGGCCCGATTCCGGGCTAGTCAAGGTGGGTTGTTTTCAGCCCATACTGAAGGGAAGGCAAGTCTGAACTCTGGCAGGCTGCTTAGTTGGGCCTGGGTGCAGAATAGCCTCCATTCTTCTTCCCTTGGCGTGGTAATTGCTAGTATTAGAGACCCCGTCTTCTCTTGACTTGGGTTCAGTTGGAGGCTAGTGTGTCCAGGAGGTTATCTGAGCCCTAGGCTTGGAGAGTATGTCTCGGCCCAGGAGAGGGATGGGGCAATCAGGCAGATAAAGGAATTCATGTCGGACCTTGTGGCCCCCGAGTTCACACTGGTGAGCCCGGCAAAAGGGCTATTGTATCGCCCGCGTCCCGGTGGCCCCAAGGATGGTCACAGTCCTTTTGCTGAAAGGGGCCACTGGGGAGGTGACAACAGAGTGCTCGGCCCCAGTATCAATCATAAAAGTCACTGGTTGGCCCCCCACCTTCATTCTGACCGTGGGCTCACGGGGGCCAAGGAGGAAAGAGCCCAGTCCCCCTCAGTCTGAGTCCATTCCCGCAAGGCCTGTGAGGTCCTCCTCTCGGGGTTCTTCCTTGCAGTGGCTGGGCTTTTGAGCCTTTCCCCGGTTGGGACATTCGTTTTTCCAATGCCCTTTCTCCTTACAGTAGGCACATTGATCCCTTGCCAAGGGGGTTCCGGGTCTCTCCCCTTTTGGTGGTCAGGGTATCCCTGCTTTTGTGTTGTCCTTTTCTTTCAGGGCATCAGTGAGGAGGCTGACTTTCTTTTTCATCTTTTTGTCAGCTTCCTGTTCAGCTGCTACCTCCCTGTTCATGTAGACCTTATTGGCAATCTCTATTAGCTGGGTGGTGTTCATCCTGGTGAAACCCTCTAGTTTCTGAACTTTTTTCCTGACGTCTGGGGCAGCCTGAGCCACGAAGGCGGTGTTTACCATCTGTTGGCTTTCTTGTGCCTCAGGGTCAAATGGAGTGTATATCCTGTAGGCTTCACATAGTCTTTCGTAGTAGTCCCCGGGGGACTCCCCTGGTTGTTGAGTGACCGAGGATACCTTAGTCATGTTCATGGGTTTCTTAGCTCCTGCCCAGATTCCCCAGAGGAGGGCCTCCTGGTAGCGGTGGATGTGGGCCTGTCCCTCGGTTGTGGTGAAGTCCCATGCTGGGTGCTCTTTGGGTGCGGCCGTATTAGCCCAGGCAGCAGGGTCCATGACTCCCACTGATGCATGCTCTTCCAGGTACTACCATGCTCCCTCAGTATTCTCTTCTCTTCTGTGTTAAACAGGGTGCGGAGTAACTATCAGGGAACCAAATGTTATGGAACCTGGACTGGATCGCCCAATGGAAGAACCAAGTGGCACTCGGAGATCTTGGAGGATGGGAGGTTTATTTAACCCCGGCGGGCTCAGAGGAGAGTGATCTCCAAAGGTCTGAGCCCCAAGCACAAACAAGGGGGTAATTTATACACTTCTACTTCCGCATACTGGGCACTCTTGGCATGTGCACAAAGCGGGGCAGGGAGAAGGACCCGGATTGGCACGCACGGGAAGCAGAGCAGGGAGAAGAACCCAGAAGAGCTCCGGGGCAGGGACTGGGACTCCCTTGCTGGCTCAGTCGGCCCTCTTAGGACACAGATTTTTCCTTATCAATACACCTATATTTTTCTTCCATTTTTCTTTTACTTGTTCATGTTTCATGTTTAACTTGAATCCATATTAAATTTATCTGGGGCTAAAGTATGAAGTATCCATCTAATTTTATTTTTTCCCCCAAGAGTTAACAAATTTTCATTTATTGAGCAATTATTTCTTTCCCTACTCTTTTATGATACCATATGTTATGGGTTGAAATGTGTCCCCCAGAAAGATATGTTGAAGTCCTAATCCCCAGGACCCCAGAATGAATTTATTTGGAAATAGGATCATTGCAGATGTAATTAGTTAGGATGAGATTATACTGGAGTAGGGTGGGCCCTTATCCAATACGACTTGTGTCCTTATAAGAAGAAAAGAAACAGACGCCGAGAGAACTTCATCTGAAGACTGAGGAGCAAAGGGAGAAGGTGGCCATGTACAGCTAGAAATGGAGATGGAAGTCAGGCCGCCATAGACCACGGACCACCAGAGGTTCCTGGCAAGGCTGGATTCTTCCCCGGAATCTTCAGAGGGCACATTGTCCTGCTGACAACTTGATTTCAGACTTCTGGCCTCCAGAACTGTGGGAGAATCAGTGTCCGTTGTTTTAAGCCATGCAGGTGGTGGTACTTGGGCCAGCAGGCTTAGAAAGCTAATGCACCCTCTTTATCATATATAAAATCCTTGCATCAACTAAAATCTGCTTCTTGGTTCCATTGATTCATGTCTGTTATTATACCAATGTCATGCTATCTGTTAAGCTTTTGAAATTGATTTTAATTTAATACTTTCCCTCATTACTTATCTTTTCTGAATTGTCTTAGTAGTCCCCCAAATGATTCTTCACAGTGTTTTATGTTTAGAAGGAAAGTATTAAGTCCTGTTTCCTCCAAAACACAAGCCTAGTAATTTTTACATATACAGTGATTTATTACTTAGCAACAACAAATATTCACAATATGATTACATTAAATAAAATCTCCAGTTCATTTAAAATACCGTTTAGATTTTTAAAATTGATTTGCATTTAACAATGTACATTTATTCCAGAAAACTGGACCAATATGTGTTTTTAAAACAATTATTGATCTTAAAGAATAGTAAAAATTTTATATTCCATGTAGCTGAAGGAAACTGTATTTTTAATTAATAATAATAATTATGTTATGTTATTATCATTGATAATAATGCATGTGTCTTTGATTTCCACATTATTTAAAATGTTTAAAAATGTTTTCCTATCATTTACTTTAAGTAAATGATAGAACCAACATTCTGTCTCAAGGATCTCACCACCACATTCACCACCACCAGCCCAGTGCCCCAGCTCCAACCACAAATGTTTTCCCAAAATCCTTACCCACCTCATCCAAAGTCTTCCCCCTCCCTCGGTCAGGAATGGCTGGACCCCACCAATCCTTCAAGGCCCCCTCGAGTGTTACCGATACCTTGGAGCCTTGAAGCCCCTCAAGTCAGAAATAATTTCTTTCCCCCACTGAACTTGCCACTTTTTGTGTATAATTCATCTTGCACTTACCATGTATTGTGTAATAATGTTATCTTTTATCTATGTTCAAGATTTGAATTGTGATTTATTAAATTACATTCGTTTGAGCAGTATCTTATACTACATTGTGTCCTAAAAATTTTTTTTTATCAGATGGGCTAATTCCATCTACTCCTCCTAAATTTGTACTTCCAAATTACCTGTTCTTTATGTAGAAACAAATGGTGAGAACTGGCCTCACCTAAGACATTTTTGTAAAGGGAAACACCCAGCATTTAAAATGTGTCTTTATGTAGGCCAGGGTTGGTCCCTACAGCTACTTTGCTCCATACAAGACATAGCATCAGAATTACAATGATGTTTTCCAACGTGCTTCCAACATCATTTCTCAGCGTGATGACAGAGGCACTGGGCAACGGGTCAGGAAGACAGGATTCACGTATGACTTCGTTCTTAATCTTTAACTTGTCTGGGCCCCAATTTCTTCATCATATTGTGATGTTATTGCACTAGATCACTGGGAGGTTTTGGTTTTGGTTTTGGTTTTCGCTTTGTTGTTTCTTTTGCTTGTTTTAATTGCGGCAGGAGTAAAGACTTCTTAAAAAACTAAAGTGGGAATAGGGGCCATACTAGATAAAAGGGAGCTGCCATGGAGGGAGTTGGAAGAATGGGCTTGAAGCTGGCCTCCCGACCCTCACAGCAGCCCCCCGAAGCTCTTCTGCGGCTTGAACCCCAGGATAGTTCCTGAGGACACACTTTGAAATGATTAAACTAGGTCAGGGTTTCTTAAGCATCAGGCATACACATACCAACTTAGGATTTTTTGCCAGCATCAGCATCCACTTCATGCTATTTATTCATTCATTCATCCACTCAACAAAGACTGAATAAGGCCCTACTTGGTGCTGGGGTTCTGCAAAAACAAAGCCCCTCTGTTGGGGGAGAGGTGGGGATGACATTCTATAGAGCCCTGTCTCAGGGGGTGAGGAATCCAGACTCTAAATTCACACAGATCTGGGTTTGTTGGGATTCAGACAGGTCTGCCCCGGTCAACTGTTTGAATTTGGGCAAGTTATGCAAATTTTCTTTGCTTTACTTTGGTTTCATGTAAAGTGGAATTCAACTCCTACAGTGGCTGTGAAGAGTAAACCAGGAACTACCTGGGAAGCCCTTAGTATGAGCCTCGGCACACAGCACTTGCTAACAGCCGTTATTTTTCTAATCTACTTCCCTTTCAATTTAAGTGATTTCTTTAGCCTCGTCCTAAGCAAACAAATTTGATATACTAATTAGACACTTCTAACACACTTAAGGATATATACATAACTCCCTTGGAAATGTTCTTCTTCACACCAAAAGTCATTTCGGGGCCGCTAGGGGACGTGTGATGCATTCGGGAAGCCTGGTTGCCCGATTCCTTCTGGTATCACCAGCTCATTCTCCGGGTGAATGCAGCGGAAGGACCTCATTTTCCTCTGTGTACCTGCTGCCACTCCTATCCATCTTACGATATGAGTCATCAGGTGCTTAATTATTGTGTGTGTTGTATCGAGGGAATGGCCTGCCCCCATTTCTTCATCCTCCAGATGATAATCCAAGCCACACAAGGTGTGATGAAACCACATTACCAGATCATGCAGGCACCCTGACAAAGACAAGAAACCAATATAGGGAGAGGTGGTAAAAATGTATATATCCTATACTGCTTATGAAGGATTTTGCACGAGTAGAGACAAGAACGGAGTTTGTGAAGTGGGCAAGAGGAGCTCCAAGTTCAGATCACAAGTAACCTGCTCCCCCCCCAAGGGCCGGGTGCTGCCTAGCGAAGTCTGCAGTGCTCTTCTCTTTCTCACCTCCCCCGAGGCAGGGCCTAGGGACTCTGCAACGGCAGAGATGCTAGGGAATCCCAGGCCAGAGCCTCTGCTAGCCCCCAGTTGTGCCACCATGTACAAGCAGTCTTCCTAGAAGCCAGACTTTTCCTAGGGCCCGCCTGTCCAACCACACACAAACTTTCTGTTACCATGAGTTCCCTACCAATTATTGAGAAGTCTATGGCAACCACACAGAAGGAGAGAACCTTAGAAGTAAACCCAGAGGTCTTCTAGTGACTGGGCTGTGGCCAGCTCTCTGAGTGATTCAGGAACACTCTCTGTGGACATCCAGTTTCTGCTTCAACACTACACGGAGGCCACCACCCTCCCCTCCCCCCACCAGTAGAACCGCTTACAACCAATTGGTGACCATATTTGGGTATAGTCAAGGATCTGTGTTGTAGTCCTAGCTTTGTCTGTTACCAGCCAGTTGTGTGACACTGGGCAAGTGTCACCCTCTCAACCTTATTTTCCCCTTTTGGAAATTGAGGAGTGTGTTTGATTGGATTTCTAAGGTCCCTTCCATAGCTACGATTTAAGCAACCTATTCCAACTACCTTTTTTTTTCCATGACAGCCCTTCAAATATTGGACTGCAGTGTTCGCATCACTTCCTCCTTAGTAAATGTGTCCCTTCCACACGTCCCTGTCGCACCTGGTTTCCAGATCCCTCTCTGCACTGGTCACCCTCCTCTGGAAGGGGGCCAGCTCATCAGCTCCGTTCAGATAAGGGGCACAGCAGAGCCTGCCTGGGACTTCTTCCAGAGCACCTGCTCATTGCCAGAACCGAGACTATCTGCCTCAATTAGAATATCTGGTCCCCTAATACCCCTGTCCCCTAATCGTGTTGCAAAACCACTGGCTTCACAGACAGAAGTAGTTTTAGATTTAAAATATTTACTGTTAAGAAAAGACAGAAAATATACCCCCTAAGGCATAACCTCCTATTTTCCCAGACATTAATTTAAGAAAAGAGACCCATTAAGAAAACTCCTGTAGTAAGTATTGTGAAGCTCCTAAGCTTCTCAGAGAGCAACTTGTCTCTAAAATACAAGCGGGGAGAAAACCATCTCTTCTGCCCTTGAAGAAAAAGCACCCACTAGGCTGGTGAACACAGCCAAGAAGATGCTGCTGCCACCTTGTGGCAGAAGCTTTTTATATCACACCTCTGTCTGTGAACAGGATTTAACTGATGAATCGCTGAGTAAAATATATACTGGCTGGTTTTCCTAGTAGGAGTCCTGACACAGAGGAAATTAGTGGAGATAGCACACTTGACCAACTTCACCCAGATTCTCCATTCTTCTCATCTCTCAGACCACTCACCTTCCTCTCAGCCCTCCTGCATCCGGAAGCAGATGCGTGTGGACAAGCGCCCCCCCTCCCAAGCATGGTGTGCCCCCTTCGGTAGAGGGCGGCAGCATCTGTGACCGCCCACCTTGGACTCCCAGAGTGTGGGGTGATTTCAGAACCACAGCAGCTTGTTCGCTTTCATTACCTTGCCCTGGCCTGAGGGACGGGTAAGCAATACCAGTTTTTCCCGTTATTCTCCACATTCTTCGCCCTGGTCCTGTGCCTCAAATAACACTCCTTAGAGCAAATGTCTTTGTCCCCAGTCCTAAGTGCGGTAAGGAAACCTCTGAGGTCTGACTTCCATCTCTGCAGGGAAGATGAGCTGCCCCGCACCCTAGCATGATGGCCATGTGATCGGTATCATGTAGGGTCTGCATCCAGAACTCCACCTAGAGGCCTGCATGCTAGATGGGCACTCTGGGCCACACAGCCACATATTCCTAGGTTGAGCACTCCGGATGCCAAGCCCCACGTGCCTGTCTCCATGAGGATCAGCAACCCCAACTTCTCCCCTTACAAATGTGTCCCCTTTCCTCCCGAGTGTCCTACTGCAGGACCCCGGAGGGGCTGGAGAATCAGCGTACAGGGATCAGGGATGACTGTGTATAGTGATAATCCCCCAGGGCTGATTTCAGGAAGTTTGGCAACCTCAAAATAACTTATTTTCCCCATCTCTAGCTCAAAAGTTCTATTAACTGAAGAAAAAGGTGCAAAACAATGAGGTAGTACATTAATCAGTAATAGGAAAGTGCTATATTAAACTTAATTTATAGCACAAAGTGATATTTACCAAAGTACCTTCTACAAAGAAAACTGTTGCTATCTTAAAGAGAGAAAGGGACCAAGTGTTCTGGTTAAAAGTGATGAGGAGAAATCATGTAAATAAGGGGAGGGAGGGAAACACAAACCAAATGGAACATACTGAATATTCGCGGCCTGGTCTGGAGCAGAAGATAGAACCACCTGCACATTATAAACCTGTAGTTTATGAGAAGAGGATTTGCCAACCAACCAGTTACCAAGCAGAGCTGTTCAGCCACATGCAAGGTGCTGTCATGTGTCACAGGAGGTCATCCATGCAGTGGGGCCCTGCTTGAGGGCACTATATTGTTTCCTCCAGCATAGTGGGGCACAAAGAGCTGTTTGGAGTACCTAGAATAAGATCTGGAACCATCCATGCCAAACTGTGACTCTGGTTACCTTTGGGGGGATGGGGGAATAGAGAGGGTGATTAATGGGAATATCAACTTGTAATATATTTTTATTTTTTGCAAAGAGAATGTATTCATTTATCACATGTATAATTTTTAAATGCATTAAAATATATTACAAAAATCCAGTAGAAGGAGCACCGGCCTAGGTTGCCCCACTGGGTTTAGGTATCAGCTCTATCGGCTTCTTCCTACTAGTGTCGTGCTTTGGGCAAGTCACTAAAACCCTTGAGCCTCAGGTTTCTTGTCTGTAAAATGGAAGTGTTAATACCTAACTCCCAGGGTTGTTGTGTTGACTGAGACTGTAATAGGAAGTACTTGAAATTCAGTTGGTCCTAAATAAATAATTAAGAAAATAGATTATCGCCCAGACCAGAGGTAATGTAGGCTTATGAGGATGGTGGCAAAGAAAATGAGAAGAAGAGAAAGATGGGAAGACATTTCAGAGACATGACAGATAATAAGATGATTTGCCAACAAAACTGAGGCTTATGCCCGGAAGCCTCCTTGTCTACACCTGCTCACCTTCCCTGGCTGTCTGCTTTCTCCTCTCAGGCTTCCAGAACTCGCTGCTATAGGAGAATCTGAAGGGAAAAGAGAGAAACAAATGGAACAGAATGAATTTAAAACCAGATAAAGTCCATGGTGATTCTTTTAAAGATTTCTGTGTTGCAATGGCTATTTTGTAAAGAATTTGCAAAGCCCCTGCTTCCTGTAAAGGAGTAGGTGTCCCCATCCTGGAGACATCCCACTCATAATATATCTCATTGCGATAGCCTCTTTCCATCTCTCCCTCTAAACTGTTCTCCAGGGCACATATCACTCCCAAGGAGGCAATAATTGCTTCTTGAGGAACAAAATATATATAGTACACACACAGATATAGAGTATATCTGTGGTATTAAATTTTCATGAAACAGCATTATAAAAATATATCTAAAAAGGCTCCTTAGAGGGGATGATAATAAAAAAAAAAGTTGGAAAGCCTGCTCTACACGGTAAGCACTTTGGGGACGAGGATTCTAAACTTTACTGTGATATCCTCCATGCAGAGAAGAATGCCTGTGCATAATAAGGATTAATGACAATATACTGGAGGGAGGGAGGGGGGAAGGCAAAGAGGGGGGAGAAGAAGGGAGGGAGGGACGCACCTGCATTTCGCATCCGTCTTGAGCTACAAACAAGGGACAACATTCAATGGGCTTAAACAATCAACACCATTGGCCCACTTCACTGTTAGTTCGTTGATAGGTAGTGAGATGCTTCAGAAATCTCAGCCCTAACAAAATAATCTCAAAAGGGAGGGCATCTTCTAGAAACTCCTCCAGAGCCTTCAACAACATTCCCCTCTTGGCCAATTTGTCTGACTGAGTCACATGACTTTTCCAGAACCATCTCAGGCAAGGGGGTAGATTCCTCCTTAGCCCTGGAGCTGGTCCCCCCAACCCTTTCTTGCTCCCTCCAGTATATTATTAATCCAAAGGTGCAGAGGAGTGGCAAGAGTCTAAATAAAATCAGGATTCTGTGAGGAAGGAAGAAGGAACGGAAGGATGCTGGTTAGACAAACAACGGAGTCCACTTAATTACTGGCTCAAATGTTTCTGAGCAGTTTTATTAAGAGAAATGGGCTTCCACAGTGTTTCTTCCATATTTTAATTGACCTTAACAAAGCAAACCATTTTTTAAAAATTAATTATTTTGATCATATTTATTTTGGCTAGCTATTTAATTTAGACACATGACATATAGTTGTACCTTTTCACGTTGTATGCACATTTTACAATATATTGTGGTCTCTTACTCAAGCCACCTTTTTTAAAGATTTTATTTATTTGAGAGAGAGAGTGAGCAAGCACGAGTGGGGGAGGGGCAGAGAGAGAGGGAGAAGCAGACTCCTTGCTTCTGCATCGGGCAGAGAGCCCAATGATGATGCTGGGCTGTATTCCAGGACACCAGCCAGCCGAGATCATGACCTGAGCCGAAGGCAGACACTTAACCAACTGAGCCACCCAGGTGCCCCTTATTTAAGCAACCTTAAGTAAATCTTGGGGTTTTTCTGTGGGAGGGTGTATGGTTTCAGAAAAGGAACGTGCATCTGAGAACCGAGGGACGAGGGTTGTAGTCTTACCTTTTCTAAGTGAGTGACACTGGGCAAGTCCTTTCCTATCTCTGAACTTTTGTTTTCTTGGAAATAAAGATTAGCAAAGTCTCTCCCATCTCTAAGATTCAGTGTCTTGGAATATACTTCTACTATATTATAGATTATCAAGGTTTGTGTGGTTTTACTTATATCAGTGCTTTTGCTAAATATTTTGAGTCCTGTTTATAATTTTTTGACATTGGGAACAGAAGCAAGCTCTCAACTATAATGGTGTTGTAATAGGAAAATATAATCAATTTAGCCATAAACCATGTCACATCACGGCTTCCAAAAGGGAATATTTGTAGCAACAGAAGAAGCCAGCTGGATACAGTTTTAAATGACCACACTCAATTGTTTGGATGGATGGATGGATGGATGGATAAATAGATAACTGAATGAACAAATGTTCTTGCTTTTTAATATTAGGTATAATTCACTGGTGACACTGAGGAAATGAAGTGCCAGGTATGTATCTTTCAGCATTAAAGGCACTGGATATTGCCCCTATTCTAATAATAGACCAATGGAGGGCTCTGCAGCCTGTGTCCACATTCATAGTACACTCTATTTGCCAGTTTCCCAAAGGGCCTACTGGCATTTTCATTAGACTCTCTGCTTTCTCTCCGCTAACACATCTCAACATGTGTTGCCCTTGTTGAGGGAAGCCAGTGACCACACTGAGGTCTATAATGGCCAGGAAAATCTCTGGTGGTAGTCACATTTCTCTGGTCACTTTCCCCATAAGGATTATGAGATTTGGGGGCTCTGGATGGCTCAGTCGGTTAAGTCTCCAACTCTTGATCTCAGCTCAGGTCTTGATCTCAGGGTCATGAGTTCAAGCTCCGTGTTAGACTCCACGCTGGGCAAGAAGCATACTTTAAAAAAAAAAAAAAAAAGGATTATGAGGTCTATAAGTTGCTACTAATGAGTGTGAGTGTGTTTTCTTTTTATGCACTTTCCCACATAAGAATAGTAAATAAATACACAAGCACAAACACCACACACACATTGAGCCACTTACAAAGTCAGTAAAAGTTTTAGATTATTAAGAGTAGTGACAAATTATCAATGTTTCTAACACGAAATTGCCATCTAGAAGGATTATTTTGAAAGCAGTTTTCCATTTTAGCCTAATAAATTAACATAATCAAGTATTTCCAGTTAATATATAAAGTCTAACTGACAAAAGCGAATTCTCACAGCTCAGGCTCAGAAACTCCAGGGCATAGGCTTCCTCGAGTCCCCATTCAGTTGGAGACCTCCACAGTCACCCCTACCCTGTGATTGTTGCTTTCGCCGCCACTTCCTGCTGCTGCCATCTGGCTGATTAGAAGGAGTGAAGGGCGCTGGTAACAAGCCCTCAGGGCACTACTCCAACCCTGTGGGAAACAGAAGGAAATGCTTAGGACTCTAATTAGAGACCCAGGAACCACTAATAAATAGTTCAAGCAGTCTCAAAGAGAAGAGGGTACAGGTCTGGAAGAAGAGATCCCTTCATGTGCCATACTCCACATTCTCCGTTAGTGTCCTCCTTTCATTTTAGGAGAGTCTCTAGCTTTTTTTGTTTGTTTTAATTACAAATCTGAGTGTCCAACCATGCCCCTATTATTAAGAACCTAAGAATATCTGCTTTGTGTCAGGCCTATGAGCTATTCAGGCATTCATCTATACGTGTCTGTTATGCACCAGGTGTGGAGTAAAATTCTGGGAATTTAAGACAAATAAGATAAAATTGTGCCTTGAAAGTACTTGAAACAGCTGATTTGATACTCCCTCCCCATGGCCCCGTGTTTATCTTTCTTTTTTTTCCCATCTGTTTATTTTGGAATTCTTGATCACTATAGCCTACAGAGTACAGGCTCTGAGCTCCGACCGGATTTGAATCCCAGCTCTATCTTTTATTTGTATGTGACTTGGACAAGTTACTTAATATTTCTGGGCCTCAGTTTCCTTATGTGCAAAGCGGGGGAAATGATAGCTCTGACTTTTAGAGGTGCTTAGAAGATGTTAAATGAATGGGACATGTTAGCTCTTCTTACTAATACACCATATTCTCTTGTGCCATCAACAATGGCATTATCTTGTATTTCATCTTCATTAAAAATGTATAACTGAGATCAAAAAGGCAACATTGGAACTGTCGTACAAATCAGAAGGTGGCTGAAACACATTAATTGGAATTCTGATCATTACTTCAATCAATAGAGAAGTTGAATGTTTCTTTACACATTTACTATCCCTTGTATCAGGGAAGATTTTCTGAGTCCTCCGATGTGGGTGTTTCTTAACCTACTTTTGCGGCTATCCACGCAACCTCATTTTGTCTTTTTTAGAGAAGAGGAAGCTTGTGCTTTCTTAAAAAATGGGATTACCTTCATTGTTCCCTCTGATTATAAGAGTAAGTCACTTTTGTTACAAATTTTTGGAAAATACATCAAAGTATATATAGCAAAGAAAAAATCACTCAAATCCCAACTGAAATAACAACTGGGAATATATTCATATATATATCTCTATGCATTTTTATGCATATATAATTAATAAAATAGTAAAATATAAGTTAAGAATGGTTGAGAACTTACCATGTGCCAGACACTATTCTAAGCACTATACATGTACTAACTTAATTTTCACAATACCCCGGTGAGATAGACTGCCAAGAGTAGCTCATTTTACTGCTGAGGAAACCAAGCCACAGAGATATTAAGGAATTTACTCATAGTCACACAGCTTTTTAGGGGCAGAGCCAGGAAAGGGTAGAGCCACGATTCGAAGCCAACCAGTCTGGCTTCGGAATTCACACACCAAACCACTATGCTATACTGTTTTTCCAAACTACAACAGGCTATTTTCACCTAAAAACGTAATGAAAAATTCTTTCCAGGTTCTTAATATATATCTGTAATTTAGTAATTTAATAAGCCTAGTAATATTCCATCATATATATGTATTCATATTTTTATTTACTTATTATAGAATAGTATTAATTATTTATACCTTTATAAATATATACTTACATATTTAACAGCCTCCCATTGTTGAACATTTAGGCCATTTACCATTATAAGCAGTGACCATCATCCTTATAAACACAGATATATCCACGACTAATTATTTCCTCAAGATAAATACCTATAAGTAAAATGCTAGATCAAAGAGTATTTGCTTTTTAATACTTTCAAAGGTTGGTGCCAAGTTGCTCTCCAGGAGACCTCTAGCCAGCCGAGTATGAGTGTCTGTTTCCCTCACACTTTTGCCAACAGTGATAAGATTTTCCTCAGGCTAAGTGAAAATATCATTGCTTTCCTATTTCTTTGACTAATAATGACTGTTTCTTTATTAGTGAATTACCATGAATAATTCTTTTGAAAATTGCCTTATCCTGCTTTTTTCTAACATATTTTGTGAATTTTTCTTATTGATTATAATTTGTAATTGTGTATCAATATTAACATTTTGTTTGTTATTAGATGTTGAAATATTCCTCAGTTGTTTGTTTGTTTGTTTTTAGGATTTTATTTATTTGACAGAGAGACACAGCAAGAGAGGGAACACAAGCAGGGGGAGTGGGAGAGGGAGAAGCAGGCTTCCCGCCCAGCAGGGAGCCCGACGCAGGTCTCGATCTCAGGACCCTGGGACCATGAGCTGAGCCGAAGGCAGACGCTTAACGACTGAGCCACCCAGGCGCCCCTATTTTCCTCAGTTTTAAAGAACTTATATTTTCACTTATATTTTCTTTTGGTCTTTTCAGGAAGAGGCTTTTTAAAAATTAAGATTTTCATGCAACCACTTAGGTGTGGCTAAGAAGAGCAGATACCGATTAAGGAAAGAAGGCATTCCTTAACCAAACCAGATCAAAATACTAAGTTGAAGGCCCAGAATGGTTGGTTTTTTTAAGATTTATTTATTTATTTCAGAGGGAGAGAGCACCAACAGGGGTAGGGACAGAGGGAGAGGGAGAGAAATCCTCAAGCAGACTCCCTGCTCAGCCAGGAGCTGGGGCTGGGGTTCCATCCCAGCACCCTGAGATCATGACCTGAGCAGAAATCAAGAGTCAGATGCTCAACTGACTGAGCCACCCAGGCGCCCCAAAGACCCACGTTTTATAATAATTTTAAAGGTAGGGAGAAAGCAAAATATCAGCTTGATAGAGGAACAATTTCCCAGACGAGGCACTGGAGGCTCAGAGTGACTGAGTGACTTGGCTAGAGTAACAGTATAATTAATTGATGAAATGAAACGGAACCGGGACCACCTGGCTTCAGAGTCCGAGCTCTACATCGCCCAACTTCTCTGAAAAACCAAGGCCAGGTCTTCGGTCCCCGCACCTCCAGGGTGCTTGTCCTCACTGTTTGCCGCTTTGGCTTAAGATCTAGACGATTTCCTCATTGTCTCTCACGCTGGCTACGGAAACCGAACTCACCTGTGGAGGCCGGCCTCCTGGCAGTGTTTTGGTTGCTGGTTAAGTTATTTTACTTTGGGCTTTGTGAGGAGCAGTCGGCTCTGCCGGTTGTCTCCATGCCCTGGCTCAGGGCCAGCCGTCTAAGTTTCGGGGCCCAGTGCAAAATGAAAATGCGGGCCCCTTACTGAAGAAGGGGGGGTGAAAACTACAGGAAAAAAAAAAAGGCTTTTCCCTTTTCCTCACAGGTTCTCTGGTGCCCCTTCGTGGTGTTTTGTTTTGTTTTTTAAGTTTCTATTTAACGCCCCCCTCCCAGAGCACAGGGACACTCCCGGGGCGACTGCAGACCCGGGGACCCTGCGGTGGACTCCACGCACGCACGGAGCATGCGCGCGCCCCCTCCTTCGCGGCTCCCAGGCCCCGCGCCGCGGGGCAGGGGGGCGCCCGGGCTGGGGGCGCCGGGCCCAGGCAGCTGGCAGGCGGCAGCTCCCGGAGGAGGCCGGGAGGAGGCGAGAGGCTCCACGGGCTCCCAGGCTATGACCCACTGTCCCATTGGAGTGCCCTTAAAAGACACAAATTCAAAGATAAATCAGAATTGCACGATGGGCCCGGCTCGTCGTTCTGTAGGAGCGCCTCCTTCCTCCCTGAGCACGGGTCTGCGTGCACTGTGCCACATTTATCTTTTTTCCTCCTCCCCTCGGCGCCCCAGCCCGTTACCACCAAGCTGCTCGAGATAAGCCCAGGCAGCCCGAAGGAAAGACACGCCTTTTGTGTGAGGTCGGCGAGAGGGCCGCAAGTGCATTCCACTTAATTACCACGAGAAATTCTCTAGAACTGCTTTTCATACTATTCCTAGAACCGATTAGCCAGAACCTTTCATTTAGATGCAACTTAAAGACGCAAAAAACAAATAACTACGGTACTGTATTTTAGTAGCTTAAAGGGCTCCATTTGTTAAGCTTAAGCAGATGAATAGCTTGCCAGAAATACACCGAACAGCACTTGGGCCTGGTGAATGCATAACAATGACAGCTGCAAAGTCACAAAGGAAGTACCATTTAGGTGGCATTTGCTAATGAGTTGTATTTGGGGAGAGAAAGAAAAAAGTTGTTAGGTAATGACAGCCAAAGCCAAAATAGAAACCTTCTCCCCATCTACTTTATGAATTAACAGCTGGATTATCAGTTTGGAATGTGAAGTAGGTGGTGGTAGAAACCATATACACAGGATGCTTTTATAATTGCCTGACTGTAACATTTGCTTTTCCTTTCGGAAAGACGTGTTAACGAGATAAATACATATACTTAAGAGAAAACAGAATTTCTGCAGATAGGCAGATGAGTTTCACAATTCCAGGGACCACGGTTTAAAGCAGTGCTAAAAAATATGATACTAATTTTAAATGTTTTCTTCAGTTGTAAAGTTATGTGTCAGAATATGTTAACGAAAGAGTTTCATGCACTTTGAATTCAAGCAAAGATTTTAAAAATTAATTTTGACGTTTCTTCCTTTTCATCTGTTCATTCAAAGATGGTTTTTATTTATTTTTTTTTTTTAAAGATTTTATTTATTTATTTGACAATGAGAGAGAGCACAGCAGGGGCAGTGGCAGGCGGAGGGAGAGGGAGAAGCAGGCTTCCCGCTGAGCAAGGAGCCCGATGTGGGACTCGATCCCAGGACCCTGGGATCATGACCTGAGCCGAAGGCAGTTGCTTAACCAACTGAGCCACCCCGACGCCCTCAAAGATGGTTTTTAAAAATTAGCTTCATTGGGGGCGCCTGGATGGCTTAGCATCTGACTCCTAATCTCAGCTCGGGTCTTGAACTCAATGTCAAGTGGTCAAGCCTAGTGTGGATTCTACTTTTAAAAAAATAAATAAATAAAATAAAATTAGCTTAATTGCTTTTCCACCTAAAGAGCCTAATCTTAACATAGGTGATTTTGAATTGCATTGATAATACATAAGCTCCATAGCAAACATGTCCTTGAATTCATACAGACCTGTCAATTTGCCAATGAATAGACTGATCAGAGAAGTGGCCTGTTGCTGAATGACACTTGAAATGTCCGTGTGTGTTACACACAAAATAAAGACACCGAGCAGTTTTTGAAAGTGTCGAGACATCGTATGCTCTGGTTGAAAGATAACTGAACTGCGTTATTCCAGCTCTAGGGACATTTTAATTTAATTTGAGACGAGTAAGCAACATCTGCTGCGGAAAGCAGTGCAAACAGAAACCAGGGACACAGAAGCAACGTGCCCAGTCTTTATCTTCAGTCCTTTCTCCTTCTTCCAATTTGTAGCCTTTCTATCTTCTAATCTTGACCAATTTTGTAAACCTCTCACTCTAATCTTAATCTTCATTCCTTTCTTGATTGAAACCCTGAATAAATCAGCCTGTCCAACACAAGACAAAAACACTAGGTTCTAAATGTTGTGTGGGTGAGGGTGAGTCAATGCCCAATGTATAATACAGTGGGGCTGGCTACTCTCAAAATGTGAATTAATTCTTTCGTGCCCTGTCAGTTCTCCCCTATTTTCCCACTTGACTGGTGCTGCCTTCCTCCCTCCACCCCCGCTGTCCTCCCTACATCCTACTTGAACATCCTACACCCACCCTTGCTCATTTCATCCTTCCAAAGCTTTCTTATGTTCATCATGCCCTATCCCAGTGGTTCTCAAAATGAGCACAGGTAGTATTGTTTGGGAATCAGTTCCCAGCTCTTCAGCATCCATATGGGCTTTTTATTAAAACCTTTCTACTGCAAAAAGAGCCTGTGGTCCAAGTGTCCTTCTGGTTTTCTGTTCCCATCTCCCTTTTACAGGCACCCTTCTCTCACCTAAAAGAATGAAGGCACACCTCTCCTCTGCTGGGACTCAATACAGTTGTGGGCTTAACACTCTCTGAGGCAAGAAAGACAAAATCAGTTTGAAATGGTAGCGTTGATGTTGAGACTCTAACGGCCGGCTAACATCCTTTTTGCACGTCAAGTGACTTCTGATTCTTTAAAAAAAAAAGCTGATAAATCATTAAAAATCATTTTCTCAACAGATCGTTCTGTGATTTTGTTAGAATACATCTTGGAGAAGCAAGTTACTTTCCTGCAACAAGACTCTTTCCATTACCATCTACTTATTCAATGACCAAAATTTCTCAGCACATCTATAAAAATAATAAATACGATGAGAATTGGAGTTGAACCCTATCTTTTTCTACCATAAGTGATTTTCATCTATGAACATATGAAATAACTTTATAAGCACCCCACCTATCTCATTGAGATACAGTTCTAATAGCATCTTATCATTATATTTAGTAACTATTAATATAATGTAATTTGTAATATAATGATGTTGAGGACCTATTGAGTACTACTAATAATTATAATAACTCAACTGCAGAAGAAAATCTTTACACTTAGGGTCCCGTGGTCAAAAAATTAATTTCAATTTACGTACATACCTTTGTTTCAAAAATATATTTAAAACTTTAAAGCATAGAAATCACTAGGATAAAATTTCTATCAGGGAATAGAATAGAAATATGATTTCATAAGGATTAAGAAAAAAAAGGACGATATAAAATTTCCCTCACATATGCCCATGTCTTTCTTATCACCATGGAATTTGGGCCCAGTTAAGTACATTGAAAATTACATATCAAGTTTATTTCCAATAAAATAAAAGTGGAAATTACATTCTTTGCAACTATGTAAGCTTAAGTTGAAAGTTTTTAGATATCAACTTATACAGGTGCAAAGAACACATAGCCTTTGAAAATTCTCTTTGGGGATATAGAAGCAAAAAGTCCGAAGACCACTGGACTGCCCTACTCCAATCTATGAATGTTACCATCCAGAATGTTCTGCTTTCAGCTATGGTGCAGTGGTCAAGAGCACACGTTCTGCAGTCAGGAAGACGTAAGCGTAAGTCCTGGGACACCCAGGGTGCAACACTTGAGATACTCACTCCCAGGTTCAAGTGAGTCAACCTGCACTTGCACAAACCCGAGAGTTTGCCTCCTTCAAGTCTGTTCCCTGTGTGCCTCATTGCCTCACCTTAGTCCTTTCCACTTATTACTGAGTAATCACAGTAAATTATTTTGTTTCTCTGAGCCTCGGTGTTCCCAGTGACAAACAGTGAAAATAATGCTCTTTTACAGAGGTCGCAGGGGTCTTAAAGTAGAGAATATGCAGAGTACTTGGCAAAGTGGTCAGCGATCGGATCTCCGGGGCTGTTTGCTGACACAGAGGCGGGCATCTGAGAAGCCAGTCCATAATAAGGCCGTAGTCACCAAAAGGCTTTAAGGATTCTCAGGCCCAGAGGTTTGATGTTAGAAGGCCCTTGGAGAGGCGGTGTTTTCACACACACGCATGCCGTCTAGCCTGCGTGCACAGACATGAACACACATGTGCAGGTGCACACAGCTGCGGTGGAGGCTTCCCCCCGTGCTCCCGTCTGTCCTCTCCCGCTGCCCTCTTGCCCCTGCTTACACTGAGCTGTGCCCTTTCTGTGCTCAGGAATGTCCCTATTTTTCAAAACCAATCTGAAAAGGGGAGGGAACTTGCCTTCTCATTGCAATAAGCATAGATATAAGCACTCAGTCCACATAATACTTCAAACATAGTACCACACAACCGAGCAGCATGTTCTCTACAAAGGCATCATTCATGAAAATATTAAAAGGTTCAGGAAGGCTGGCTTCCCCATGAGTGCGATGGATAATTCTATGAGAAACCTAGTGAGGGTTTGCTAAATCTCCTTTTCCTCCCTGCCTGTCAGTCCACTGAGGTTGCTACAGCAAAAATACCACAGACTGGGGGGCTTAAAAACAATAGAAATGTATTTCTCACAGTTCGGGAGGCTGGCAAGTCCCAGATCAAGGCACCAGTAGATTTGGTGTCTGCTGAGGACATGCTTCCTGGCTCGTCGATGGCTGTCTTCTTGCTGTCACCTCACACGGTGAAAGGAGACAAGAAAGCAGAAAGCTCTCTGTGGTCTCTTTTATGAGATCATTAATCTCGCTCATAAGGGCTCTACCCTTATGACCTAAACACCTCCCCAAACCTCCACCTCCTAATACCACCGCACGGGGCATTAGGTTTCGACATACAAATTCTGGGGGACACAAGCATTCAGATCAGAGCACTGCCCCCTGGTCGGGCCTGCCTGCAAGATTTGCTTCCACCCCTCAAGCACCCGCCTACTGACTGACACTGAGTGTGGGTTACACAGGGCACAGTTCTGTACAAGACGCAGACCTGAGTAAGCACAATGCTCACCTTCGGTTAGCTTAAAATTAAGAGAATATAGTTGCTTTCTTTTCTTTGCTGCTTATTTTCTCTAGTCTCACAACACCAAAACAGGAATTTTTCACAATAATGTCCTGAGCCATGCCCAGAGTCACAGAGACGCTAAATGTTCGGTCAACCCCGCTATATAAGAGAATTTTATTCACTTAAATATTCATCGTTAACAAATGTTTCGGAGTACCTCTCGTACGCCGGGCAACTATGTATATGCAGAGGATAAAGCAGAAGCCAAATAGGAAAAAAAAGTCCCTGCTCTCATGATTTTTTTTGAGAGGTGGGAGTGGAGGAGGTATCTTTCTTAATAAAATTAAAACTCAAACCCTCAAAGCTTAGGCAGCCAGGGAGATCCCAGCCTGTCTCATAAGCTATTGGGTCTTATGCTTCTCTTCTGTTCCTTCAAGCACCATTTATCCTGACCTCAGGGATCTGTCATACCCCCTTTATCTATCTACAGCATCATAAGGCCAGTGAACCAAAGCCAGCCTGCTGCCTGTTTTTGTAAATAAAGTTTTATTGGAACCCAGCCACACTCATTCACTCATGTGTTGTCTGTGGTCGCTTTTGCACTAAAACAGCAGACTTGAGTAGTTGTGACAGAGAACATTTTTTTGACAGACCCACAAACCCTAAAATATTTACTATCTGATCCTTAGGAGAAAAGACCAACTTCTAGTATAGAGGAGTAACCCACGCCCGCACCTGCCCTTAGCTCCCCCTGGCATATCTGAAAAAGGCTCAGACTTTCAAAAAGATTTTACTAAATATTTTCAGAAAACAAAATGGAAATGAATACAGAGAATAGAATAATCATACAAACATTCTGACCCCGGACTTTGGTATCTGACCCTGTCATAGTTGACTTAACAGAGCATGTTTCTCATTTCCTTAGTCTCTATAGTCTAACTGAGGCCCAGAGGCAAACCCAGAACAGCAAACTCATGATTTCCTCTCCTCCCAGCCTGGTCTGTGTGGACACCGCCATCTTGCGATCCAACATTTGGGAGCTACTTCCTGGACATCTTGAGACCTGCCAGTCAAAACCCCAAAAACTCCCATTCCACAGTTTTTCTGGGACTATTTTCTCTCCACTTTCCATAAGCATTCACATGCTGCAGGTTTTCCTCTAATGACTGACGCAGTCAACAATCCCAATCCCTCAGAAACGCTGTTGTCTAGACTACAAAACCAATAGTATAAAAACTCAGGATAAATAAAATATCCCTATGCAAGGGCCACTTAAACTGGTAGAGAATGATGGTCAATCGAAGGATGATTTTATCCATTTCTCAACTCCCAACTTAAGAAACCCAATCTCCTAAAGAATATACAAACTACGTGAGGAAATCAAATCTATAGATGGGCAATAATCTGAGAACTCCATGAAAAAAGTCCATAAATAAGTGGAAGTATAAATAAAGTTGCTGAGAGCGTAGAACTAGAGCATGGTCAGGGGAATTGGAGGGAGAGGTGAAGAATGCCTCTTTGAAGGACTGGAACTCGGGCAAATGCAAAAGAACCGACAGGGAAGATCTGTTATTACCCATCCCCAATTCTCCTCTACATTACCTCCTCCCTGCTAAATTATCTCAACAGCAACAGCCACAGTGGCAGGTGACAGAGGGCCTGGTCACAGCAGCTGAGGCATTAATGGCCGTGTTTACTGAAAAGAGAGAGAGAGAATTTGAAGAGATCTTAACTCTCTAGAGAAAAGTGGGCTTTTGGCAATCTGCAGTAAAACACATCTTGCTCAAATAATCACCCTCTCATTCCCTTTTTATTAGTAAAACATCCACTAAAAATGGAGGAATTCTGGAACTCAGTAGTAACTCCCAGAGGCTTTCCCTCGTCTGGGTAAAATGAATTCTATAATGGTAAGGAAGCTGTTTACAGATACCGATTGCCACAAAGGGTCCAGAATCTCCTCAGCCCTGCACGTTCCTCCACCGTTAGCTGTGTTTTCACTCAGTGAGTTCCTTTAGCACTGGCTCATGAAATAAAGATCATTTTCCTTGTAACTTAAATTGATCTAGGCTTTGATGTAAAACAACAATAAATAGACTTATGAATAAAGATAAGATTAAGTTTAGTCATTTGCTTTTGGATTTTTATCTTCCATTCTATTTAGTATTTTGAAGGCAAAACAGATAAGGTCAACAATATATTATAACTAGTATTCAGTTTACTTCAAAGGAACAAAACTCTGTTTCTATGGGATTGTTGGGTCCCTGTTCAGCATCATTTCGTTCTAATGGACACTGTCTTCTGTTTTACAATTTACATTTCAATTCCAAATATTTTACTTTGATGCATTTCCAAAGGAAGATTCAGACGAGTTGTCTGTTTTCTTTTAAGAGTAATATTAAATTCTCATTCTATGTCACTCCTTGAGGTGCCTCATTAAAATTTTTTAAAAAGTCATCACCTTTGTTCTATCCGTGGAGGTTTATTGAGGAGAGGGAGGTTGGAACAAGATGAAGGGGATGTTTTCACCAGAGGAGAATTGTTCCAGGATGAAAGAGCTCGCAGGAATATATAACATGTTTCAGAAAAATTTAGGAGGAAAAAGCAAAAGGTAGGAGGAATCTGATCCTGTGGGTGTCAGACCCACCAGAGAGACTGCTCACACATGACATGTTTCAGATCATTTGACACGGTCACGCAAGCAACAGAAAGTTATATGGTTTTTAGTCTTCAGGTAGCAGGGAAATGATAATGTGGGTGGATAAGGGGAAAAAAATGAACTCATTTTGTATTCAAATTACTTTTGAGCTAGTTCTAGACTGCAGAGGAGTTGATAAGCCACCCAGTTCACACACGCTCACACCTCCCTACTTCTCCACGGCTACACCGAAGTTTTCCACAGACTCAGACTGCATTCGAGGAGGGGTGGGTCTGTGTGGGCATCATGCTATATGCCCTGGGAAAACAGATGAAAGAACACATTTCCTGCCTCAGATGAAAAATTCAGACCTGTAGACAGACAATCACAACACAGGGCAGAATGCCTACAGATGCTATGAGCCAGGCACCCATCCCAGCTGGGGATGGGGCATGGAGCGGGAGGGAGACCTCCCCAGAGGAGGGGACAGCATTGTACAGGAAAGGGGAAGGACACTTCTGGCAATCCCAGCTGTCCCACCTCAGGACGGAAGACATGGAACGGAAAAGGTAAGTTCGGAAATGGAAACTGTCTTGGAGGCTATACTAAGATTTTGAATTTCATTCTGAAAGAGAAGGGAATCGAATAGTAGGATGGTTAAGAAGGGACTAATCATCAGATTTGCGCTCACAGCATCAGTGTTTTGCATAGGCTACCACCTCCTCTCTAAATGACTCAAATCAGGAAAACCAACTAGGATAAAAGGTACAGCTGAGTGTGAGAACAGAGAGACAGGTAAGATTCAAAAGTATTTATAAGAAAGGAGGATACCAAACATTTTCATGGATTGGATCCTGGAAGTGAGTGAGAGCTAAGGCAGGAGCAGAGATGCTGGGTGCAACTCAGGGCTCAAGAGTGGGGGGCTTCCTGGAGGAGGAGAAGGAGCCACAATGGCGGGCACGGGTGAAATGTGGCAAGCTTAATCACTGGAAACATCCCATGGGCAACCGATCTAGAGCTAGAGCTCAAGAGACAGGGCAAGGTAGAAAGACACATTTGGCTGCCATTCAGCTGGTAGGAAAAGTCAGGCGGAGGTGAGATGGTTGGGGAGAGATAGGGAGCCCCGGAGAACACCTGCAGGTGAGGGGCGCTGAGGAGGAGACTGAGAAGAAGTGGGCAGATGGGCAGAAGGGAAACCAGGAGAGCCATATAAAAGCCAAGGGAAAGAGTATGTTTTAGAGAGAGAGTGACCAATAGGAACAAAAGGAGGGACTTGGCTTTTGTAAGCCTGCCATCTCTGAGGATCCTGGCAGAGCATTCTCAGTGGAATGGTCTGGGTAGAACCCGGATCTCAACGACTGAACACTCAGTGGGGGAAGGGAAAGCAGAAACTGCAGTGCAGACTTGAATCTCAAGAGGCTTGACATCAAAACCACGTAGGAAGGAGGGACAGAAAATAGAAGGAGAGTTCAAAGGAGGAGTGTGGGTGTGTGTATATGTGTGTGTGTATATGTGTGTGTGTGTGTGAGAGAGAGAGAGAGAGAGGAGAGACTTGAACTTTGCTTCAAGAATGTGCCATCTCCTACTTCCTGCCTGATGAGAACTCTGGGAATAACCTAATCCAATTCTCAGGTTTTAAATAAAAAGAATGGTGTGTGTGGTATAGGAATTTATGGAATGCTTACTACACGTCAGAAATTTTGTGTTTTTTCTTGTATCACCCCAGAAGTTCCACAACATGGACACTAGTATATTTTCTCCCTTAGAACAACTGAGGAAACTGAGTCAAAAAGGTTCACTGGTTTGCCCACAACACACAGTACGTAAATGGTAGAGCTGGAATTTGGTTCCAGGTCTATCTGATCTGAAGCACCAAGCCTCTGGGAGTGAGAGAGTCAGCAACTCTCCAGTAATTTCACTTCTGGAGCCTGTTTCCTTCTCAGCAAAATGAAGGCTTTGGTTTGGGAGGTCACCGTGATGGCCTGCTTATCTTCTCCAGAGCGCCATGCAGTCAGGACCCAATGGTTCCAGTGAAGAAGCAAACCACTTGGTAAATAAGCCGTATGAAAATCCAACTACTTATCTCCCTGCCACTTTAACTCTCATCTACACACCTAAGCACACGATTCTGTTATTTTCAAACTCTAACTTAGGGCTAGGAGGCACTGAGTTTGTTTTAGCACCTTTGGTGGCTGGCTCAGCATGCCGAAGGCCCATGACACAAACGCCCTTCCTGGGTGGTTTCAGAAGAGCTAGTCTGGTAAGGAGATTTTTTTCATTGCCTTTATACCAGGTTTCTTCATATATATATTTTTAATTTTAACTTTATTGATATGCAACATACATTCACAATAGTGCATACACCTTAAATATTTAGCTTGGTGAATTTCATAAGATGAACCCATCCATAAAACCAGCACTCAAATGGTTGACTCCTTTTGAAAATTATTTGTTCTTTGTTTCCACAGTTATAAAGCTTACTTGGGAATTCAACTCTCTACCTCACAGTGAATATAGAAAGGCTAGCTAATTATAGCTTTAACTGTAAAACACTTTGACAAACTTGAAGTAGTTAAAGAGCTACTTAAATTGATTATAATGTCAAATGGTTTCTACTTAAATTATTTCACCTGAGAGAATGTCAAACTGTCCTCATTAACAGATCACGTAAGAGATGTGTTTGAAATTCAATTTAATGGAGACTTCTGAATTTTAAAACTGTTGGTGGCTTGTAACCTGAAATATTCCTGTTTAAGTTCTCTGAGTCAGCCTCATTCCCTTCCCTAAACTCTTTCTGCATTACTTTTCCTGTAACAATGGGAAATTTTGCGTTTGAAAGTCATAGTGGTCCCCCAAACCTCCATGTGTTACATGTTGGTCGTATGGTTCACTACCACTGGACCTCAGCCTCAGTTCTTGGTTTTCAGACATCCTTAATGATGTTTTATACAAAGCCACATTCAGATTCTAACTTTTTCCAGTCCTAGACCCCCTTTCAGAGACTGATCTTGTTCTAGGTCATTTCTAATCTGGAGGGGCATGGTTTGAAACAGCTCAGGTGATCTCATCTTAGGGTAGGAATGAGTGGGAAAGCAACTGGCCTCTTTTGAGGACTATGAGTCTACCTCCTCAAGAGGAAAGGGGGAGGGAGAACACTATGTGACTAGGATTAGGTGAAATCTAGAGAATCTCTGAGTGAACAGTAAGAAGAAAGTTTGACTAAACTGCGCAATATTTCGGTCCCAGAATGTCTATAGCACATCAGCCATTGTGGTTATTCCACAATGAGTTGAACCAATAATCATGCTTCTGGAAGCATGTGGAAAGGGGTCTCATTTATATTATTTATATTGACTCACACTTTGTAGCCAATCATTCCAGCATGACTGGGAATTGCTGCAATGATTTGTTCTCTTTCCAAGAGTTATTTTGATAAATCTGGTCATTATAAGTAATCTCTGGGAAATTAGTGTTTCTTCTACTTGCTACCTGCCTGAAAGATCTGGCTCAGAATCTAGATTTGTACTGTCTGTAGACAGATAGTTCTCATTCCCAAATTATATGCCTCCAATCTTTTGAACTTAGAGACTTACTGAGGGAGTGAAATTAGCCCAGCTTTGGTAGTTACTAACTTTATCCTGCCTTGGAGCAAACATCTGTAGTGAGCAAATTAAGGGTCTGTACTGTTTCGTTTGCTTTTGATCCTGGCTTACGTACCATTTTGGATTGTTAGTTCACTTGCCATGTACAGATGGATTAGCTTCCCAAGGACGATGTTAGCTCCTTGAGAGCAGGAACTAAGTCTTACACTTCTTTATATGTCCGAAGCATCTTAAAACAACATACTGCGGAAGAAATATTTATTAACTGAAAGTTTGGTCCAAAAAAAGGGAAAAGCCTAGTAGACTATATTAATATTTTTTAAATTTAGGAATATACTACTTAATGTTGATCTGTCACAGTAGTTATATAAATCCAAAGAGCCTTTTTTAAAATCTTGTATATCCCTTAACAAATCACTGTATTTTCACCTATTTTTACTACTTTTGCATTTTAACCTTTATATTAGCTTTGTAAGTGATTAACTCACCACCTTTACAACAGTAGATTATTCTGAATTTTACTATAAATGTACCTAAATTTAAATAGTCTTTTGCGAATATAAACCACTATTGCAGACAATGAATGAATCAACCATTCAGTAAGGTTGAATTTCTCAGAGAGATCAACACCTTTCCCTTAATAATTCTACTAATAGCTTCAGATGAGGACCAGTCATAATCCATCTTTGAAAAGGTAAGACTTTTCCCCTTTGGGCAGCTAACAAAACCATCACAAACAAGCTAAATGCTTCTCTACAAAATATTTTAGATTATATTCTAATTCTCAGCTTTACCAATTTGTAATGTCTCAGAAAGACATCATTTTATATGACAATGAAAATCATTCTCTCAGCAAAGTGCAACACCCCTCTCAAGCAAACCCATAAGCATGACATGAATAGAAGTAATAAGAAATGTACTTTGGGATGCATGCAAATGAACAATGTAGGGATTTCATTGACCTTCTCAGAGAAGAAAGTCTTTCTACATCTTGAATAGTGGTATTATTAAGCATTTCAGATGCAAAATATGGATATATCTGTTTTGCTAATTGAGGTGTCTGTTCAACACAAGTATTGGCATCTCATTTAAATAATTATCTGGGAGGGTATACTGCAATTCCATGTTGTATATTCAGAGTGTTCAATCAGGAGAAATTCTAGCCTGCTTAGGAATGTTTGTTAATTAAAAGATTTGGAGATTTAAGTGGAGTACCTCCAGCTTTGGGAAAATCCTCAAAATTAAGCTAATAAAAATTACAGCTCTTATTGTTCATCCAGAACTAATAGCATGCTTTGGCAGGCATCTGAATGCATCCTTAGCCACATAGAAGTAGCTCCATCAAATAGGCCATTTTTAGAAAGCCACCTTTACTATCCTTCCATAGCTGGATTATCGGTACTTGTCCAGCTTGGCTAGTCTCCCCAAGGATCTTTTTCCGTTACTGAACCTAAACACAAAAGAAAGCTTTTTGTCCCTAAATGTCCAGCTTACATAACAATGACTTGCCCAGGTTTGAGGACAACATAACTTGTAAATAGATAAATGGCCAACTTCATAAAAAGAGAAGAATTAACTGGATGTCTGTGGTATAATTTGGCTTTGATATTTTGACAACAGTACAATAGCAGGAAATTCAGGAAGGATTTTCAGTGCATTACCTTTTTTCAAGGCCTGATATTAAAGGGTCTGTGAATTTCTTCATTACAGGTGTTTCTCTGATTTTCATGATAAATGTGTTGTTGAAATTTAGTTTGGTTTAAACAAATAGTTGCAGGGTGCCTGAGTGGCTCAGTCGGTTAAGCGTCTGCCTTTGGTTCAGGTCATGATCCCAGAGTCCTGGTATTAAGCCCCCGCATCAGGCTCCCTGCTCAGTGGAGAGCCTGCTTCTCCCTCTCCCTCTGCAGCTCCCCCTGCTTGTGCTCTCTCTCTGTCTCTCTGATAAATAAATAAAATCTTTTCACTGCACCAGAGGGGATTCATGCATTGAGCAAGCACTTACTAAATGCCCACTAGGCACTAGAAGTCATAGTCCCTAGACACAAACATAGATAAAAATACAACATAGGGTGAAAGTCCCATAACAAGTGTTGAAGTAGACCCTTCTAGGACAGGCTTGAGGCAGCTGGACAGGCTTTTCAGATACGGTAACTCTCCACCTAAAGAAACCATGTTCAGAACACTCCTATAAAACAAATCATTTATTTGTTTTGTTAGTCACGTTTTCATATATTAAGCTTTAAAAATTAACAGGGGTGTACTCATTATTCTTAAAACAAACAAAACACCCTTATTCTGAAGCTCTTTGGGCATCCCACTTTTCAAAGAGGAAACTGAGGCCAACTTGGGTAATAACATGAACCTGCTGCAGGAACAGGCTCAGGGTTTGCAGTTCTTCACACAACTCCTTAAATTCCTGCTGACACACCTGGAGGACTTGGTAACCAGGTCTGGTTCCTATTTTAGCAATTAGTCAACTGTCTTCTAAAGGAAAAGATCTCCTTAATTTTTTTTATTGAAACATTAAACTTAAGAATCCTCCTGCACCAGGGTGCCTGGGTGGCTCAGTTAGTTAAGTGTCTGCCTTCAGCTCAGGTCATGATCTCAGGGTCCTGGGATCGAGCCCCACGTTGGGCTCCCTGCTCAGTGGAGAGCCTGCTTCTCCCTCTCTCTCTGCAGCTTCCCCTGCTTGTGCTCTCATTCTCTCTCTCTGATAAATAAATAAAATCTTTAAAAAAATAAAATAAAAATAAACAAATAGTTTCAATAAGCCAGAACATATTTTCACTGCACCAGAAGGGATTCATGCATTGAGCAAGCACTTACTAAATGCCCACTAGGTGCTAGAAATCATAGTCCCTAGAAATACAAAGACAAACAAACTCAAACCTTGCTCTATGGCAGCTCAGTCTGGTGGGGACACAAACATAGATAAAAATACAACATAGGGTGAAAGTCCCATACAGGTGTGGAAGTAGACCCTTCTAGGACAGGCTTGAGGCAGCTGGACAGGCTTTTCAGATACAGTAACTTTCTACCTAAAGAAACCATGTTAAGAACACTCCTATAAAGCAAATTATTTATTTGTTTTGTTAGTCATGTTTTCATATATTAAGCTTTAAAAAATTAACAGGGGTGTACTCATTATTCTTAAAACAAACAAAACAACCTTATTCTGAAGCTCTTTGGTCATCCCAATTTTCAAAGAGGAAACTGAGGCCAACTCTCCCTACACTCCCCCCATCTCATGCTCTCTCTCTTGCAAATAAACAAAATCTTAAAAAAAAAAAAAAAAAAAAGGAATCTTCCTGCACCCAGAACTTCTCCTAGATTCTTAAATAACATCCTTAGCCATATGCACCTTTTCCCCTTGCATTTGAGTTAGTGACTACATATTTTTCTCTTTGTCATTGTATTTTAATCAGAGGTTCTCTTGGGTGTGACTTAGATTGTGTTAGCTCTGGAGACATGCCGCATAACACTGATACCCCTACTATGTATGTATCTTAGACGTCTTTGGGGGTCCCTGGTTCACTCCCAACCCAACAAAGTCTTCTGTGGTCCTTAAAACAAAGCCCTCCTTCTCAACAATAAGAAAACAACCCCATTAAAAAATAGACTAAAGACCTTGACAGACACCAAAGAAGATATGCAGATGGAAAATAAGCATATGAAAAGATACTCCTCATAATATGTCATCAGGGAAATGCATATTAAAATGAGATGCCACTACACACCTATTAGAATGGCCAAAATCTAGGACACTGACAACACCAAATGCTGGCAAGGATGTGGATGACAGAAACACTCAAATATTGCTAGCGGAAATCCAAAATGCTACAGCCCCTTTGGAAGGTAATTCAGCAGTTTCTTATAAAAATAAACATACTCTTACCACACAATCCAGCAACTGCACTGCTTGGTATTTACCCAAAGAAGTTGAAAGCTTGTGTCCACACAAAAACCTACGCAAAGATGTTTATAACTGCTTTATTCATACTGCCAAAATTTAGAAACAACCAAGATGTCCTTCAGTAGGTGAGGGATAAACTGGTACATCCAGACAATGGAATATTATTCAGCACTAAAAAGAAATGATCTATCAAGCCACGAAAAGACATGGAAACTTAAATGTGTATAACTAAGTGAAAGAAGCCAATCTGCAGCGACTACATACTGTATGATTCCAATAATATGACATTCTGGAAAAGGTAAAACTAAGAGACAATTAAAAAGATCAGTGGTTGCCAGAGGTTGTGGGTTGGGAGGGAGAGGGATGGATGGAGAGAGCACAGAGGATTTTTAGGGCCATGAAAATACTCTGTATGATACCAGAATGATGGACACCTGTCATTATACGTTTGTACAAACCCACAAAATGTTGAACGACTAATAGTGAACCCCAGCGTAAACTATGGACTTTGGGTGATAATGATGTGTCAGTGTAGGGTCATCAGTTGTCACATCTGTATGACTGGTGGGGGTGTTGATAATGGGGAAGGCTGTGCCTGTCGGGATTCGAGGGGCTACTTAAGAAATCTCCATAACTTCCTCTCGGTTTCACTGTGAACCTAAAACTGTTCTAAAAAATAGTCTAAAAAGGGTTTTCTGCTCATTCACCCTCTTCTATTGCTCCTTCTTCCCTGATTCACTTGGTTCACTTTCTTGCTGTCTCTTTTCCTTAGTGTTACCCTTATCTGTTGCCTAGCTTCACTAAGATAACTCAGTGCTAACTTAGTAGCTGCTAACTGTTCGATTAAGACCCACATTTCTCCAAACTCAGTGTGACTAATATCCCAGGCTGTCTTCTATTATAAGACCCCATCAGGGAGACGGCTGGCCTCCAGTGGGCTTCATCTAGTCATTTGCTATTTATTAGTTATATTGATCACCACCCCCAGAGGGATGACAGAAATCTTGGCACAGATATTAACTCCACAATACAGAACAAATTTGTTCATCTGCCAAGAGCTCTTTCAAACACTGTTCAAAAGATTAAAGAAAGGGCAGGACAACTTCACCCTCCATTTTTTGTCTGACCTATTTCTACTTTCCCTGTCTGAATTGTTAACAATGTTCTATATTATTTTTCAAGGCAAGCATTCTAGCCAAAAAAAAAACACACAGAAGAAAGTTTCTTTATGAACATTTTTATTGGATTGAGCAGAGCAAGTCTCCTAAAACCTGACTGCATGGAGCCCGGAGGCACCAGGAGTGCCGCGTAAGAGCTCTTGTCCTAGGCCAGTAGACTTCCGAACAGCCTACACCCAGCCATCCGGCCTCTCTGCCTTTTATTCCTTATCTGGCAGATTCAATTTGCAGCATTTTATTTTCCAAGAAGGGCACTATAGGGAAATGAGGCTTACCTATCAGCCCATCTTAAAAGAAGCTTATAATCCACTGTAGTTTCCAATTGAATGAGAAAACTGAAGTTATACTTTGATTTCATGACCGATTCCTTCTGTCAGTCAGTCAAAAAGTATTTACTAAGTGCTAGTCCATGTTGCAGGTGCCATGTTGGGCAGAGGGAAGGAGGAGGACAGATAAGGCAGCAGAATGCCTACCTTTGTGCAGTGAGCTATCTGGTCTACTGTCTCCCTTTCGGCAATCATCTCTCCCTATGGCTATGGAATTGAAGGGGATGGTACTTGCCCACAAAGTCAATTAAGCCAATGAAAGAGGTGGTGCCATCCTATGATTAAAGCAGCACTCAGGAAGGCTTAGGTAATATTAGGCAATGTGAATTTCCCTTATATCATTGCAATGACAGTAAATGCCTATGGAAATGGCCACTCACCAAGTTGGTAATAACACTTGTAAAATATATTGCAGATTTTGGAAGATAGCCACTAGGCGAATTGCAAAATATAAAACTTTTCCCTATTTGCCTACCCAATTCATTTGAAAATTGAATGCTATTCCTTAAAGAAAAATAGGGAACTGGCAATTTGAATTGGGTTGCTTATTATGGGCTGTTTAAGGGTAACTGGACCCAGAAATTATTGGTGAGAGAGAATGGTAGCCCTCCGGAGAACTGGGCAGTCAGTCTGAAAGCACTGTACAGACATCCAGGACTTCTGACTTGCAGTATGAACTCCCACTAATCCAAGACAGGGGTGCTGTACAGCAGAGATTTATAACTGGTGGCATTTTATTGTATCACACAATAGATTAGCACTCTAGACTCATCATCATTACATGGAAAGCCAGCCCCAAAACCAATAGTGCCTCTTATTCATTAAGAGATCTTTGATACAAGAAAACACACTCTCTCTCTATATATAGATGTAGATATATGGCTTTGTATATATATAAATATAAGCCAAATAACCAAACAAAAAGAAAAAAAAAATGGTCCACTGTCCAGATAACTCTAAATTAGGTGCTCTACATCAAGGCACAAAAACATCAAGATGACTGGGTTTTTCAATTTTTCAACTGGGTGCCTTGGCATCAAATGAGTAAAGTCAAGCTTTCTCTCTCCTATCATACCAAAGAGAAGGTTGATCCAGGGGCAGGAGTGGATCAAACACATTTAGAGTTCTATCATGTGGTGGGACAAAATCAACCACCTGCCCTTTGCTAGTAAGTAATTCTTCTTTTTATTGCATCAAGTTTATTTCATGAACTGTTTCCAGAACATATCACTGAGGTTAATCCATTGTTACATTTTGCAAGCCTCAAAGATCTACTGAATTAGTTTACAATATAAAGGAGGGATTTCATGAAAATGATGGCTTCTTTCCTTTTCCTTTCATGTTCTAAAATCTTTTCTCTAGTGCAATAAAAGAAACAAATGACAACTAGGCATTACTCAGATAGCTAGGAAAAAATTGTTTTTGCCCTTTTGAACATAGCTGATATTATAAATTGACTGTTGGCATAAACCACAAACAAATTTTTATTTGAGATCTGCTATAGAATAGTGTCCTCATGGAAACGCTCTCAGCTCTTAATGAAATCAATAAAAAAAATTGAATAGTGTAGTTTATTCTTATATACAGTTCTGTGCCTTCAGCAGTTCTGTAAATTAAGAGTGAAGTTACAGAGCAGGTGCAGGACATGTGGAATCCTGGGGCATCACTGGTTAGAAGCTGGTGCTGGTCAGGAGGAGGGAGGAAGAAGTGGAAGAAAGAGAGTGGGAAGAGGCCGTCAATCCTTGTCCCTTGTTTTTCAAAATCATTGTCTTTCTCCACGTGTGAAGTGAGGGGGCAATGTTTTGGTTAGAATACTGGCTAAGCTGCTAAACTACAAAGAACTCGGAGTACAAAAGCTCAACAAACAAGGGTAGTCTCTTGCACTAGTCTGAAAGCAAGGGAGGGCTGTGGTGGCAGAAAGCCTCACTCACAGTACTACTCAGTGCCCTCGTTCTCTTCTGCATGTGCCCTGACACCCCTGAGTTTTGTCATAGCTGGGTTAGTACCACATCCACAGTGGAGTCGTGAGGCTGGAAAGAGAGGAAGGAAAGGACAAACAGGTTTCTGTTTACTTTTTTAAAATAGCTTTTTTACGATATAATTCACATGCCATAAAATTCACCCATTTAGTGCACATCTCAATGGATTTTGGTATAATTCATTATTCATTATTAATGTTTAAAATCATGATAAACTATATTGCTATGAACTGAGATTATCTTCCCAAAATTTATATGTTGAGATCTTAATCCCCGATGTAGTAATGTTTGGAGGTGGGATTTTTGGGAGGTGATTGGATTTGTCATGGGTGGAGGCCCCAAGTGGGATCAGTACCCATATACAGGAATGAAGAGCCCCTCTCTCTCTCGGCCTTGTAAGGACACAGTGAGAAGGTGACTGTCTACAGGCCAGCAAGTGGGTTTCATCTTGCTGGCACCTTGATCTGGGACTTGCAGCCTCCAGGACTGAGAAATAGATGTTTGCTATTTAAGCCACTGCCGTGGTATTTTGTTAGAGCAGCCTGAGCAGACTAAGACATGTATATGCAACATAAAATTTGCCATTTTATCAATTTTTAAGTAAAGTTCAATGGCACTAATCGCATTCACAATTTTGTGCAACCATCACTACAATCTACTCCAAAACTTTTTCATCAACAAGCAAGTTTCTTGTAACCAAGTGCTATGAGCATGGTCCACATCCATTCCCTTCACTTCCCATTGGCGGCAGCTGACTGCAGAGAGACAGGAGAGTAGTCCAAGGTCAGCAACAGGTGCGCAGCTAAAGCACAGGGCACTCCAGTACTGAGAGGAAGAAGGGAGAAGGGATGCCCGGGGAAAACTGCAGTTCCCACTGAAGATATATATCTAAAACTCCGTCTTAGTCTGCTTGGGCTGTCATAATGAAATACCACAGATTGGGTAGTTTACAAACAACAGAAAACTTTCACAATTCTGGAGGCTGGAAGTCCAAGATCAAGGTCGGCTGGCAGATCCAGTTGCTGGCATGAGCTCAATTCCTGGTTTGCAAATGGCCGTCACCTTTTTGTATCCTCACACCGCAGTGAGCAGAGGGAGGAGGCTAGCTCACTTGCCTCTTCTTATAAAGGCACTAATCCCACTTCTGAGGGCCTCACCCTCATGACCTAATTATTTCCCAAAAGTCCCAATCGCCCACCAACATCACATTGGGGGTTAGGATTTCATATGAATAGGGGCAGGGGGGACCCACACACATTTAGTCCATAGCAAGTGCTCTGTTCACTACAGAGGTCATAGCGACATGCCCATTCATGAGCCACCTGACACTGTGTCAGTTTCCCTACACCCTCATGACAACCGTATTTTCATTGCTCTTTAGTTTGTTTTTCTCCTATTTAAATGAGATTCAGGATCTTCTCATGCATAGAAGAGCCATTTGATCTCCTTTGCTAAAAACTTTCTTTTGATATCTTTTAACCATTTGTATGGGGTTTCTGGTTCATTTTTAAAATTTTGGTGACTATGGGAAGCATTGCCCAGTTTGGCCTATCAGGTAAACTTCAGAAGATAATCTTTAGGGTTTGTATTGCCCTTTCAAGGGATGTTCAAGGCGTCTTTATCACCAAACGAGCCCTTTTGGACGTAATTCTTCATGTATGTAAAACCACTAATTACATTTATTATACAGAAATATTAAAAAGAGGAAATAGACTGTTGAGAACTTGGTGTGTAATATATCCTTAACACATGTTTGTTGAGTCAATGCATAGATAATGGATAGATGGAGGGATGAAAATGGGAACAAAGAAGTCTATTTTCTTTTTGAAGCAAAATTAATTATCAAATTGATATTATATCAGTTGGGAAACTTTTGATTGAAAGAAAAAGAATGTCCGACTAAAAGTGACTTTAGAATAGGAATTTTTTCTCTCCTATAACAAGAAGTGTGGACATGAGCAGTTCCAGTGTTGTTAATTCAGCAGTAAAATGAAGGCATCAGTGAACAGGCTCTTTCCTCATTCTTTTTTTTTTCTTAAGATTTATTTATTTATTTTGGAGAGAGAGAGAGCACGTGGAGGGGGTAGGATAGAAGGAGAGAATCTTCAGGCAGACTCCCCACTGAGTGTGGAGCCCAACGCAGGACTTGATCCCAGGACTCTGAGATCATGACCTGAGCAGAAATCAAGAGTTGGGCACTTAACCGACTGAGCCACCCAGCTGCCCTTCTTTCCCTCATCTTGTTGGTTCCTCAGCATATTGCCCTTCATCCTTAAGACTGTGTCCTCTCTGGTTGCAAAATGACTACCTTTCAGACATTACATCTTCACCAACTGCATGAAAGGCAGGACAAAGGGAGTTTCATCCTATGGAGAACTTGCCCAGAACCCTTCGCTAGCACACTTACTTATTCATCTCATTCGCTAGCTGGGTCACAGGCCCACTCCTGAACCAGTGATTGGCAAAGAGATGTGAGTCCACCATGATGGTTTTAAAAAAATGATGATTAATCTGCTAGGGGGCTGGCCCACCTTCCCTGAGCACACAGCTGCTTTCATCCGAACAAATTTAGAGTTCTCTGTGAAGGAAGAACGGGGAAGGCAGGCAACCAACTTTGCATTAGTTATAAAGTTTTCCAGAATAACTTTCTCCCTCTCCCTCTCTCCCTGGAGTGGAACAGGAGAGGGAGGATGTTCTAATAACTGGCTTTTCTATGTTCTAAGAAGTGGTGAAGAATCATATGGGAGAGTGATTGCTTTTTTATTTTATAGAACAGTGTTATTGTGCTTCCGGTTACTTCTTGAGAAAAATATTGTGAAAACAAGGAACTGGGGGACTTAAGTCCTTTCCTCTGGGAAAAGGGGCTGTTCTGAGAAGGGAGGGCCCTGCCACAGCGCAGCAGGTAGCAGCCCCAGGAGAGAGAGGGACGCTCAGAGACTCCAAGAGCAGGGACCTCTGATAGTGACTTTCAAATGTTCCTTTTTACACTGAAATGCCCTTACGATAAGTAGCGTCAAGCATTCAGTAAATCTTGTCAACTGAATCTCAATGTCAACTTCATATTAGCCACACCTTGTGTAAAAACAGGAGCATGGGAGCTGGTGAAGAAAAGCAGTCTGAAGAAACACTCTCAGGCTAGCAAGAAGCACCCATCCAGAACAGGCAAATCCACAGAGGCTGCAAGTAGATTTGGCATTGCCAGGGGCTGGAGGGGCCTGGGGAGGAATGGCTAGTGACTTCTAATGGGTACAGAATTTCTTTTTGGAATGATGAAAATGTTCTAATGGTAACAGTTGTACGATTCTAGAAACATACTAAAGACTATTGTGCACTTAAAATGAGCAAATTTTATGGTATGTAAATTATATTTCAATAAAGCTGTTTGCTTGGATTTTTTTAAAGTGATTCACACAGCAACTGGGAGCAAGAAGTAATCAGCCACACTGAGCATGTTCAATGACTCCTCAGAAACACTACTGAAGGGCTTTACTTCCCACGGTTATATATAAGGTGAGGAATAAGTGATTTTATTTGAATATTAAGAGAGAAATTGATCCAAAAGGCTGGGTAGCCTGGGGATTCTTTGTTATAATAGCAATGGGGCCCCTTTCTTTACTTTGCTTTTCAGTGGCTCTCTGGGTCCCTTAGTGCTCACAAACAGAAAATGATTTATACATACACATATAGGTTGTTCTAGAAATAAAGTTGTATCTTTTTCCTTTTGGAGGACAGCAGGAAAGAATTAGGGATGGAGTCAGGATCCCCACTGAGCTGCAGGGTCAACTAACACTGTAGCTGCTCACCACCACTCCCAGCATGTCCAGCCTCGTGGTGTCAGACTGAGCACTTCTCACTGGGAAGAGCATGGCATGAAACTTCTGGGCACTGGACCAGACTGCCTGGGTTCACATGCGAACCCAGATCTACAGGTTACCAGCTTTGAGATCAGGGCAAGTTACTCAGCATCTCCATTCCTCAGTTCACCCCTTTGTATGATTGGGATAATATTAATGTCAACCTCTAAGCATATTGTGCAAATTAAATGAATTAGTACTTGTAAACACTTAGAACCTCACCTAGCAAATAGTAAGTGCTATAATAAAGGCATCAAGTAGTAGTATTTATAACAGTATGCAGTACACGAATTCTTCCAATATCCAGTGAATTTGTGAAGCATGAATATGGGAATCAACTGAATTGTAAACTGAAGAGAAAGACTGGTGGATCTAACTAAGCATGGGTGGTTTAAGACCATGGGGGATATGCGCATGCTAGAGGGTCATTGCAAGAGATCATGGAGACATTTCTAATCCTTAGTGGAGTGCAGGGCATCATGGATTGTGTGGTGAAAAATCAAAAACAAAAACAAAACCAACCAACAAAAAACGTCTCTTGGTCCTTACTCTCTCTGTTGGCTGAGAACCGTTAATTTATGTTTGTGTCACTTGGGACTCTTTAGGTTGCAAGTGGCAAAAATCCCAACTTGAAATGACATAAGCAAATAATGACAACAACAAAAGGCTTTATTGCATGGAACCGACAATCTGAGGGATAGTGCTAACCTAAGTGAAACCTTAATTTCAGGGCCATGTGGGGTCACCAAAACTGTTTCTCTCTATCTCTTTCTACCTCTCCAGTCCACTTGGACTCTCTGTATTGTTTCCTTTCCATTGTATCTTTTCCTTGTGGTGAGATGGTAACAGCGCATCTGGCCCCATTCCACTCCATACTCCTAGCTTCAAGTCCAGTAAGAAAAAAACATACTTAAGTCTTGCCAAAAGTATCCTTGCACTTCATCAACTCTGACCAGGTCCCATGACCATCCTGAACTAATTGTGCTTCCAAGTGGAGGAAATGCTTTGGTTGGATTGGCTGGAGTCACACACTGAGGGTAGAAGGATGGGGTCAACACTATCTGAATTACATGAACCAGAAGCCAGGAGGGGATGGTTCCCCATGGGAGATTTGGGGGCTCATTTTATTAGCTGTGCATCCTGCTATTCTACGTTCTACTCTGTTCTGCTCACCGGCTTTCTTCCAAACCCTGCTATTTTCTCTCGGAAACAGGAGAGAACAGATTCAGAGAGGAATATACCCAGAATCAGAAGTACTTGTTATGTGTGTAAAGGGTGGTGAGGGGGGTGTGGCCAGGGAGAAGGTACCAGATGCTATAATGAAGTCTAGCCTGGCAGACCGACTGTGGTATCTAGAGATGGAGGTAACAAATGAGTCAGGTCAGCAATTATCCCTTGGAGGTTAACATGAAAGTTATGGGTTTCATAGTAGGAACATGGGAGAATAAAACCCAGAAGTGGAAGAAATTTCTGTTATGCAGAAGTGAAGAACACTAAGACTGTAGAACAATTTCCCTCCCCTACCATTTACCAGCACACCAACAAGTCTCCAGTATAATAAGGGTGAATTACAGCCGAAAGCTCTGAGAAGCATCAGAGTCTATCTTAGGAGGAAGCCCAAAGACAACAAGAAGATAAAAGCAAGGACACTAGAAGAATTTGAAGCCTCTGACACCCACGGTTTCAGCAAACATTAAACAGAGCACCTTGCAGATATATGAACATGAAATCTCACACTGGACGCTGATTGACCTCAAGTCCTCTTATCCCATACATCCTCTGGCTTTCAAAAAAAAAAAAAATTATAAGGCAAGTTAAACAGCCAAGGACAAAACCTGTCTCACTAGACAAAGCAAGCATCAGAATCAGACTCAGATACGACACAGGCTTTGGAATGATTAGACAGGGAATTTAAAATAACTATGATTAATGTGCTAATGGAGCTAATGGTAAAAGTAGACAACATGCGAGAGTAGATGGGTAAGTTAAGCAGAGAGATGGAAACTCTTAGAATCAAAAGGAAATTCTAGGAGTTTCAAAAAACCAAACATTGTGACAGAAATGAAGAATGAGGGGCACTTGGGTGGCTCAGTGGGTTAAGCGTCTGCCTTCGGCTCAGGTCATGATCCCAGGGTCCTGGGATAGAGCCCCGCATTGGGCTCCCTGCTCAGCGGGAAGCCTGCTTCTCCCTCTCCCACTCCCCCTGCTTGTGTTCCTTCTCTCGCTGTGTCTCTCTCTTGTCAAATAAATAAATAAAATCTTTTAAAAAAAATAAAAAATAAATAAAAGCCTTTGCTGGGCGCCTGAGTGGCTCAGTCGGTTAAGCGTCTGTCTTTGGCTCAGGTCATGATCCCAGGGTCCTGGGATCGAGTCCGGCATTGGGCTCCCTGCTCAGCAGGGAGTCTGCTTCTCCCTCTGCCCGCCACTCTCCCTGCTTATGTTAGTGCTCTCTCTCTCTCGCTCTCTTTCTGACAGATAAACAAAATCTTAAAAAAAAAAGAAATGAAGATTGACTTTGATGGGCTCATCGGTAGACTGGACAGGCCCCCCAAAAGAATCAGTGAGCTTGGAGAGGTCAATAGAAACTTCCCAAACTAAAGTGCAAAATAAGTCATCAGTCAGTTGAGAACTTCTAAGTTTTACCCAGCTTTGTCTGCATGAAGTATTGCTATTCATCACACAGACGACTAGGCCCTCTGATAACACGTGACCACCTTTGCAGGATGGCTAATCTTGCAGAAGTTTAGGCCACTGCTTGAGCTCGGCTCCCCCACCCCCAGTAGCACACACACCCCCTCTCACCTGCACATTCTGGGCAATGACTCCCCCAGTGTTTTGGATGATCTATGCCTCAATTAATAATAGAGGGCTAGACGGCACTTAGGGGACAAGGCCAACAGCAGGGGGAGCACTGAGAAGGTCTGACTGACATCATGCTGTGTTCCACAGACAGATTCCAGTCAAGAAATGGCAAGTGAGTGTGTGAAGAATTGATAGAGGAACAGATTGTGAAGGCAGGGACAAGATGCCCAATTACATGCAAGGTGAGGGCATGATCTCCGAGAAAAGGAGACTCCACATCGTCTGAAATGGGGCACAAACACCAGGTCAGTCAAGCAACAGTGGTGACTTCCAGTTGAGTCCCTCCCACCGTAATATCCTGGAGTGCCTCAGAAGCTTCATTCCTGACTCAAGGCCTTGGCAGAGCCCGAAGGTCAGAGTGGACCTGAGTTTGTAGGTGGGCCGAAGTGCTACTGTCAATAGAAGAAGGACTCAGAAGCCAGGCAAGGCCTGCCACCTGCTCATGCCCTGCTGTGGCTGAGCTCCAGGCACTGACTCACATTCTGCCCTGCCTTATCACTCACTTTCTTCATCCACGTAGAGACTCCCAAGCTTGGCCCAAACCAATGGATGTGACAGAACCTCCACTTTTGATCTTCCTGGGTTTTCCCATCCTTGCACACTCCCCACTGTCCCCTCCCACCATAAGTGCCTGTGATGGTTACTTTTATGTGACAACCTGGCCAGGCTGTGGTGCCCAGGTGTCTGCTCAGACAGTAGTTTAGTTACTGCTGTGAAGATGTTTTTTAGATGTGATTAATAGTTACAATCCGTAGATTTTGAATAAAGGAGAAAACCCTCCAGAATGTGAGTGAGCCTTGTCTAATCAGTGGAAGGCCTGCAGCGCAAAGACTCAGGTTTGCAGAAGCAGCAATTCTGCCTCGAGACTGCAACATAAAAACCCTACCTGAGTTTCCCACCTGCCAACCTGCCCTACAGATTTTAGACTTGCCAACCCCCACAATTGCCAACTCCCTAATCTCTCTCTGAGACAGATGATAGATAGATATGATAGATATCATCTTCTTGGTCCTGTGTGTATATACGTATATACACATCTTCTTGGTCCTGTTTCTCTGGAGAACTCTAACTGATACAGTGGCTCTACAGAGAGAGGAAAGAGTTCATCTTCTTGCAGTAAATGTAAACCCACAGTTTTGGCCCAAAAGGAATTTTTTCAGTGAAAAACAACCATGCTGTCCATTTCTCTGACAATGGTATTAACAAAAATATATAACCTTTATTCAACTTTGCTGCTTTGCATTCTCTGCTTCACAGAGGTGCAACAGGATGTGGTCTCCTCGCATGTTGACATCAAAATTAATTCTTATTTTTAAGGAAGTCATTCTAACCCTAGCCAACCATTTTTAACTGCAGACACACAAGGGCTCCTACATCTCCAATGGCTTGGAGAGGTACCTGTGGAAACGATGGACTGCCTGTGACCACCAGGAACCCAGCACCAATCCCAAACCACCACATCGACCCTTGCTCACCAGCCTGTAGGGCCAACCTGATGAAGCCGAAACTTCCATTTTTGATTCTGCTTTTTGTTTTGTTTCGTTTTTTGAAAAATAAAGAAAAATACAGGATACTACCATCTGAGAGTCTCCGGAACATGCTGGCAATAATAATAAAATAATAAAAATAATAAAAGTGCCTTCTCTCAAATTACCTCTCTGGAGGGGGCTGAAAGAAGGACGGCCCTCTGCGTGCACTCTCCCATTACATCTCAGCCTCCATGTTAACTGACGTCAGCGGCGATGGCTTTCACAGCGCAGCGTGAGGCAGCCATTTTATTTTACTTTATAACGGTTTCCTTGACTGGAAAATGGGAATGTTTTTGTGGTTGTTAGTTGTTGTTTTAAAGTAAACTGCCCTGCTAATTTAAGAACTTCTCTATGCGGTGGCCCCTACATAGCAGATACGGGACATCACACATTGAAGACTAAGGCAAGCTACCCAGCAACAATAGAACATAAATGTGCCTGAAACAAATTTATAACACTGTATCTTTTAGCAGATAGACTTATAACTTTATTTTGACAAATGTAAGATAGAAAAATATCATAGAGTGAATATTGCAGTTACTGTTTTTGTAACAGGGTTTGGGATGTGCAGTGTGACTCGAAAGAGCAAGCTTAACTGGATGGACTCACTTCTGTTTGGGCTTCAGTTAATACCGAATTATTGTTCAGCCTTTGCATTTGCTTGAAAGAATATTGGACACAGTAAAACTGGCTTTTCAAAAGGTTATGGCATTCAGTAATAAATATTATGAGGCAATGAACCCAAACAACCTTTGAAATAGTTTTATAATTACTAAAAGCCAACTTTAAACTTCAGGCTTAAAGCTAAGAACTCATATATTCAAAATAGCTTTAACATTTTCTACCAATATATAATAGAATAATAGAGTACTTATTTTTTTAAAAAGTGAAGAAAGATTAGAGTAAACATGATATTTCAGATGACTATAAATGGTAAACATCAATTCAGTATATATAGATGTATATGTATTATTTCAATAATACACTCTTGCTCAACTGGCCATAAAACCTGTAGTTCTAGCTATCACTGAAGACGTGTCTGGGTATGTCCTCTTTGAGCTTATTCAGTGTGGGCATCCCGTCTATACTCCATCTTCCGAGGGGGTGGACTGAGGAACTCTAAGTACATGCAGGTATTTGGTTATGGTTATAAAGAAAGACATAAAATTCATGTGCCAGGAGTCTGCAGTCAGAACCGCTGCGTTCCTTCCTTAAGCTTCACGCTTGTTTGTCTCTGTGATGCCTCAGGTAAACTCACACTAAATAATTCACACAGGTGCTCACGCTGTTGCTGTCAGTCCCTTTCAGCTTCCTTCTTTGCTTCCCTTCCCCACTCCTCAAAGGATAAAATTGTGCGGCCCTTCATTAAAATATGGTATCTCTAACATACAAAATAAGTGTATGTACATATATACATACATGCATTTCCTTTTCAAGGACTGGGTAACTCCTCATTTTCTATCAAATAATCCTTTTTCATATACTTGGTTCCCCTAACTAACCTCCACACTTCCAGGTAAGCATCCTTCAATGACCTCTTGCTCACTTCCGCGGGGCCATCTGTGTTCTGCGAACTCCTAGCCACCTGCGGGCCTCCGCCGGGGCTGCCCCTCGCCTCTTGCCCACTCCTCTGAGTGGGGCCACCTGCTGACCCGCCATTTCCATCCTCCGCGGGTAGCTCCTCCATAACGAATGGCAGCTGATCTCCACTTGGCCGTGCTTCCTCGCCCCCGGGCTGCGTCTCTAGGTCCTCGTAGTTGCTTTGCTTTCTGGTCTCCACGAATTTGGCCACACAGTAAATGATGGAGCCCAGGGTGTTCACCACCACGCCGGCAATGAACAGAGAGGTGGGTTCCACGTCGCTGAAGGCCACCATGCCCACTGTGATGGTGGCGATGCTCTTCACCACGCCTACGAAGCTGGTGGTCACCGCCGAGTTGATGTAGGTGCAGTGCAGCGTGGTGAAGTTCATGGCGCAGCCGATCAAGATGCAGGCCACGAAGATGCAGACCATGGCCGGGTCCTTCCAGCCAGGGAAGGTCCAGGCGTGGATAGAGTCGGTGCTGGCGAAGGAGCAGACGACCAGCAGTGGGGTGGCGGACACCGCGATGACGTACTGCGCGGTGAGCGGCCCGTGCTCCGTGTCGGCGCTGGCCTTCTGGATGAGCACCAGGTAGGCGGCGTGCACCAGAACGGCCAGCACGCCCGTTACGTACCCGATGGGGTCGCCGGTCAGGTCGCCGGCTCCTGGAGCGCCCCAGGAGAACCGCGGAGCCAAGGCAAGAAGGAAAAAGAGAAGACACCGGGTTGGCGAGGGTGGGTATTCACTGGGGCAACGCGTAGGGTTGGTGAGTAAGACAGGGTTCGCGTCCCAGCTCTGCCCAGGGGTATAAAACGCAAGAGCCAAGTTCAGCCAATGCCCAGTTCGAGGCATAATCGGAGGCGCCTTCCCTGCCATATCCCCGGGGCACCCTGGCTAGTTCTGTCCAAGACCAAGGCCCGGGAGAGCGCAGATGCCCTCGGGGTAGGCACGGAGGTCACCAGGCGCGTTGTACCCTTGCCCTCTCCGTGGGGCTCCGGAAGGAAGAGGGATCCCCAGCTACTGTCCTCTACCCCGGGCGGGCTGGGCGCCGAGCGAACGCCTCTCTCTCCCGACCCGTTTCCCGTTCCCGCCGGCTCCCTTCGGGCTCAGTCCTTCAAGCTCGGCCCTCACGTGGGGCTCACTCCGGCCCCCTCTGCCTCGCTCCCTCAGCACCTCGCGCGGCGCCAGAGACCCAAACTAGCCTCCGCGGCTCAAGCTTGGTTTCCATTGTCCCCCGACCCCCACCACTCCAGCCCCGCGTGACCCAGGGAAGTTCAGCGCCCCCCTCCTTCCGACTCAGCCTGGGGGCTCCAGTTCCCAGGCTCAGGCTGTTCCCCCACCCCTCCTGGAGGAAGGAAGCGAGGCAGGGCGGAGGAGAGGGGAGGCGGGTTGGGGGGGGAAGGGAAGGTGGAGAGGGCGATACCGGTTTAGGCGGGGGCGGGGGTCGGAAGCCCGGACTGGGGGGAGGGGTGCGCTCTAAAGGAGGAGGTCGGAGCGCTGGGAAAGGCTCGGCGTGGTCTCAGAGGTCCCGTTTGCGAGCCGAGCACCCACATTCAAGCCTCTCTCTGCCTCAGTCTCCCCATCTGGAAGTGAGGGCCTTGCACTAGGTGATCCCCGCAGTCTCTGTCCGGTGGGGTAGGGTGGGCCGGGGGTGGGCGCGGGTCCCGCTCACCTGCCAGGGCGGCGCCGCAGGTGGTGATGAGCACGGCCGCGAGCACCCCGGGCGAGGGCGCGCCGTTCTTGAGCACCAGAACGCCGATGAGCATGGTGACCAGGGGCAGGCAGCGCTTGAAGACCACGTACATGGGTAGGCTGAGGCCGCGCAGGGACCAGAGCGTGAGGCTGGACTGCAGCGTGGAGAGCACTGCGACCCCCGCGAAGGAGCGCGCCAGGCTCAGGCCGAAGGGGGGCACGGCGATGAGCCCCAGGCGCCGCAGCAGCTCCAGGCTCAGCGCCGCCGTGGAGCTGGTCAGGCACTGCACCAGGGTCAGGAAGGAGAACTGGTAGCGGCTGATGAGGAACTTGAGCAGGATGTTGAGGGAGCCAGAGAAGACCCCGTGCGCGATAGCCACCGAGATGCCCAGCACGCGGCCCCGGCACAGCTGCCGCATCGCGCCGGCCGCGCCGCACCCGGTGGTGGCGGAGCTCCGGGACCTGCGGAAGGAGAGCCGGGAAGAGAGCCGCGAGCAGCGGAGCGAGGGCTGCGGGGGTGCCCGCCCAACGCCGCGCCGAAGGGCAGGGGGCGCCGGCTCGCTGCAGAGGGCAGCTCCAGCCAGGCGTCCTCGCGGCTCTGCCGCTTCGCGTCCAACTGCCCCGCAGCTCCCGGGAGGCAGTGACGAGGGCGGGGGACTCCGAAAAGTGGCAGGGGTGGGGGGCTGGTCTGAGAGGAGTGGCGGGAAACCTAGCGACAGCGATCTGTAAGTATGTGACGAGCTGCAATGGGTTGTGTCCCGCGCGGTTTCCCAGCCAGGGCGGACGCTCTGCTCCTGGAAGACCGGGCAGCTGCGGCTAGCGGGACCCGACTCGCACCTCTCCGGCAGCCCAGCGCCCATCCGGGCGGGCTCTCCGGGCGCCGCCCCCTCTCCTCCGGCCAGGCCAGCTGCTCCCGCTGGCCTGTTCTCTCCAGCGCCGAGCCCAGGGGCGCGGGTTGCGGGATCCCGGGCACAGCTAAAGATGGTAGAAACAACAGCGCTCCAGGGTCGAGCTTATTAGCCGCAACAAGTGACAGCACCCTCAGCCCCAACCCTTCCCTTCCCTCCCCGAGCTTCAGCGGCTTTTCTATCCGCCGTCCCTACGGGCGCAGCCGCGGGACCTTGTCCAGCTGCCGGCCAGGAAAGGGGAAAAAGTCGGTGCCAGCCGGCTGCGGGGCTCCCTGATGCTCCCGCGCCGGCACCCCCACATTGAAGAAACCCACGGCCCCAGGACACCACCCCCAGCGTGCTTTAGGGCGCCAAGCCTGGCCTCTTCCCGTGGCCGCCAGCGCGCTCTCCAGTCCGTGCGCCTTCCAGGGAGAGACCTGGGAGGACTCGCGTGGCTCTGGGAGGGTTTGGGGGGGGGGGGCGCTCCTTGGCCTCACCGGACTGCGGAGCCTGGGGGCGGAGGCAGGGGCACACGTTCCAAGTGGGGCAAAGATGTGAAATAAGCATAAAAGCAGAACCTAAGTCTCTGGAGGGAGAACCCTCCACCGATCTGGGGGATCCCACGGGGGCGACGGTGCCCCACGGGTGGGCGGGGAGCGACTGGCTACGCTGGGAGGTGTGGGGGGCGGGGGGCGTTGGCAGGGGAGGGAGGGCGTAGCGGGGGCAGGAACCCGGGGCCAAGACCGCGCCGAGACTAGGTGTAGCTTTCTCTGGAACCCCGGGAACCGACCGCAGCCTGCGGGGCTGTCGTTGGCGGCTTTGGGGAGCGGGACAACCCCTACCTCTTACCGCCCGGGGGCCCTGCAGGACTTGAGAACTGTTTACTTTCTATCTGGCTAAGAAAAGTAGGAAATTATTTTCTCCGGGCACAAGGCTTCTGTGACCCTTCGATCTGAATTTCGTTCCCTGGAAAGTAACGCCCGGACACGGAAACCCAGCAGCAGCAAAGGGGTTCGCTCAGCCGAGGTCACAGCTAAAAGCCAGACACAGTTCAGTTTTCGCGCTACTTTAAAATTACAGACTTGGCCAGGGTTTGGGAGCAAGGAAGAGAGCCTGAAATTGCAGCGCACCACCTCGCCCTTTCCTTCACTTTTCCTAGCCACCCACTGCCATCGGGATCCCAACCTCCTAGCCCTTAACTGCTGCACGAACTAGTATACACGAACCGCTTCTTTAGTGATTCTTTTGTTTTCTCCTCCATACTTCCCCCTCTGTGCTGAACGCGGCACTTCCAGCCCGGATATTGAAGCCGCGATTATTTTTACCAGAGCAGAAAAATAATTTCCACCAGGGACTGGCAGCATCACTGCAGTCCTTATTCTGGGCCAGCTTTGCATGTGCTGGGAGCTCACGTTGGTGGGAGAGATCTAGGTTTCAACCAGTCCTGCCCAGGGCCTAGTAGGGCCACCTCCCTGCCCCCCTCAGGTGGACACTCAAAATGTTTGCAAATGGCTCAGTGTGTCAACTTTCCAGGAATAACACTGAAAAGCAATTTACTGAAACCCATGCTTCTGGTTCCCTGGGAAATTCTTTGTTTTTGTTGCTAACAGCTATGGTTACACACTATTGGCCATTTCATGGGCTGTTTTTCAAGTGATGTTCTTTCTTTAGGGAATGGGGTCTGAAGCAGCAGGTCACATTACGTGTATGTGTATAGTAGAAGCATATAAACAAAGTATACTCAGATTAAAAAAAAAAAAACCTTGAAGATTAACTTTTTAAAGAAATCAGCAAGTAACAGATCTCTGCTTCTGGGGACCATTCCAATAAAAGCCATCTTAAGTGAACACAATAAAGAACTGTCCGCATAGACCCAGTTTTGGAGTGATTCATTTCTGCCAGCAATTATAATTGCTTCCATTTGTGATACTAACATTAGGTAAAAGATTTGGGGCTGATTCAGCTATCTTACCCTTCTCATTTAGGCAAGAAAATTTAGCTTAATACTTGAAACCTGCACTGGCATGAAAACAGTTCATTTTCTCTACTTTATTGCATATAATTCTTTTCCATTAGGGCTTTCATTTAAAAAAAATTAATACCATCTCCCACACCAATTACTAGATGAGCTCCTAAAGAAAAATGGGAAAAACAAGAATACTATGTTTAGCAAGGTTAATTGAACAAGAATGTAGATCTGAAGGTCAAAAAGCTATTTGACCTACTGGTATCAAGCTCCATTATCTTTGGAGCTACTTAATACATATTGATGGCATTAAATAAATCCTTTAGGTCATTCGTTTGGCAAACATATAGAGCGAGTATTTGGGGCCAGGCAGTTGGTTAGCCACAGAGAATTCAAAGACTAGCACTCATCTGAGTTCTTCAGGATTCACAGGTGCAGGTGAGACAACACAATGAGGCTTATGCAACAGTGGGGCCCCGTGGCGGAAACAAGAGAGCAATAAAGAGGACAATAAAATCAGCTTTCTCAAGAGGTATCAGAAAAGACATCCTGGAGAAGGAAATATGGTCTTATTTCATTATTTTTAATTGTAAAAGTAACCCATTCCCATTATAGTATGTACAAGGAAAACAGACTTTAGAACAATAATTGAACATGCTATCTTCAATATTCCCCACCCCCAACCCCATACCAACCCCACTACACAGAGCTGGCTACTAGTGCAAACCTTTACAGTTTTCTTATGTATCTATTTATACATACATAATCCCCTTTTTAAAAAAATGATAAAATTAGGACATCGACCTATTTGTGTATAATTTACTATTTTAAAAAGCGTATTGTGGGCAGGTCAGCCCCCAAGATCCCTGCTTCCTTGTAGTCACACCTTTGGTCAATCCCTCCTACGTTGTACCAGGGCTGGTCTGTGTGACCAGTAAGACACAGCAGAAGTGATGGTGTCACTCGCTGAGATTAGGTTATAAAAGACTGAAACTTCCATCTGGAACTTTCTGTCACTCAGCCGGGAGGAAGCCAGATGCTATGTTATAGAGACACTCAGGCAACCTGTGGAGGGGCCCACATGGTGGGTGCCTGCTAACAACCACGTGAGTGACTTTGGAAGCTGATTCTTGAGCCCCATTGGAGCTTCAGATACCTGCAGCCCCAGGTGACAGCTTACCTGCACTGTCATGCCAAAATCTGAGCCAAAACCACTCAGCCAAGCCACCCTTGGATTCCTGACCTATGGAAACTCTAAAATAAATGTCTGTTGTTTTAAGCTGCTAGGTTTTGGGGCGCCTGTTATACAGAAATAGGTAACTAATACACCAATCGATAGCAATGTATTTTTCATGTCAGGACACATAGTTCTACCTTATTCTTTCTGATGATTGTTCCATAGTATAACCTTTCTTCTGTAGACAGGCATCTAGAGGTTACCAAACAATGATATAATGAATACCCTTGGACATTTGTTCTTACATACTCTGTATGTATTTGGGGTGGAGACATACAGACAGGGAATTCTAGAACTGGAACTGCTGAGTCAACTGGTAATTGAAAATCTTTACTGCCAAACTGCCTTCCAAACAGGTGTATAACAGTGCTCTCACTTTTTTTTTTTTTTAAGATTTATTTATTTATTTTAGAGAGAGCAAAAGAGAGCAGGAGCAGGGGGGGGGGGATGTTAGCAGAGTTGTAGAAAGGGGCAGAGGGAGAGGGAGAGAGAATCTCAAGCAGACTCCCCTCTAAGTGCAGAGCCTGCCCTGGGGATTCATCCCACCACCCTGAGATCATGACCTGAGCTGAAATCAAGAGTTGGACCCTCAACTGAGCCAGACAGGCACCCCAACAGTGCTCTCACTTTAACTTAATATTATCAGTATTTTAGTGTTTGCCAAACTGATAAGCCAAAAAAAAAAAAAAAAACCCAAAAAACAAAAAAAAACGGAATTTTAATTTGCATTTCTTTGTGGTCAATTAAAGTCTGGGCACCTTTTTTGAAGTCTATTAAACATTTGCACTTTTACATCTGTTAATTATCTATTGATATCCTTTGTCCACTTTTATGTTTGGTTGTCTTAGTGATTTTTGAGAGCTCTTTATAAATTATGGCTATTAAACCATTTGTTACATACGTTGCAAATATACCTTCCAATGTATCTTAGCTTTGCTAATGGTGTGTTTTGCTCTTTTAATTTTTGTATGTTGTCAGTCTTTTTCTTTAGTCATTTCTCATAACTTTCAAATGAGGGGGAAAGAATTTGTCAAACCAACGTATACCTGAAACTAATGTAACGTTATGTGTCAAACTATACTTCAATCAAAAAGAAATCAAGAATTCACTGAGCCAAGAGCAGGGCAAACCAGGCACGTGGACTACGTTGGACAAAAACAGAAATGAAAACCTGCATTATTTATACAGGGGGTCTGTGAGCACAGCCGTGTTGTGGAGCACAAAGTGGGTGACGACGTGCAGGGAAGCAATGCTGCAGAGAGAGGCAGGGGCTGGTCCCAAAGGACCGCGGCTGTCTGATTCATGAGCTGGAACTTTTTCCTGTAGACAATCCTATACGCAGAGAAAGGTTTTACACTCAAATTGATGTAATCAGATCGCATTTTTAGATCTGTCTCCGGCAGCTCCAAGGGCACAAAACTAGAAACAGACCCCTCATTTAGGGAGGGATCATCTGCTGGGACTGTCCAGAGAAAACTTAACAATGGCTTGAACCAGGGCAGTGGTGATTGGATTGAAGGGAGGAGACAGAATGGAGAAGTATTTAGGGGGTTCAAGGGACAGGACTTACATGATTCGACTTGGAGTAGAGAGGTGGGCAAAAGGGAAGGAACAAGAATGGTATTTAACTCAGCGTGAGCGCCTGGGCGGACAGTACCGGCAAGAAATGAGAAAGCACGTGCCAGAGGAGCCCGTTAGGGAGCAAGACCAGTGTGGTTAGAAGCAAATGAGCACAAAGGCTATGGGGGACCTGGATGGGGGAGGCAGGAGATACAGATTTGGAAGTTTTCCATAAATACATGGAAGTAAAAAACATTGAAGTGGATTATCTCACTCAAGAAGAGGCCTGCTAAGGAACTAATGAGTTCCTTTTTGGAAGAGCCAAATGATAGCCAAGTTGGTCAGTTAAAAAGTGCCAGAGGTAGAAGAGAGAGTGGGCTCTCAGCCTGGATCTTTCTGGGGGTGACATACCTTGATAGGGTCACTCCAGACCCAGGGTCAGTTTCTTAGCAACTTAGACTTCAGATCCAGTCACGGCAGAGTTCACATTCAACTCTATACTTGTTGGCTCCTAGACTCCTGAGAGAGCTTCATTTCTTCATTTCTTTGTCTGGAAAACTGGGAGGGTTTCCTTGCAGGGACGTTATGTAAATCAAAAGGACTAACATGCAGAAATCCTCTCACATTGTGCCCAGATCACAGGAGAAGTTGGAGAGGCACGCAGGACAACAGCTAAGAGTTCAGTGGCCTAGAGACCAATGCTGTCCAGAGGCTGCTTGGCTTGTGAACCACCAAGAACTTAAAACTCTTGGGAATTCTCTTCCAGGAGAGAATCCAGCACCTTTCCTTCTAGTTTTCCAATCCTAGCTCCAGGGAACCCACTGGATAAACATTCACCCACACTTGGGGCACCTGGGTGGCTCAGTCAGTTAGGTGACTGCCTTCGGCTCAGGTCATGATCCCGAGGTCCTGGGATCGAGCCCCCGCATTGGGCTCCCTGCTCAGTGGGGAGCCTGCTTCTCCCTCTCCCTCTGCCTGATGCTCCCCCTGCTTGTGCTCTGTCTCTCTGTCAAATAAATAAATGGAATCTTAAAAAAACTAAAATAAATTATTTAACATTCACCCACACTCTTTCATATAGAGGGACTCCAAGCACCCAAGTTAAGTATTAAGGATTTATTGTTCCAGAAGTCTCTCACATCCTTAAAATCGAAGGGGGGGATAATCCAGAGAGATGTTCGTTTTTAAATCACAAGTACGTGTTTCAAAAGATACATGATCCATTATTTTAATAAAATCTCTTGCATTCTCAAAGGAAAATAAGTAAGTGATTTTGTTTCATTGTAAATGGGAGCTGGGTGAGGTCTTTTTAAAGGTCTATGATAAATCCAGCTGATACAGAGACCCCCACTGTGAACCTGCTTTTACTGAACTGTGCTTGGTGTGATGCCTCTCGTTCTGGAAGGAACTGAGAAACAGCTCCATGAGCTATATCCTCATGACAGCCCTAAGGATGTGTCTGACCACCTGATCCTCACATTATACTCTTGTTATGAAAGTAGTGTCCTCTCTATAGGGCCTCCCAAAAACAATATATACTGATTGGTCTAAGAACTAAAAAGAGTTGTACTTTTCCCTGAGTACATTCATTCATGTAACAAATATTTCGTGAGCACCTTCTGTGCACCAGGTATGGTACTAGGGCCACGCCTGCGACAGGACAAAGCCCTTGCCCTTAGGTCTTGGGCACTGAATTGTGTACTCAACCAGGCTTCCCGTTTATGCTGCCGGGAGCAACTTTCTAGGACTTTGAGGTATAGATGTTCAAGCTCCACTCACGGCTTCACTTTATGTTCCTTTTGTTCTGTCTCTTACGTGGTCTTGTTTTTTTATGTGGTAAGCTGTCAAATTTTTTTTTTCTGGGACAAGTAAACAAATATGTAATGTAAATATATATATATTAGACAATATATATATAGTCTATTTTTTGTTGTGTTACTACAAATATATTTTGCTCTTTAAAATTTTCAAGAACTTGTTAAAAATTTAACAATTTTTGCCATTTTTATTTTAATATTATATAAAAATATAAATATTATGCAAAGTTGTTTGTTTTACCAATGTTTCCCTTTCCACCTTTTTTTTTTTTTTTTAACAGATCATCTGCACTTAGGGATTTTTCAAGGAGATTTAGGGAGGTACTGACTGAGGAGGGTTTATGGCATTACTTAGGGATAGTTTCAAGGGTAACTGCTTGAAACTTAGTAGGACCTAAGACTTTTTGCCCAGTGACCAGTTTTGTTGTTTTTTTTTTTTAATTGATAGTACAGAAGTAGGAAAAGAGAAATATAGGGTTAAGGTTATAACATCTAAAAAGATTTGAATAAATGTAAAAAACATGTAAGCTTTTAACTCACAGCATTCCATGTTCTTAAAACATGCCACCAGTCCTTGAGACGATCTCACTCAGTCTGTGTGTCAAGAACATAGTAGATGCTCAATAAATACTGCTGAATCAATCAAATCTACATTAGAGCCCTGTTACTGAACCACAGATATCTCTATACTATGTATAGTATTGTATTCATATATACACTGTATTAGAAAAAGCAACCTTGCTAGGATGTCATAAAATCATAAGTACTCAAGAGATGTAGTTTATTTTAATTTTTACCAACAGCAGTGATTATATTTTACATCAAAAATGACAAATTAAAAATGAAATATATCACTATCAATATAATCTACAGCTCTCCCATATTTTCACCCATTTTACAATACAGAGATCACATTTCAACAGACACTACAAGAGCTACCATAACTTCAATTATTCCTTGGATCTTAAGAAATATGGCTTATGTACCAGGCTTAAATAGTGAGCCAAAGTCTTTATCAGCTGCCTCAAAATTGTTCCAGGGTAAATTTTTAAAATTTGAAATTTTGACTAGCACATAAAAGCATAGTACTATGATATCGATAGTTAATTTATTTCCTGTTAAGTAGCCCTCAGCCAGTCTCCTTTGCTTCTGACTGGGGGAGTACATCTCAGGCTGGCATAGCGAGGCAAACAGGATCATATATCTTTATTGTTTCGTCCCAAGCACAATCAGCCACCTAGAAAACAAAAAGGAAGTAAAAAGAAACGTAATCTACAAACATTCAAGGTCGGCAGCAAAAGCTGAGGTCACTGAGAGTGGAAGCAGATGGCCCGCTGGTAAACATTATTTTCAATAGGAAGAAGGCCTCATTTCCCTCTTAAGGATACATCTCAGGGATTGTTCCCAACTGACGGAAATTGCCTATAAGGATCTCCTGCCTCCCCGCGACCTCACCTTGGCCCCCAGAACTACATCATCCCCTGCCTCCCCGCGACCTCACCTCGGCCCCCAGAACTACATCATCCCCTATACGTCCCAAGAGAAATGTTGAAAAAACCCACTCCTAAAGTGGGAACGAAGGCACATGCTAGGTATCGTGGGGACAGAAAGGAGATAACGTACAGCTCTTGCCTTCTCAGAACGGTTCATTCACGACCTGCGGTGAGAAGCACTCAAGAGACTCTCAGAGGAGGGACTATCTGCATCCAAGTGGGGAGGCGTCGGAAGACTTCACAAATGCTGTGGCATTCACCCTGGCCCTCTTTAGGGGCAGACGTGGGTGCCAAAGACATTCAAGTCTAAGAAGTCATAAAAACATGAAGGGGGCAAAGGCCGTGGTGCTCAGGAACCGGGTGTTAAAAGGCTTGTGAGTATATCAATGTCTCAGAGTCTAAGATTGATACATAAAATCAATGTAGGGGCACCTGGGTGCCTCAGCGGGTCAAGCATCTGCCTTCGGCTCAGGTCATGACCCCGGAGTCCTGGGAACGAACCTGCTTCTCCCTCTCTCACTCCCCCTGCTTATGCTTTCTCTCTCCCTCTGTCAAATAAATAAAATCTTTAAAAAAATAAAAAAATAAAAAATAAAATCAATTGTATCAAATAACAAAGTACTTAGTAACACATTTAATAAAAGACGTGAAAAACAACCACACTAAAAACAAAAACACTGCTGAGAGAAACTGAAGAGGCCTAAATAAATCAGGAAATATGTTCATGGGTTCAATGTTGTTCCGAATTTAATGCTCCCCAAAATAATTTATAAATAATTCATGATCTCAGCAGGCTTTTTAATGAAAATGGACAAGGTGACTTTTAAAGTTTATGTGGAAATACAGAGGACCTAGAATAGCTGAAAGAATCTTGAAAAAGAACAGCAAAAATGTACTTCTTATACTACCTGACTCAAGACTTACCATAAAATTATAGTAATCAAAACAGTGTAATATTGGTATAAGGATATACAAGTAGATCAAGGAACAGAACAGAGTTCAGGAATAGATCCCAACTTGGACAACAGCTTTTCATCCAATGTACCAAAACAATTCAACAGGGGAAGGGAAGTCTTTACAACTAGTGGTGCTAGAAATGGACATCCATATGGAAAAAAAAATGAACCTCAGCCCCAACTTCACACCATAAACAAAGATTAATTTCAGGGGGGATGTGCCATGGACCTAAATATAAAAGCTAAAGGTATAAAGCTTTGAGAAGAAAACATAGAATATATTCTCAATCTGAAGATTAGTGAAGATTTTGTAGACAGGACACAGAAAGCAATAGCCACAAAGATTTGTTAGGTGCAATTGAAAATAAAACTTTTGCTCATCAAAACACACTGTTAAGAAAATAAATAGGTAAGACATAGAGTGGGAGAAAATGCTCTCAAAACCAATGCATCTGACAATATGTATCCAGAATATATGTAAAGAACTACTATAACTCAATCATGAAAAGACAACCCAATTAAAAACGGGCAAAAGACTTTACTAACAGACAAAGATATATGACCAATAAGCAGACGAAAAATAAAATGTTCACCATCATCAGGCATCAGGGAAATGCAAATAAAAATCACAATGCGATACCACCACAGACTCATGAGAATGGCTAAAATCAAAGGCAGACAATATCAAATGTCAGCAGGGATGCAGTGCAGCTGAAACTTGCACACACGGCTGCTATAACCACTTTGGGAAACTGGCTGTTTCTTATGAAGTTAAACATATACCTATCTTTAAACTCAGTAATTCCACTTCTAGAGGTTTATCCTAGACAATGAAAATGGCTTTACGAAACAATGCAGAGCAAGAATGTTCACAGCAACGTCATTCACAATAGCACAGAACCGGAAACAACCAAAATATCCCTTGACAAGAGAAGATAATAAATTGTAGTAAATTCCTACAATGAAGTGCTGCTGAGCAACCCAACAGAGCTATCCATAGGCTCAACAATGTGGTAAGTCTCACAAACATTAAGTTGAGTGAAAGAAGCCAAAAACAAGAGTAACTTACAGGACATTCCATCATATATGTTCTAAAACACGTGAAACTTAATCTAAGATAAAAAAAAATAGGGCAATGTTTGGTTTTGTTTTTTCAGCTGGGGGTAGAGGAGGGGACAGGGAGAGACTGGAAAGAGATAGAAGAGAATTTTGGAGGAAGATGCAAATGTTCTATATTGTGATGGGATGTAGATTACACAGTGTACCCGTCTGTCAAAACATAGACCTAAGACTTGTACATTTGGATGTATGTAACTGATACCTAAATATAGTAAGAATAATAATCCAATAATAATAATAACTGAACGGGGGTGGGACATGAGTAGAGGAATAAATAAAACAAGAATGTTGATAATCGTTGGAAGCTGGGTAAGCGAAGGAAGTTCATTATCCTATTCTGTTAACTTTTTATATGTGTGGAATTTTTCACAATAAAAACAAAAACCAAAAATGTAGACAGTGACATGAAGGATGAAGTGGCATAAGAGAGATTTTGCCTAAAGGTATTTGCACTCTATTCCCCACCTTTAATGGTTACAAAGGCTCCAAGTTTCATAAAGGAACTCACAGTCTCAGTGGACAGTTGAATTATCTGGCTGTCACGGAGTACAAGAACCACTCAGATTGATCTGAACATATTAACTCCTTATCACTCACTAACAGTATTTTAGATCACAATCCAAGCTGGAGAGAGCAGTAGAGACGTAAGCATTAAACACCAGACTCTTCAAGATCCGGTTGCCACCTACTTGTTCGTTTCTTATTGCACCGGGCCCACACACTCAATCCCGGCCTCTTGTTCATGCCTCTGTGCTCTTGTCCTTTCACTGATCCCCTCCCCTGAGTGACCTCTCTATTCCCTCTCTTCCCCTCTCCCCCTCGCCTTGTTCTGTCTGGAGAGAATACCTCTCTTTTGAAGAATCCGGTTAATCATCACTCCCTCTATGAAGTCATTCACAGCACCCATGCTATTCGGCTGTACTTACTTACAGACATGTGTGGCTTCGGCCCTTTGGGGGCACAGACAGTGTCTTGCTATAACACAGTAACTACTCAATAAATATTAGCTCAGAGAGTGTATTTTGCAGAGGAAGACTGCAGACAATAACGTTTTCTTGTGTTCATACTGAAGAAGCAGAGCTGGAACCAGAACTGAAATCTGTTGAGTCTGTCCACCAGAAATAAGTGCCTCATAAAAGGCAAACTGACACTCATTATCTGCCTGGTCCTGCAGTTATATGTTTTTATATCATGGGACACAAAGATCATTATATTAATTTACCCCTCTCATCTATGTATATTTTTTTCAAGTGCTAGACCTTTCCATATGTTATTTACTCGGGACTTATTTGCTCAGAACTTCAATAACTAACAAATATCAAGGCCAATGAATCAGCAAATGTTCATAAATCTATAAATTAATTGGTAAAATAAAAAAGACCTCAAACTGCAAATGATATGGAATTATGAATAGCTGATTCAAATCAATGCAAATAATATTTCTCCATTAACTAACTAAACTCCAGCTAGTGCCACAAGTTTAAAAAAGCTTACAATAAAAAAAAAAAAATAATAGGTAAGAAGAAAAGCGCTTTACTAAACTAACAAGGAGGTGCCTGACTCTCCGCGGTACAGTGGGCTTCCTGGTAAGGAGAGATGGTGGTGTGGTCCCTGGCGGTGGTGGGCGGGGCTCTCATTGATGACCATCACCACCTCATGGCCTCTGGAGGCTCTGCTTCCCACTTAAGAATGGGAGTAAACACAAGGCTCTCTCTTAATGTTCCCTACTACCCATCCGAGGCCAGGCTGAAAGACATTTAAAAAAAAAAGACTTTAAAAATAAGCGTTAACAAAAAGACCGAAAGATAAGTAAAGCGAATGGCATGAAAATAAACAATCTGCTTTACAGGATGAGACTGACTCATTCTTCAGCCGGTCAAACAAAGCGAGGAATCTTCCCTAGCTCCTCTCCTACTTCTTCACGACAAAAGCCATCTTTCCATCCCATCTCCAGGAATACACTCCTGGCTACGAAGACTCCTTCAAGGCCAGACTCGGGATCAAGAACGAGAAGAGATAATAGGGTGTCTCCTTTCTCATCTACTGAAGATCCTCTTTCTCAGTTTCAGCCTCCTATACGGGGACTCACTTCTTTGCCCATGACCTTGCTGTCAGGAAAAACTGAAAGATGGCAATCAGCAAAAGGACTGCTGGGTGTTGTTTCAGCAAAATGCCGGCATTGTCCTAGGGCCTCACAGGGTTACCTTGTTCTGTAGGGGTCTGTGCCTTTCCCTGTCTTTGGGTTATTTTACAACTCTGAAAGTTATAGAAAACTGATAGTAATCAAATGATTCTCATCCATTAAAGTTGCAAATGAATGTCGTCCTGTGGAGATGCAACTGATGCCTCCCCTTGTCCCCCAGAAATCATTCCAAACATTACACTTTTTTGCCCTGTGGATATTGACCAGTTCTGCACCTATTAGGTAAATTCATTTCAGCCTTCAGTGATTGCCTGTTTATATCTGTTCTTTGGTTCCTCTGAGCCAGTTGTAAAATCTTTCATGAGTTACATAAATCTTTGATACATGTTCATGATATATCTGTGTGAGAGTCATGATCGCTATTTTGAAAATTATCCTCTAACATGGTCACATACAGGGAGATAGCTTATTGGCCTCAACAGGGAAATCATTATTTCTATGGAACATAATAACCCTTGTTTTCTCATAGGAGATGAGACAGTAACAGAAAAGCCATTTCATTAAAAAAACAAACATGAAATGGAGGGAATGGACAGGTAATTATACTAGGAAAAAAAGCTAAGAATAATTGTTAAAATTAGGCATGAAATTGTCTACATCTCTTGGCAGCAAAGATAAAAAAAAAGCAAACAATAATGCAAGAAACGCAAATATCAGGACCAATTTACCAGTTCATCAGAAGAAACCAAGTTTTTCCTAGCACTTGCCTGGCTATAAGAGAAATATATAATATGCTTCCATTATAAAAGTCATTCAGTGCCAAAAGAGTGGTTTTACAAGAGATACAAAGTCATTCTTCATATGGCTGTTTTTAAAATAAACATCTCAACCCTCAAATAAGCCAAAAGTATACTATTCAACTGTAGTTTCCTGAGGGCATTTCTATAGGGTAGTGGTTCTCAAGAGTTAGTGTACATTAGAATCATCTGGAGAATGTGTGAAAACACAGAGGCCTGTTCCCCATCCTCAAAGTATTCCTTCTCAAAGTGCGGCCCTGAGATCAGCTTCACTGATATCTCCTAGGGCTGATGTACACCCTGGGATCTTCAAATCAAGTCCACAGAAGGGATTCAGAGAGTCTAAAGATGCAACATTTTGTGTGTATATACATCTGTGGGGGAGGGGAGAGAGACTCAATCATTTTCTTCAGTTTCTCAACCCCTGACCCCAAAAGTTTAATCCGGAGCATTCCCCAGCAGAGCATCATAATCACCTAGGGAACATTCTAAAATGCAGCCAAAATTGAGAACCTCTGATATAGAACCTCTGATGTAGATCAATTTTCTTAACTGGGCTTTTGTCATGTGCACGAACCTGGAGTTCTTCGGTAGTATCTCATGTACGGGAATTTTTTGCTGTTGACTAAACATTAAAAAATAAATGAATGAATAAATGAATGAACAAATGAACGAAACCAAAATTTAGTGGGGATTCAAATACTCTTGAGGGAGAATTCTCTTCCTTTCTCGAGGAGAAAGAAGAGGTTCATTTGCAACTAATATGGAAAACATCCTATGCCGTATTTTCACATTTATTTGAAACTGAAGTTTCAAATCTGGTAGGCTGATATGTGGTAGGAAGGTGGTGAACTGGGAGGAGGACCAAGAAAAAAAAACATGACTGAACGCTCTCTAAAGGACACTAGCCCCACCTGAAGCATCCCTACCCCCAAAGTTTATGTAGCTGCTTGATCCTGTTCTACATGAGGCAGTATCCAGAATTTCTACTTAAAACACATAAGAAAATTTTATTAATCATGTAAGCTATGGTTAAAACCAATAGGTTGATTTATTTTTTTATTTGATATTTGCACCCTGCTGAGTTCTAAATGGGCTTAAGTGGTTTATAGATTAATGCACAGGGCCAAATAAAATAAATACAGATTCAGGGGAGAATGTCTGTTCTAAAGGGAACAAATGGAGCAAAAGCTTTCAGGCATCAGAGCTGAGCACATTACAACACCTGTAGAATAAATTAGGCTCTGTGCTTTGTGGTAACTAGGGAGAAAATGAGAGCATGCTGGGTAAGACGGTTTCTGTTCTCTAACAACATGCACATATGGATGTAAACACTTTTGTATAATTAAACCCGAACAGGATTTTCAGCAATTATACATCTTGGTCAAATCTGTATTCCTGTGTTTTGTAGAGTAGACCTTTAGTAAATGCTGTTGAATGAATGAATGAAATAGTGAGTGAGTGAGTGAATCCATGCAGTGGTTTTCTTCCTCCAGAGATTTTCTGGAGTAGAGCCTCACCCATGGTAAGAAGCACCTGGTCAGGTGTGAGGTCAGAGATCTGGGTGAAGGCAACAAGTTGTATGGGAATGGGGAATATATGGGATTGTTGAGTGTCATGAATATTATTTAAAGAGATTTCACAGGGAGCCTTCTTTTATGTCCCAGGAACTCTTAGTCCAATATTCCTCTACACTACAAGGCTGTGTAAAACATAATTCATATATATGTGTATATATATATATATGTATATATATATATACATGCACATTTATATTCATCCATTTATTTAACAAATATTTATCGGGTATGTCCTCTGTCAGATGCATGCTGAGGACATTACAGTAAACAAGATGGTCCTGGTCTCTGACCCCAAAGATCTGGAGTCTGGCAAAGAGATGGATAAATAGACATCTACAATGCAGAGAAATATGGACAATGATAGACGAATTATAGGATCCAGTAGAGGTAGGGGTCACTATAACCAAATGTGAGGAAAGTGGATATATTCAGGAAGAAATATCATCTAAGCTGTGGCTTAAAGGAGAAGGATGCCTCGGCCAGACAGCATTTGGTGTTGCTATTGTTTGCTGGAGGTGGGGGACACACTAGAGAGAAGGAAAGTGTTCTAGGCAGTGGAATAAATAAGAATAAATGAAGACCTAAAAGTTCTAGCTTTAAAACAACTAAACTGCATTGTAACTCCTCAGATGAAACTCTTAATCTTTGGAGACAGGCTTTTTTTCTGACTCATGTCTGACTCCCGTCTAGGGTTTCTTGAGGGCTGGCTGCCAAGGCCTATCTTGTTTGACCCCCGCCCCCGACGGTGAGTGTGCACATGGATACCACAGAGTAGGAGCCTCCAGACTCTACCTCTTCTGCCCGAGGATATTCAAGTGGAAAATGTATCCCTTAATCTGCATGCCTCCACTGTAGTACATGTCATCCCTATGCTCTCTGAATTTCCCTTAATCTCACATCAAAACACACATCTTTTCATTAAAATTCAGAATTAAAGTTACCAACATTATAGGTAAAATGTTTGTCAAAATGTTATATTTCTTCACTTAATGTAAAACTTGAAGACAAAATCTTCCTCATTATTATTTTAAAAATCTTCTATCTTCTAGGTAGTGAACAATAACTAATAGGATAAAATTCCATATAAGTTCAATTTTTAGTTATTTTATTTTCACTTTTAATAGCAAAACAAATATTCCTAAGTTTTAAGAAAAAGCACACTAATTAGAAATATGAATTACTCACTATGTCAATTCTTTAAAACATAATGAAGGCTTCTTGAAAAACGGAATAGAAATTTCTTATTACTCTCAATTTTGTGGACATTGCTTTTTGCCCTTGGGAAACTTGTTCAATTTACTGTAATTATCTGTACGACATACGGCCTTTTTAGTAAAAATGAACAAGAGGAACAGGCAGAAGGATGAAGAGAGAATGAAAGAAATCCCTAACAGTCAACTCTAAATTTGGAAAAAGCAGCCCAGTTATTATGTCGCAGTGTATTGAATTACGGGCTAAAGAAAGAACATGTTTTACCTATTCAACCAACTTACAGGAGGAAGTGACTACAGAGAAGAACATGGTTTATTATGTTAATGATGGAGTTTAAGTAAAAGTAAGGAAAGAGTTGACTTGATATACTAAAAATCCTTTTCATTCATTCATTCATTCATTTATTCAATATTTATTTAGTATCATTTATTCAATATCTATCGTGTAGTTTGCATTAATCTACTCTGTATTTCCTGGCACAGAGCTGTCACTCAAATATTTACTGAAGCAAAAAACAAAAGGAGAGAAGGAAGAGAAGAACTTGTACCGGACTCTGAAAGGCAGAAGTGGGGAAGAGTGAGGGGAACAGTGGCAAACACATGGAGATGACAAATTACAAAATATAATTGGTATATAACAGAGGGATTACATGGAATGGTGGGAAATACAATTAGAAAGCAGTACAGATTATAGTGAATCTTAAAAGCAACATTAAAAATTCAGACTCGGGGCACCTAGGTGGCTCAGTTAAGCAACTGACTCTTGATTTCGGCTCAGGTCGTGATCTTGGGGTCCTGGGATTTAGTCCCACCTCAGGCTCCCTGCCCAGCGGGAGTCTGCTTGGGATTCTCTCCTTCTCCCTCTGCCCCTCCTGCTTGTTCTCTCTCTCTCTCTCTCCCTCAAATAAATTAATTTAAAAAAGTAAAAGTCCCTTATTAAAGATACATAATTTATCTAGAATCCTGCATATTAAAAATTATTTTTCTTGTGTATCACACACAAAGGCACACACAGTTGCTGCCACGCAAATGTAATTTTTTCCATTGTATTTTCTAACTTGATTACTGACATCTACATGGTATTCATTTTTGCATGTTTATTTTTACTGATCTTATTGAACTCATAATTTTTAACAGGCTTAAAGTTGATGTTCTGGATTATAACACTGACAATCATATGGAGTTGATACGAATACCTTTGTCAATATTTCTACCTTTTAAAGATATTTATATCCCATTTTGTTTTCTTCTATTACTAATTGGCCATGCCTCTTAGAACCATGTTGATTATCCTAGTGAAGATGGTCATTCTCATCTTGTTCCTACCTTTAATGAAGCCACTGATAGATTTCAGGTCAAGGACTAACAAAATCAGATTTGCATTATGGAAAGCTCTCCCCAGAAGCAGCGTTGAGAATCCGTGGAATGATGAAAAGAGCTCCGAGACCAGTTGGGAGATTACTGCAGTAACCATGGCAGAGATACTAATAAATGCTTATCTAAGGCAATGGAGCTAGAAGGGAATGGCCCAGATTTCAGAGATACTGGTGAGGAGAAATTTATAAACTTGACGCCCACTTGAATTTAGGGAGACAAGCAAACTAGGATGACTTCTCAGGTCTGGCCCATCATGCAATCAATTGAGCAGTTAGGAATACCAGGGTAAAAGTAAGACATCTATTGCAACCACACAGTAAATGCAGTTGGATAAATGGGACAAGCATCCCTAGCATATAATTAAATGAATTGATATTAAAGGGTGTCTACTTCTGTAAGGATGGTAAGAAGAAACTGGAGATGAAGACATTTGGCAAAGTGGTAAAGAAGATGAGGTTAGTACAATTAGCATTAAAGCAACAGGATGAGAAGATTTTTCTTTAAACAAATCTAAATCATATAGCTAAAGAAGAAGGAAATTTGGGAAAAGGCTAACTTGGTTTTCGGGGGTTTCCTGGTGACTTTTTGGGCTTAACATCTGAATGATGAAAGGGAGACAGATACAAGGGTGTAAAAAGAGAATGTTGATTTTGAGAGAGTAAAAGCAGCAGGTAAACCTACTAATTCTTGATGTCTAATAATGGAAGAAAAGCCAAATTTACTGGTAGGGAGACAGGACAGTGAGGGCAAGTGAGTTTTGAAAATAGAGAACAGAACTGGCTGAAGATCTAAAAGCACTGTGTACATCTGAGGAAGCAAAGACCTGCATGAGGAAGTCAGTGAGAAAATCAGGAACCCACTGGAAAAGGGAGAAACAGAGATAGAACACAGATATTGTGAGGTGATAGAGAGGGAAGAAGATATTTATTCTTGCTTATTTTTACAATTAAGTAGCAAGTAAGGTCACGTGTCCAGAGTGTTAATGATACTGTGGGAGGCTGAGAAAAGATATTGTGGAGAATGAATGGGCTAGAAAATCATTATTTTTTTATTTTATTATTTTTTTAAAGATTTTATTTATTTGACAGAGCACAAGCAGAGGGAGAGAGAGGGAGAAGCAGGCTCCCTGCTGAGCAAGGAGCCTGATGTGGGACTCGATCCCAGGACCCTGGCATCATGACCTGGGCCGAAGGCAGCCGCTTAACCGACTGAGCCACCCAGGCGTCCCATGAATGGGCTAGAAAATCAAAATGACTTCAAACGTAAGTTGAGTAGGACCAAGAGCCCAGATGAAATTTTTGTGAAAATGTAGTTTGTGGTGTGCCAAGTCAGCATTTTTGCTTGGTTTCTCAGAAGCGATGACAATGAGCAAGAAAGTGGGTGATTCAGGATTGGGAGCCGAGGCAGCAGAGACTAAGATGTCAATAATTCTGCAAACTCTCACTGCAAGGGTTGTCCATGAAGCCCAGCAAGCAGTAGACACAGATTAACACATCCACCTTAGGGATACACCAAGGTCCTACCAAGCTGAGCCTCAGAATGTTTTACAGCTGGGGGAAAACAGGCCCTTGTTATATAATTTTCAGCTACAAATCACACAATTATGAGAGCATCAAAGAGGAAACAACAGAGACTAATAATGCCTGAGGACACTGGATGCTTCTGGCACATGTTCTTTTCAGCTCTAAAGCTAGTCTGTGACAGATGCAGAAAATATCACCTCCGATAAAAGGTGAAAAGAATTTAGTTATCTTAACTACCAATAATGCTGGTCTTCTTTTACAATTGAATTTTCCAACTTCATACTGAGAATTGCAAAATATTTTTATCCACTGTCAACTCGTAAAGGTGGCATCTAAGACTGTGGGTAGAGAGATTTGAATCAAAACATGAGCTGAATTTTTAAATGATGCCTAATTTTTAAAAATTTCTTTATAAATTTGTTCTTTAAAAAAAAGTTACATTAGTTTTACGTGTACAACATAATGTTTCAATATACGTATATATTGCTAAAATTTTTTTTTACTAAAATGTCAAGGAAGTCAAAGATACTTTTAAAAACACATCTATAGAACTGGTTTAAATCAGAGCCAAATTTAAGCATCTTCCACGAAACAAAATGAAAATATACAAAATTTCTTTTGCCCTAAAAAATGCCTTTGTAAAGTGCATACATGGTCCTATCATGGATGGTCTAGGATATTCACTCATTAAAGATTATATTTACCAAGAATTTTAGGAGTCCCAGAAGATAGATTTACATATGTAATATAACCACAACTATGAAAAATATGCATACATATGGAAAACGACTGGAAGAGTAGTTACTTTTGGGAAGGATGGGGGCAAGATGTAGAAAGAAGCATGAGAGAACTTTTTGAGATTCTGGTAGGGTTCTGTATCTTAACCTGAATGGTGGTTACACAGGTGTGGTCATTTCTTGATAACTTACTGAGCTGCTCAATTAAAATATGTGTATTTTCCAACAAGGAGGTTACACTTCAAATAAAAATTTCTTAAAGAAAAGACTGAAAAGAAACATACTAATATGGTGTAACAGAGATTCTTTCTAACGTGGTAGGACCATGGGTAATCGTTTCTCTTTTTTTTTTTAATATTTTTATTTATTTATTTGACAGAAAGAGAAACAGCGAGAGGGAACACAAGCAGGGGAGTGGCAGAAGGAGGTGCAGGCTTCCTGCCGAGCAGGAAGTGCGATGCGGGGCTCGATCCCAGGACCCTGACCTGAGCTTAACGACTGAGCCACCCAGGCGCCCCAATCTTTTCTCTTTCTTCTGAATGTAATTTCCCAATTTCATCACAAGAAAAAAGATCAACTTTATTAAACATATAAAGATTCTATTTTGGAATGAACTAATAAAGTCTACTTTAAAAGAGATTAAAAAGAGAAATAACTGTCTCCCAAAAGGCATGTGTAACAATATGTAAACCTATACCCAGATTATAAATACTAAACTAAATATCAATGAGCATTCAAAGGAGCAGAGTTGATACTATAGAGCACAAAGTCAGGAATTCTAAAAATATATTAATACAGAAAATCCCCATTATACAAACGGGTATATTACAGGTCCAGAATCATATGCCTAAAAACAGAAAAAGGGTATCCGATTTAGAAATAATAAGGATAAGAGAGACAAGAGAAAATGCCAGGACTGTACAAATCATGATCAGAGGGAAAAAAAAAAATCAAAGAAAAATTTTCTGAACTGAAAGGTAACTTCAGCCTGGTTAACAAGAGAGGGGATAGAGCATTTCTCAGCAATTATCCTCAAAGAATGACCCTAGATACTTATTTGTCAAGTTTTAAACCTTTAAAGACAAGATCTTACATCTGTCAAGAAGAAAGGAGGTATAAGAATACTTTTGGATCTCATTTTTCAGATCTCTAAGAAAGAAGAAGCTAAAAAGAAAAAGGAATTATAAATATAAGAACTCAGATAAATCTCTTTTAAGATAAAGGATATATTAAGATACAAAGACCTAAAGTAACATCAGCAAAATCCAACAGCTGTTAAGATCACAAGAGACAACAAGTTTTTGAAAACAGATGGAAAGGTACTTTCTTAAAGGTGAGAGGAAGATACTTTCTAAGAGAATAAAATATGAACAAAGGGTGACATTAATATGCAATCGGTAAACTTAACCACATATTGTGAGAATAAAAGATAAATATGTCAAAAATAACTTAAAGTACCAACTATACCAACAAAAGGTTAATGTTATAGGTCTAAATGGTTGCAGCTACTCCTATCAAGAAGTAGAGTCTATTTTTCTTACTCTTTGAATCTGAGCTGGCCTCATGACTTGCTTTGCAACAGATGGGCTGCTGCATGAACTTCTAAGTCTAGTCCTGGAGATGTCTGGCAGCTTTTACTCTTGCCCTGTTGGAAACCTACAACTGCTAAGTAAAGAAGCCCGGGCTCATCTGAAGACACATGACTCAAGACGACAATCAGCAATGCACCCTAGACACGTGAGTGAGGCCTTCTTAGAACACCCAGCTCTAGTTAAGTCACCAGATGACTGGAGTCACATGAAGGACCCCAGGTGAGACCAACAGAACTGCTTGGCTGAGTCCAGCCCAAATTGCTGACTCACAGAATTGTAAGCAAAGAAAATTGATGTTTAAGCCATTAAGTTGTGGGAGAGTTTGTTCGCAATAAATAACAGAGATAAAATAAGTGAGAGAAAAATAGGGACATGCTTCAAGAACTTGATCTCTTGTATCTCCCTACAAGGGAGTTCAATGCTACTTGGCAAAAACATAAATACTACAAATAATACAAATGATTGTGTGAAAATGTGTTCATGCTAGATATGCAAAGAAAGATACTGGTTGAGGCATCATCTTAGTTTGATAAAAAGAAGAGGGATGCCTGGGTGGTTTAGTCGGTTAAGCATCTGCCTTCAGCTCAGGTCATGATCCCAGGGTCCTGGGATCAAGCCCTGGATCAGGCTCCCTGCTCAGTGGGGAGCCTGCTTCTCACTTGCCCTCTGCCCCTCCTCCCTGCTTTTGTTCTCTCGCTCTCTCCCTCTCTCTCAAATAAATAAAAATTTTTTTAAAAAAGGAAAAAAGAAATTTTTAAAGATAAACTTATAGGGAGAAGAATAGACAAACTCGTCACTGAAAATATTATACGGAAAGTAACAAGATCCTAGATCTTGGGAGTTAGAAAAGCCTCTTCTTCGAATCCCAAATCCAACAGGTTACAAAGTCTGGACCTAGTGAGTTTCTCAAAGTCTCTCACATATCTACCACATTTAATCTGTCTTTTAATTTGGATGTTTAGACCATTTACATTTTTCCTTTCCTTTCCCTTTCATTTTTCTTTTTTTTTCTTTCTCTTCTCTTCTCTGCTTTTCTTTTCTTTAGCAAGCTCTACACCCAACATGGGGCTTGAATTCATGACCCTAAGACCAAGAGTCACATGCTCTACCGACTGAGCCAGCCAGGCACTCCTAGACCATTTATATTTAATATAATTGTTGAAATAGTTTGATTTAAAGGCTACTACATATAAGATCGTGTCCTTGGCAAAGAGAGATTAACTTTACTTCTTCTTTTCCAATTTAGATGCCTTTCATTTCTTTTTCTTGACTGATCTAACTAAAACTTCCAATACTATATGTTTAATAAAAATGGTGAAAGCAAGCACCTTGTCTTATTCCTGAGAAAAGCTTTCAGTTTCTCACCATTGAGTGATGTTGGCTGTAGGTTTTTCTATATGGGTTTTATTATGTTGAGGTAGTTATTTTTTATAATTATCTTCATGATTGGCTTAATAGTTATAGCTCTTTTTCTAAAACTTACTAGATGTTAACTCGGGTTTAGAATAAACATCTTGAATTTATCACAATCTACCCTCAAATACTGTATCACTTCACATATAGTAATAACTTCATAGTGTACTTCCAATTCTTCCCTCATTTTATTACTGTCATGCATTTTACTTTTGTACATGCTATGAGCTCTACGATATACTGTATGCAAATAAAATGCATACAATACTATTTTTGCTTTAGGCAAAAATTTTCAGAGCGACAAAATTAAGTTAAAAAGTGTCTTGTATATTTACTTCATTTTTGCCATTTCTAGTTACTTTATTTTTTTCTTCTTTCTTTCCTTCCTTCCCTCCCTTCCTTCCTCCCTTCCCTTACTTTTCCTTCCTTTTTTCCTTCCTTTCTTCCCTACCTCCCTTCCTCCCTCTGTCTGCCTCTTTCTTTTCATTTTGGTCTGGGTATATTTCTTCTGACATTTCTTGTAGCACAGATGTGCTCTGAGCTTTTGTCTGAAGTTTCCTTATTTCCCCTTCTTTTTTTTAAATGATTTTATTTATTTGAGAGAAAGAGAGCAGAGCCTGTGAGAGAGAGCACAAGCAGTGGGAGGGGCAGAGGAAGAAGGAGAAGCAGACTCCCCACTGAGCAGGGAGCCTGACAGGGGGCTGGGTCCCAGGACCCTGGGATCATGACCTGAGCCAAAGGCAGACACTTAACCACCTGAGCCACGAAGGAGCCCCCTTTATTTCCTCTTTATATTCAAAAGATTCCTCTTTATATTCTTCATTTAGTACTTTAAAAAGACATTCCTCTGTCTTGTGGCTTGCACAGTTTCTGATAAGAAGTCTTCTGTAATCTTTATCTAGATGCTTCTGGGTATGTTTCTTTTTTCTGTCTGCCTTTAATATTTTCTCTTTATCTTTGGTTTTTAGCAGTTTGAATATGGGTATGCCTTGATGTGTTGTTTTGTTTGTTTAAATCCTGCTTAGGGCTCTCTAGGATTCTCAAACCTGTGATTTGACTTTCATTATGTTTGGAAAATTCTCTTTAAATATTTCATCTTCCCTATTTGCTCTCTCTTCTTTAGGACTCCAATTACATATATGCAAAAACATCTGATATTATCCCACAGATGCTAGATGCTCTGTTCTCTTTTATTTCCCTCATTCTTGTTTTCTCCTGTTGTTTCAGCTTGGGTAGTTTCTAGTGACCTATCTCTAAATTTACTGATGAGTCTTCTGATGGACATATTGAAGGGCTGCATCTCTGACACTGTACTTTTAAAAAATTACTATTCTCATTTGACTATTTTCATCTCTCAGCTGAAATCCCTCATCTATTCACACATGTTGTCCACCTTTTCCACTCGATCCCATTTGTATAGCAGCTGTGTTTTCTGCCCGTGCTCTGCCAAAAGTAAAACAGTACTGGGGTCCCATCTCTCCTTGGAAGGAGGCCTCTTGTCTTCCTTGGATTTAGGGCTACTTGTTTGCCCTGCTGTCTCAGCTTTCTGATGGATTCACAGAAAGTCTGATTTTGTAGTTTATCTGACTTTCTCTTATTTTTACAGCGGAAATAATGCTTGTTTCATCTTTTTTACATCTTAGGGAAAATTAGAATGTCCACTCCTTTTTTTAAAAAATCTTCACTGAGATGTAATTTAAATACCATAAAATTCACCCATTTTAAGTGTACAATTCAATGATTTTTAGGATCTTTACAGGGCTGTTCAGCTATCACCATAATCCAGCTTTAGAGTATTTCCACCACTCCCGAAAGATCCTCTGTGTCCATCTGCAAACAATCCCCATCCTCATCCCCTACCACAGATAACCACTAATCTCCTTTCTATCTCTATAGACCTGCCTTTTCTGGACATTTTATATAAATGAAATTATACATTATACAGTCTTTGCATCTAGTTTCTTTCATTAGCATAATGCTCTGGAGCTTCATCCATGTTGTAGCATGTATCAAACTGTTCCCTTTTATTCCTGAATAGTATTCCATTGTATCGATATACCACATTTTGTTTATCCATTCAGCAGCTGACTGACATTTGGATTGCTCCCACTTTCTGGCTATGAACATTCATGTACAAGTCCTTGTGTAGATCTATATTTTCATTTCTTTTGGTTAGATATCTAAGAGTGTAAGTGCTGAGATGTATGGTAAATTTACATTTAACTTTTTAAGAAACTGTCAAACTTTTCCAAAATAACTACAAGATTTTACATTTCCACCAGCAGTACATGGGAATGTCCTCTTTCTTGAACTAGGTTCTTCTTGGAACTTCAAAGATATTATACTTTTGTAGTTCTTCTTTTACCTCGCTAACCATTCCTTCTCAATCCACTTTGCTGGATTCTCTTCTTTCAGACTTCTAGAGTTTCTTCTGAGCCTCTTCTTCACTTATATACTCTCTAGATAATTTTGATCTTCCCCCAAACTTTTAAATCGTTTTTATGCCAAAAACCTCCAAATTTGCATCTGTTACCCTAAACTCTTCCCCGAGGTGGACAAGCCTAAATCTGTTTACCTAGCATCTCCATTTGAATGTCTAACAGGAGACCTCTCCAACATAACTCTTGACTGTTCCCTATCCCAAATCATCTCCTCTTCCCCTATCTCAGTAAATTAAACCATTGCCCACCTTGTTTCCTAGGTCCAAATCTCAGGAGTAATCATTGATTTTTCTGTTTCTCTCATAGTCCATTTCTAACCCATCAGCAAATCCTACTATCTCCAAAGTAAACCATGTGAAATTTTCAGTAATTTTATATGGTTCAATCTACTATATTATGAATCTTTTCATCTCAACATCTCTTAGATTTTAAGTCACCATTATCTTTTTTTTTTTTAAGATTTTATTTATTTATTTGAGAGAGAGCGAGCACAAGCAGAGGGAGTCGCAGAGGGAGAGGGAGAAGCAGGCTCCCCACTGAGTAGGGAGCTCGATCCCTGGGACGCTGGGATCATGACGTGAGCCGAAGGCAGACGCTTAACCAACTGAGCCACCCAGGTGCCCCTTAAGTCACCATTATCTTTTGCCTGGATTACTTCAAGAGACTCTAAGCTGCCCTCCCAGCTTTCAATCTTACCTGTCCTCTATTCTGCCACAACAGACAGAATGATTTTTTTTCTTTTTAAGTAGGCTCCATGTCCAGCATGGAGCCCAATGCAGGGCTTGAACTCGTAACACTGAGATCAAGACCCGAGCAAGAGTTGGACGCTTAACCAACGGAGTTGGTTAACCTGCTGAGCCACCCAGATGCCCCCAGAATGATCTTTTAAAAGCACAAATCACTGGACAACCTCATGTAAAAGAATGAAACTGGATCACTATCTTATCCCATATACAAAAATTAACTCAACATGGATTAAAGACTTCAATTTAAGACTTGAAACCATAACACTTCAAGAAGAAAACACAGGTATTAAGCTTTGACAAGAGTCTTGGCAACAAATTTTTGGATCTGACTCCAAAAGCAAAGACAAGGGGAACTATATCAAACTAAAACGCTTCTGTACAGTAAAGGAAATAATCAACAAAATGAAAAGGCTGAATGGGAGAAAATATTTGCAAATCATATATGATAAGGGGCTAATATCCAAAATATAGAATGAACTCATACAACTCAATAGCAAAAACACACACAATCCAATTAAAAAAGAGGCAGAAGCTCTGAATAGAAATTTTTCCGAAGAAGAAATACAGATGGCCAACATGAAAAATGCTCAACATTACTAATCATCAGGGAACTGCAAATCAAAACCACAGTTAGATATCACCCCACACCTGTTAGAATATGGCAATCATCAAAAAGACAAGAAATAATAAGTGTGGGCAATTATGTAGAGAAAAGGGAACTCTTGTAAACTATTGATGGGAATGTACCTTGGTGTAGCTGCTATAGAAAACAGTATGAAGGTTCCTTTAAAAATTAAAAATAGAACTACCATATAATCCAGCAATTTTACTTCTTGGTATGTATCCAAAGAAAATGAAAATACTAATTTCAAAAGATATATGTACCCCTATGTTCACTGCAGCATTATTTACAATAGCCACAATATGAAAACAACTAAGTGTCCATCAATGAATGAATGGATAAAGAAAACATGGTAGGGATAGATAGATAGATAGATAGATAGATAGATAGATAGATAGATAGATATAGATATACAGATATATAGATACACATATACACACACATATATATATGCAATAAAATTAAGCTATAAAAAAAGAATGAAATCTTGCCATTTGTGATAATATTAAGAGGAATCAGACAGAGAAAGAAATAGTTTGATTTCACTTACATATGGAATCTTAAAAGACCCCAAAACCAAAAAACAAAGCAACCAAGCTCAAAGATAATAGAGAACAGATTGGTGGTTACCAGAGGCAAGGGTAAGGAGTGGGAGAAATAGATGAAAGGGGTCAAAAGGTACTAACTTCCAGTTATAAAATAAATAAGTCCTGGGGATTATAAAATGGTACAGCATGGTGACTATAGTTAATAATACTGTATTATATATTTGAAAGTTTCTATGAAAGATCCTAAAAGTCCTCATCACAAGAAAAACATTTTTTTGTAACTTCATGTGATGAGAGATGTTAACTAGATTTATTGTGGTGATTATTTTGCAATATATACAAATGTCAGATCATTATGTTATATGCCTGAAATATCAATTATACCTCAATAAAGAAAATCCACAAATCAATTTCTATCATTCTTCTGCTTTTCAATCTCCAAAGGCAATTACAAAGAAAATCAAACACAGTACAGTCTACAGGTCCCTCCACAATTTGGCCCCTGCCTAGTTCCCATCACTTTCCCCCTCATTCAGTAGGCTCCTGCCACACTGGCCTTCTTTCTGTCCCTTAATAATAACAAACCCTTTCCCATATCAAGGACTTGACTGTTGTTTCCTCTGTGAAAAACACTCTTCCCTTAGATTTTTGGGTGGCTGGCTTCATTTCATTATTCAACTATCAGCTCACATTTCACTTTTCTTAGAGTCTTCCCCAGACCATTTAAGCAAAAGTACCCCATCATTCTCTATCAAATTGCTCCAATTCTGAATAGCATTTATTACTATATGAAATCATCTTTTGGTTTATTATTTGATTTCTCCCCTGTACGTAAGCTCCATGACAGCAGGAACCAAGTCTGCTTTGTTTGCTGGTTTATTCTTAGTGCCTAGAACAATGCCTGGCCTTCAGTAGGCACCTGACAAATATGAATGAATGCATATTTTCCTAAAGCATCCTTAGCTTCCCTCTGTTTTAGCATTTTTCATACTACACTGTAATTACCTGTCTTACACAGCTGTAGTAGATACTCAATAAATGTGACTGAATAAAAGAATCAATGAATGTCAAAGAGCATTAAGAGAAACAGAAAAATAGATAATTCTGTAATAATACTTTCAAATGATTAAAAATACATTAATAATAAAAGATGCATTAACTAAAAAAACTCTTTAATATTTCATTTGTATGACCTACAACACATAGCAAAAATAATATATAAAGCAAATTTGACTAACCTTGAAGAATGGGGAGAAACATAAAATTTAGTTGATAATCTCAACACTCAACTTTTAAAAATATGACAAGTAAACAAATATATTTTCTTAAATTCTAATGTTGAATAATATACCATAAATAAAGAAGAAACAATTTCTTTCATTCTCAAGTACTAGCCATGCTCCCTTCCATCCCAGGGTTTGTGATATACTATTACTTTTTTATGATATTCCTCTGTCTCTTCACTAGTTAACACTTCCTCATCAGATCTCAGATAAGCCTCACTTCCTTACAGATGTTTTATACAGGTCAAATATCTATCCTAATTATGAACCTCTGAGGAGCAACGTACTTCTCCTTCATAGGCTTGTCACAGCTGTCTATTCACGTTCATTTGTGAGATTAGTTGATACAACAGTAGATTAAATGCTTTATGAAGACATGGCCCACGTTTACTTTCATTCCTCACTGAATCCCCAGTACCTAGTACAAGTCCGACATATGAAAATATCTGTGGAAACAGTAAATGAATGAGAGGGAGTGGTCTTACTTTTAAGGTCCCTCCTAATCCCAAGATTCTGTCCCACTATGAGTTAATTCAGTGAAGATTTGTAGTACAATTGAACTGTATATTATGCCATTGAATTTGATGCTTCTTTAGAGCTCAAAGACCCCTGCTTCTCCATTCCTATTTGCTCCCAACAGCAACTATTTCCTTAGTACAAATGGAGTTTGGTTATTCAACCAGAAGAGATGGTTGGCAGTCACCAGATTATAAAATACACACACACATATATATATGGCCATGTGATAAAATCTCTTACTACTTAAGAGATTTTAAAATATGACTAATACAAAATGATTAATAAGTATGATTAATAAATCCTCTGAAAACAAAGTTCATTTTAATAAGGTGGTCTATGTGTGGAGGATTTAGAAAACACTTGACGCTCTGGGCGAGGAACTGCCATGACCATGTACATTGAGGAGGCCATAGTCTGGGACGCATAAAGTGCAGGTTAACAGAAATATATGAGAAGGAAAATATTTACTTAGGGTCTTTTGTTTGGTAGTGCCACATTTCAATAGGTACACTGCAACTTTTTTTAACTAGGACAGCAAACAGGTATGATTATTTTATTAAAAACCATCTATAATAAATGTATTTCTCAGAAAAGGAACTAGTTCATTTGAAACACATTATATTTACATTAAAGATAATGCTATTTCGCCTATCACTATTTCAGTTTCTTCTCAGATGTCATTAAATCATTTAAAAACAATTATTCTAATGTTAATGAGAATATTCTAATGCCTAATAAGAATATTTTATGTATTTATTTTTTGAGAATATTTTATAATGAGAATTGTCTTAAGTTCCTAAAATTAAAAAAAAAAAAGTACCCATTTAAATTTAAGAATACAGTAATGAGAAACGGGATTTGCTTTTGGTCCAAGTTCTAAAATTCATCACAAAAACATAATTTCTTAGTCATACTCTAGAATTTCCACATATTATTTTGTTTCATGATTATGTTGGTGTTTTCACACAGTCTGTGTTATAAAGTGTCTAATCACTCAACATACCATAGTGTTTCTGACCTGAGTTTATAATTTCCAAAACTGAAACTGCATTAAAAAAAAAAAAAAACTCTGAAGAATATTTAAAGTCCAAAATATTGACTCTCAAGTCCTCAAGAGAACAAAAGGGGTAAAATAAGAAGTTTATTAATTTTTTTAAGATTTATTTATTTTAGAGAGAGCAAGTGCATGCATGAATGGGGGGAGGGGCAGAGGGAGAGGGAGAGAAGCAGACTCCCCGCTGAGCACAGAGCCTCACACAGGCTTGATCCCATGACCCTGAGATCATGACCTGAGACGAAATCAAGAGCCCATGCTTAACCAACTGAGCCACCTGGGCGCCCCTTAAATTTAATTAAAACAGTAGCCATTCTACTCTATCTGGTTGCCCATTGGAAGCTTCTCTTCTGACACGTGGTGTGGAGAGGATGATGATAGTCCTGAGAGGAAAATGACCTACCCATCATCTCAACTGCTCAGTGAGGCAACTGAATCTAGAACCACACTCCTGACTCTCACAAACCTCTGAGGACAAGCCATCCCCATTCTATTCTTCTCTTGTCACCCTTTCTATTGGGAGAGGTCTGCTCAAATGCTCGTTTATGTAACAAAAGAGATCAAGTTAATTAAGTAAATATACTTTGTCCTGCCCTAAAGGCAAAAGTGTCTTCCTGACAGCAGCACACGCCGTGCATGGAGCTAGTTGCAAACTGCATCGGTAAGAAAAGCATCAGGAGATCGCACCCATTACCTGAGTAGGACTCTGAAGACTTAAATCTAAACCACAAGTAAACTCCGTGTGATGTTCCACTGTTTCAAGAAGAGGGTCAGGCTTTGAAAAGTTCCAGAATCTGTGAATATAAACAGAAAGAAATAATTTAAGTGCTAAAACTACCCAAAAATGGATCTAAGAAAAAACAGATATTTACCACAGCAGGGTCTTTATCAAGACAGCTTCAACCAATTCTTAAATACAGAGCCCCACTATTGATCTACATAAAAAAACTAATAAAAAATGTACCCCATTCTATTATATAAAAAAATGAAATTATTAATCAATCTACCCTTGTAGATTATTCCCATTAGTATACCTTGTAGGATAGAAGCTTAACAAGTTTTAGTTAAAAAAAAATTTTTATATTGCACAAGGACATTTAAGATGAGATATACTATGCTTCTGTAGCAATTTCCAAAAGCATTCATGACTGTAAAATAAGGATATTGGATTACCCGAACTCTAACATTTTGTGATTTTTAAATACTTCATTTCTCAACAACTGATATGAAAAGATCTTAGGTTTAATTTACATTTCAACAGCAATTCAGATTCTTTAAAAAGAATCTGTTCTCTTATAAAAATCTCGGTAATTCTGAAAAAAAAATTTTTTTTGAGGCACAGCCTTTCTTATGGATTCTACATCAATGTAATTTCTAGAGTCAAGAATCTGAAATGTGTTTTCCTGGGCCAATATTAAGTATTCCATTTATTCTCTATAGACTGGGAGTGGTACTGTTTACCATAATATGTCTCTGATTTCTACTGTACAGATAGGAACTTGGCCCTATTTTCAATATACAAAATAGTACTTTATTTCTAAAGCTTTATTTGCTCATCATCTTTCTTATTTGACTCTAAACACTCCATAAAAATGGCACATTCAGGATCATAGAGTCATACTCCAATTCAGCCTCCCTAATGATCTGCAACATGGAACACACTGAAGGTTTAGCAGATCTCTCTGAAAGAGAGTAAATACACAGAACCAACAGTCATAGTTTGTTTAACCTGGTGATATTATTTCCCTAATAAATACAGGGTTGGTCTTATTAAGTTTGAAAAGGATTGTTGCTATGGATAAACCACTGTGTGGGTACCAGAGAGACAATGAATAAATAGCTCATTTATCAGATTACTGAAATCTACAAAAATATTTAAGGAGAGTGATTTTACTTTTGAAAATTTCCTGTTCAAACAAATGAGGGAACAGGCTGCAGTCCTTCTCAGAAATCATAAAAGTGGCCTCCACTGTCTTTGCATATTTGTTCCTTTGGGTCTAGAGACAGATACTGTACTGAAATCTAATTTTCTAGATTTTGATAATGTTTATATAAGCAAAAGTAAATAAGTCATCATGTAATTTTGTTTCTAGAACATGGTTATTCACTGATTTGCATTATTTGAAACAGTAATCAAATGATTTTGTAAATACCCACTATGTTCCAAAAAATATTCAAAATGGTTTTAAAAATGAGTATTTAATATGGCCAAAAAAATGAGTTAAAGGAAAAGGACAGGAAAGTAAATCTGAACTTGCAATGAGATTGATAAACAAAAATAAAAAGCATCTTCAACATCTCTGAAGGAAACAGAGAGATGTTGCTTCATAGGCTGCTATTCATGAGTCAATGGTATCACCCCAAAGGACAGGGTAGTAGAATCATTCTATAGGAAGGTCAACTTAATCTAGGTATTCAGCTTTCTGACTTCATTTGGGATCTAGATTCTATTTCAATAGAATGGATGAGCATTTGTCTTCAGACCAACCATAGAAATTGGCTTGTGAATTTCAGCAGAACTTTTTAAGGATAATAAAAGCAAAAGGATTCATTTGTACCCTCCTGACAAGTTCCTGGAATGCAGTTTTTGTTATTATTTTGCTTTTTTTTTGAGCTAGTTAAGGAAAAGATGGCACTGAGGACAAAACAGGTGGGCCTTATCAAAATTAGGATGCCCAATAAGAATGCATGTGTGAAAACATCCAACGTTAGCTTTAAAATATGATAAGGGAAGTCATGCATGCAGGAGGGCCGAAATTCTACTCAAAAAGTCAAGCTGCGGGCGCCTGGTTGGCTCAGCCCTGAAAGGAAGTGACTCTTGATCTCTGGGTCGTGAGTTCCAGCCCCACGCTGGGTATAGAGATTACACCAATAAATAAAACTTAAAAAAAAAAGGAAAAACTGAATTTGCTCTAATACACAGCTTAACAGGTAGTCAAGTCGCCATACAGCTCCACACCAGAGTCACACCCATCCTAACTTTAACCTGATAAAAACTATCAGGTATTTACCTGGCAATCTACAAAACACTTATCAAACAAGATACACGCTACAACTCTAAGGATACTATTTGGGGAAGGGAGGGTTAATCTAGCGAATGTCTTAAAAGTGCTACCGGCTTAATTCCATCAGTTCACAGCTCTGATGGAAATTATGTAATACACAAATTATGCCTATTGTGCATATGATAGTACAAAAATTATCACTTCCAGCAGAATGGCTGACTAGGTGTCTAGAACATTCTTACTGAAAAAAAAATCCTAGATAATAACATAAAACAAACACCACCACAAAAACTTCATAAGAGCATCAGTGAGGAACACTCAGGTCAAAAGTAAGACTGAAGCTCAGAGCAGCACATCGACCATGAGCCAGCTTTTGCCTTGAGAGGGTCTGCTGAACAGGAAGACTGGAGCTTCAATTTTCTTTTTTCTTTCTTTTTTTTTTTTTTGGAGCTTCAATTTTCTAAACTTCGAGGGGATCGGGAGCCAGAAAAATCAGCAAGATTAATGTTAATATTTATAACTTAAGAAAATTTTCAGTAAACTAAAATATCTTAACAAAAATATCAAGTTAAAGACAGTAAATGGCACAAACTATGTAAGCTGAGAAAACCAAAAGCTAAGCAATGCCTCTATACACTATAATCCATTTTTTCATCGCTAATGGCTTTTTTTAATAACAAAAGAAATATACGTATTTTTTTCCTCTTTCCCACTCTCCAATGGCAACCACTGTCAACAGTTCGACGTGGACACTTCCAGAACTATTCCATGTTCCTCCATTCTAATTCCACCAGGAAGGGGCGAGCAGTAAGGAGGGGGTGGGCATTTCTCCACATTTTCTCATGTTTGCATGTAAGGGGGTGGGCAAGGTCTCTCCTTGCAATCTTCTGAAATCAAAGGTTCCATAAGTTCTATATATCTGAGGGCCTTCATGTGCCTATCACATAAGTAAAATAGGCTCCTTTTATTGGGAGAAGTCAGGCTCCATATATCATTAAGCGGTCAAATTAGGCATGTTATTGTTAAGTGCAATGTTTGTTTTGGTCCAGCACATATACGACTTGGTGCCTTTTTGTCTCTTTGCTGATGAAATCACTGACTATTTAAGCTCTCTCATGGGAAGTAAATATACTGGACAGGGTTCCAATGATTAAAAATATTACAGAACTGTAGGAACATTTTTCATTTAAATTGGAGATGGAGAGAGAGAAAAATTCATCACAGTACAAAGTCTTGTTTGAGTTCCTTTTTACCTTCTGATTCCACACTTCTTTAACAAAGCAAGTATGGAGCACTATGTTAAATAAAACAGCCAAACTATTTCAAAAATTAAGCTGAAATCATTTTTTACTTTACTAAAATATAATTTGAAATCCCTCTACTAACACTTCTGAAATTTAGCCAACATATGAGTTCAGTAGAACATTTATAATATTTTTCAAAATTCTTCTTTTTCCTTTCCGTTCTCAACTTACGAGTTGGTCCATAATTCTCTGTGAGTCTTTCCTAACTACAATAGAAAAAGATGGGAAAAAATGTTGGCTCCTTTTTCATGTCTTAGAAGTTCATTAATTTTAGTCAAGCTGAATTTTAATTAATTTTAGTCACATTAATTTTAGTTGTGTTTTTAAAATTCTAAGCAAATTGCACAATTATAATTCCCTGTTTGCACTGCTTCAGGCTAGTGTTCTCTAGAATGAAGAGTAAAAAATGTCACAACAGTTGTTTTCTCATCGCTTAATTACTTGTTCATTCAACAATTTGTGAGTCCTCGGATGTGCCAGGTACTGTGATGGGCGTCAGAAGGAAGAGAGATGTGGCGAGATAGACTGACATTCTTTAAAAAGACCACAGAAACATAAATGTCACTGCAACTGACAAGTGCCCCCAAAGACAATGTGGGATGGTATAAGAATGACATCCTGGGGTGCTTGGGTGGCTCAGTTGGTTGAGTGTCTTGGTTTCGGCTCAGGTCATGATCTCAGGATCCTGAGATCGAGCCCCATGTTGGGCTTTGTGTTCAGTGCCGAGTCTGCTTGAGATTCTCCCTCTGTCCCACTTGCGCTCTTTCTCTCTCTCTCTGTCTCTCTCAAATAAATAAGTAAATCTTTTAAAAAAAAGAAAAAGAAGAATAATGAAATCCTGAGGAATTGACACTGAACTGAAATCTGAAGGTTGAGGAGTTAGCCAGGTAGAGACCAGCTGGCCCCTTGTCAGCAGGGAACAGAGAGGGTCCGATCACACAGGTCTTTTAGCCCACGTGAGGAATTTGGGATTTTCTCTTAAGTATAAAAAACAAAAGAAAAGGAAACAAATAATAATAATAAAAAAAAACGGAAGGAGAGAGGTGCCTGGGTGGCTTAGTTGGTTAAGCGTCTGCCTTTGGCTCAGGTCATGATCCTAGAGTCCTGGGATCGAGCTCCATTTTGGACTCCCTGCTCAGTGGGGAGCCTGCTTCTCCCTCTCCCTCTGCTGCTCCCCCTGCTGTTCTCTCTCTCTCTCTCTCTCTCTCTCTCCCCATGTCAAATAAATAAATAAAATCTTAAAAAAAAAAAAAAACTGAAGGAGATTTATATACTCAGCTTTACATTCTTTGAAAACATTTTCTTAGTAAACTTTTAAATGTTATAATAGTTTTAAATCTGCAGAGAACTTCTGAACAAAGTAGAGTTCCCATATAGTATGACCCTATGCAGTATGGGTCCAAAAAGAGTAAATACCAGCTTGGATTTAAGATGGTGACAGTGATGATGAAGAAAGGTTAATGGACTGGAGATATATGCAGGCAGAAGAATTAATAGAACAGAGGAAACAACAATGATTAATGGAATAGGAAAAAAATAAAGAATGATTCCTATGTTTCTGGCTTCTATCATAGTACTTATGATACTTCCATGTATTTAGTTATTTATAGATCTTTTTTCTTCTAAAAGGCACTAAACTCCTTGAATTCAGGGACAGTGTCCTATTCTTCTTTGTATGTCTAGCATATATAAAAGTATCTGACACACGGACACCCAAAGAACGTCTTAAATGAATGAAAAAAAATAAATGTGAATATTAAGGACAAGATAAATAACAAAGGCCAACCTCACAAATAAAGTAACTTTAAATCACCTATAGACATGGTTCCCAAATGATGGACCACAGACTCATTCCTCTGCTTTGCTGAGGAATTTTTTCTGAAAATTCCAATTGAGTAGATCTGTATGGAATCCAAAAATCCCTTCCCAGGACGTGGTGCTGCTCAACCAGCTAGGCCTGGAAGTTACCAATCTAAAGTAGCACTTCAACAGATACAGATTTGATAAATTCCCATCAGAAACAACAGTGATTCTAGTCATCAGGCAGAAGGGGAGGCAAGGAAAAAAGCCAGTGTGTGTGTGGGGGGGTGGTTCTCAACCTTAACTAAATGCAATCAACTGAGAAACTTTAAAAAACTGATGTGGGAATGCTATCCCTAGAAATCCTGATTTAATTGGCCTGGGGTATGTCATGGGCATTGGGAGGTTCAAACATTCTCCAGGTGATTGTAATGTACAGCCAAGGTTGAGCTTCTTGAGGGGGTGGGGGTGGGGTGGCAGATATTATCCATTAATTGAGAATCACTGATCTAGACCAACAGTTCTCAAACTTAACTTTGCATCAGAATCACCTGGCGTGCTTATGAAAAACAGAAGGTATGGAGTGAGGCTCAAGAATGTGCTTTAGAGATTAAGCAATCTATTGTGACACAGTTAATAAATGGCAGCCCCAATGTACAGACTTTACTGGCACCATGTCCAGTACTTCTTCTACTGAAAGATGCTGCCATTCGCTTTTTCTCGGTCATGCCAAGGAACCTGGAATATAGGTGGCCTGGGGCTCTTCAGGTAGCTCTGATTAACACCCTGAACGTTCAAATGGCCTTGGACCAAGTCAGGCTTCCCCTATACTCCTCAAACTACATAGAAAATTCCATTAGCCAAAGCCCATGCCAACAGTCCATTAGTCTGCCAGCTTACATTCAAAACCAATACCCTAAGAAAAGTACAAGCTAGAATAAATCTTAACTCCTCTGGCAAGGAGTTCAGAAATTTTCCTTTCTTCTAATATTTTTTACATGCACTTACTGGATCTCCCATCTATCTTGCTATCCCTTCCTGACTTTTGCATCACTCAACTGATCAGCTCTTTCTGTAACCTCACAGATCCCCATCTTTTTGAAGTGAATCCTCCCTGAGCAGAACACATGGAATCACGGGCTTATTATTTTATTGTCTGTATTGCTTTTGGAGGGGATTAAAACATAGAAATTATAGACTAGCAAAACAATCTTGTTAAAGAGCTAAACATTCATTCATTAAAGAATATTCATTGGGTGCTAAGGCTCATTTGTTTGCATGACTAGATTGGAAAGCTGTTTATTTTTGTAACTGGTAATGACAAAAATAAAGCCTAAAACTGAAAAATACTGTCTGCTAAATGAAAAAGTATGATTAATTTCAAAGAATTACTGAACAATTTTCAAAGAACTTTTAGAACGACTCATTCACAAAAATCCAGGAACCATATTTACAAATTTTCAAGGTTAAACACAAAATTCTAGAATTAAGATTCTCTACCAAAATAAACTCATTTTAATATTTCAGTTAAAACTTTAATTAGATCAGTATTTAAGAGGGACTTACTCCATCCACTTCATCACAATAAACATTAAGCCCAGGAGCCACATACCACAAAGCCTAGCGTACTTTGACAAATTAAAGAAAACCATTAGCTGATGGAAGGCTTGCTCTGAGAGTATTCATGGTTGCAATCCACAGGGATACAGGATGGTTTTCTGAAGAATGCCACATCTCAGCAAGAGGAGACATAAGAAGAAAAAAGTAAAAACTCTTAGAGGCTTTGTTTACTGCTCACTGGTACAAACTGGAGAACCATGAAATAATTTTGTAATCAAGTTTCAAACAACATCTTAAAAAAGAAACAAACTGGGAAGAACTCTATCTGGCATGACATGAAATAGTATCAGTATCTCAGGGATGAGAATAGTCTATGTTCAACTGAACCGTCACCGGCACCAAAATGTGGCTACGGAGGTTAACTACCTACCAAATGTGACAAAAGTTTATTTCACAGAAGTACAGACCACAGTGGGATCGGATGAGGATGCAGGAGAACTTGGCCCCTAAGTGCTGAAGAACTAAACTGGTAGCAATTGCTCACCTGCTCCAGTCCTTTATCAGCTATATCCCTCTGACTCCTAAAGTCCTCATCTCTGCAGCTAAGCATTTGTGAATAAACCCACTCAACCTGTCAGGCGTCTACACAGCTTACAAGGATCTCCTTTACTGAACAACTCTCTTGTCAGTGGAGGGCGGATATAGCGATGGGGAGAGAAGCAGACATCGATACGTGTGGGAGAAAGAAAAACACACGGAGCAGACCAAATAATTCTGCTCCTTTTCTGGTGACTGGGCAGGAAAGCTTAAGGAAAAAAAAAGAAAAGAAAAGAAAAAAAAATCAGTGCAGAAAGAGGAGAAATGAGAGCAGGCACTTGAGTCGAGCAGTTTCAGTACCTTCCCCGGCCCCTGGGGCACTCGTGCCCTGGTGCTCGGAGGGGTCCCAGATCCTGAGTAATGTCTCTCCTTTTCTATATAAGCTAGCTCGAGATGGGTTCCGTTTTACACACGAGTCTGCACACAGTGCACACACATGCAGACGCACACATGCCCTTCACATGCTGAATTTTAACATACAAATAGATTGCTCATTACTGGTGTTTATTCTCTGTACGGTTCACTCTATTAGGTCAAATCTCCAAGATTCAGTGTTAGAATAGTGTTGCCACATTCCAGATTGGAGCTTCAGGGCAGACTTCAAGGGTGAATTTTTTTTTTTTTAAGATTTTATTTATTTGAGAGAGAGAGAGAGGTATAGCACAGAGGGAACATGAGAGGGAGAAGCAGACTCCCTGCTGAGCAGAGATCCTGACGCGCAGCTCAATCCCAGGACCCTGAGATCATGACCTGAGCTGAAGGCAGACGCTTAACCGACTGGGCCACCCAGGCGCCCCTCGAGGGTGAATTATTGATCCTTGAGTTCTTAGGGGACAGAACAAAGTACTAACAGCTGGTGGGTAGTACCTAGTTGATCTAAATAAACAGGCTCACTATGTGTGCAAACAAAGGGGTGGGGACACTGAGGTTTTCTGCTCAATTACCTTTTTCTTAAAAACTGTAACTGCACAGATTAGTATCCACTAATTCTACAAGGCTTATAACAAAGAACAGAAGCTTCCTGGACAGCCCCCTCCACCCTTCACCTCAGAGGCCATGGCTTTCCATTCTTTTAGCTGTTCCTTCTGATACGCTGTACTTAACTTCCACTATATTTCCAAATAATATGCTCATAGAATTCATTGATTATTTTCACTTTCACATATCTTTTGGCTTCCTACCGTGGAAGATGAGGCAAAGCATTATCTACATTAGAAAATATACATATACGCAACAAAAGCCACTCAGCTGCCTATTCAAACTGCACAACCGAAGTTCTTAAAAATTATAATGCAAATTAACTAACAAACTCCAGAAATTTTCTGCTAATCAACACAATTCAAAGTTCAAAGCAGTGACTGACACGGCACTAAGCTAAGGCTTAACATTCCTCACTGCTTTTAGATCTATGTATTTCTTCACGTGCTTGCATTAGGTTATGAATTACACACAGATTTGGTTTGGTTCTTAATGAAAACTGTCAGCACTAAATAGTTCTGAAAATGTTCTGCAGTTACAAATCAAGGAATTTAAAATCAAAAGTCTTACACATTCTTTTCTAATTAATGTACGTTGTTTCATTTTATAGGAAACTACTTTCATTTTTCACCTGGCATTTAACTTGCAAAATTATGCTTCACTTCATCAAAAACTCTTTCCAATATGACAATAATTAACACAAGACTTTTCTAATTTAAACAAGTCTAATGGAAAAACTCTTTGGGACATATAAAAACATCAATCTATAAACAAACTTGGGATTTATTGCTTCATACATACAAATACCTTAACTATTAGTTATATGAAGCTCAAGGAGATTTATTAGTAAATTGCATATGACAATTGATTGTAGGAAAAAAAACAAAAAAAAAATCTATCTGTAAATTTAGTTGACAAACAGGATACCAATATGATGGTTCCAAGTTTGTTAAAGAGCAAAATTTTGTGATCTAGTCAGTCCTGACTTAAATGCAACACAACAGCAAGTTTTACCCTGGAAAAATATCACTCTCTTATCCCAACAGGACTTTCCACCTTAAATTCAGTTTGATTAATGACTACCTCAAACATAAAGGGAAAGCCATATTAAAAATACAATTGTTGTAAGCTTTTACACTCAAGAGTGAGCCAAGGGTAATACAACTTTTCATGTAATTTAAATTCACTTACATCTAAAACATTTATTTAGAATATACACGTACCAGGTACTAGGGAACAAAACAATGAAACAGACACCCATAGCCTGTAATCAGGTCATGTACTTTATTAACATAAAATACATCAGTATTAAAATGTTCTTATCAGAGTTGAGCAAATATGTGAATGCAAATATTCTCATTCTTAAAAAGTAAACCAAAGATAACTACATTAAGATGCTTTCCTAATATCAGTGGTGAAGTTTAGTGAACCTCTGCCACAAAGCAAAACCTGTGATAGAGTTACAAAGACACATCTGAGATATCTGAGCGGCACACGATATTAAACAACTCTTTGATCATTTTCAGGATTCAATCACAGTTACTCAAATGTTAACAGTTAGTGTCATATCATAGCCACATAATTTTTCTTGTGGTTTGATGAACAAATGCAGAGGAATTAAGAACAACTGTCTGAAAAGATGAGGTAAAATCATCATTTGAAACTGCATCTGAGCTCACATTCAGCCACGTTTCTTACCTATTTACTTTGACTGACCTTTTTTTGTGGGTAAGGGGCACTAGGTAAAGTTGAAAGGAAAGGTTTGCGAGACAGAGTACATATTCAGCTATACTATCTGTTTACTTTGGCTGACCTTTTTTTATGGGGAAGGGGAAGAAAGAGAAGTATCTGCCTGTGGAAATCTCTGTGCTAATAAACATAAGGATCAAAAAAGCCCATCAACCACACCAAAGTTAAGACACTTACTATATAAAGGAAAATCCCATGAGAGTAAATGCGACAAAGATAAAAGGTATTTCTGTGTCTGCTGCTTTGTTAAGATTCTAAGTTTACTACAATACGATTAAAGACCATTTTCCTGCTTATGCAACATAATCAAGCTATTTATCTTATTTTACAATTAAACAGTATCACTAAATATCATATTTATGAGAAGGTATTAGTAAGAAACGTTTTCAGTGTCTTATTTTACATGGGCAAATACAGCTTACTTTTTTCTCAAATGTTGTTATTTTTAAAATCACCAACCCAAAGAAAAATTCTGAGATTATAATGAACACTCATATATTCTTTGTCTACGTTCACCAATTGTTAAAATTTTACATTTGCTTTATCTTTCTCTACAAATACATATATAAAATAATATTTTTGCTGAACCATTTAAAAATAAATTGCAGGAGTCATCAGTTGAGTGTCTTTTTGTGATTCTGCTTCTTTTTTAACAATTTTGATCAGAAATATAAGAGCATATATTTATAGTGACATAGTACTAAGTACAAAGTTTGAGGAATGTATGTGGATGAAAAAGAGAAGAAACTAAAATTTGTTGAGTGCTTCATATGGGCCAGGCACTATGGGGACAGCTTTGCATACACTGATATTTAAATCTCATAATAATATATTTTATGACTGAGGAAACAATGGCTCAGGGAGGTCAAGTGACTTTATAAGAGATTAAATATAACAATACCTAGTGATGGCAAATTCAGGATTTTAAACTGTATCTCTTTTTCTACTACATCATGCTGCCTTCCTAAGCACTAATTTTAAAACAAATATATAGATAATATATAGTGATTTAGAGAAAAATATAGGTTGAATTGAAGTAGTAGTGGTCATGTGGCCATGGATTTGAAGAAAATGATTCACGTATATTCACCTCTGTCTATGTGTACAAATATGCTCTGTTCTGGGTCATGCTGCACCAAATTCACAAGGTATGCTTCCCCCACCCCATCTTGACAATGTAACAAGAATTCCCATTCACAAAGCTCCTCCACAGTTTAAGCACCATAATTATCTTATTAAAGTAATGCTAGGGAAGGCATGAATGATGAATACCTGAACTCTCCCTACAGTACTTACATTTTAAAATAGAAAACTTATTATAACTATTCTCATTGAAAATATCTGCTATTTCTTGGAGCACTTATTATGTGCCAAAGGTGTTTACAATTTCATTTAATCTTCTGAACATCCCTGCAAAGTATCATTTCCTATATTGCACAGCTAGTAAATGGAGGAAACAGCCTTTCACCAAGTCTAATGGACTCAAAAGAGCATATGCTTACCCCACCACATAGAGGATTTTGAACCCATAGAACTTGCCTATATGTCTCCAGAGACCAAAGAATGCGGAAGGACAGTACTGCTTCTATATAACCTCCTGCCCCCCACTTAGTACTTCTTTCTCACCTACTTACTTTATTAAATTATAATTTATGAGTAGATATTTAGAAAAGTTAGCAATTCTATATTCTTTCTGAATGAAATAGATATGAAGTCTTGGTCCTAGATTGTCTAATCGCTCCCAATAAAACCTTAAAATTATATAAGTTGAAGTTAAACTACATTGTCGAGTCAGGAATGTATCCTATTTGTAACTTGGGACTTAAACATATTTCAATAACATATAGTTATTGAATATAGTTCACTTAATGACAGACCATCCGCTATGTATTTACCATAGTAACATTGCACTTATTTAGGAATCTGATGAGAAGAACAACATCTCAAAACAGAGAAAAAAAAAAAAATCCAGAAAAGTTAGTGTATGTGAAAAATGGCTATTTTTAAGCTTGTGAATTGTATTAAGTGAGCAGATTAAAAATAGTACATACAAAAGCAGAACAACATGTCACCTGGAAGCGAAGGAGAGTAGAGAAACATACAAAGAGCAAAAGAAAAGAAACTAGAAAGTAAAACTTTCTGGGGCCACAGTTTCTCAGGACAGTTCTACATTACACAGACAGTTCAATAACTTACACACTGTCAGCCTTGGCCAGAGAAAGTTAGACTTTTTTAAAGAAAGATTTAAGATTATATACATACCTAAGTTATACACCAATTAAAGAAGTTAAAAAAATTTGTATTAAGATACCTGAAATCCCAGCCGTCGGCAATCTCCTTTAAATTCTAGTTATATCTTTCCGAACACTTTTCAATAAAAATGTGTATACATACACGTATGTTTGTGTGTATATACACTTATATGTGTATCTATATACACTTACAGGTGTATTTATATACACATATATCATAATGCTGAAAGGCTTTTAAATCCGTAATTGTTAAAAGGATGGCACATGGCACATAACCTTTTATGCGTCCATCCTTGTCAAGACCCACTTTTGTAGACTACTTCAATCCCAAAATGATTATAGATATTATAGGCAATACTGTATTTTGGCAATTTAATCCCTAGGGAGATAATGTTTAACATAACAGGGGAAAATCGTACTATTTGGAGATACATAAAGGCCTGGGCTTACTAGAAGTGTTCAGGTATTGACTAATATAAAAAGTACCAGCTTTGAAAATAAAAGATCTAGGTTCAAGTTCGGCTCCATAACTTGCCAGTTGTATGATAATGGCCTACTCTTCCACCTCCCAGAGTCAACTGCCTTCTGGATAAAATGAGTACACACCCAAGGTAGTGTTGTGTGAATGAAAGGAAATACTGTATATTAACATGCTTTATAAACTAGATATGGCTAATCAAAAATAAGAAGCTGTATCATTTTAAACACTGGGTGTTATGTGTAAGTGTTGAATCACTAAATTCTACTCCTGAAAACAATACTATGCTATATGTTAACTAACTAGAATTTAAGTAAAAATTTGAAAAAAAATAAGAAGTTAAATATAAGAACAGATACCGATGTGGAAGAATTTGAGGCATAATGAAGACTCTTTATTTGGACCTATCCTGCTCAATATTCCTAGTGCCTGAAATCCGGGCGCTACTGACCCCGGAGGAAGGGGAGCCAACTGCTAACTGCAGGGTCTGTCCTGCCCATGCCAGGACCCTCTGCCCAGTCCCTGCCCACTCAATGCCAGAGGTGTATGCCGGCGCCACCACAAAACCAAATATGCCCCCACTAAGAATTACTGCAGGTTTAATTTAAAGCGTAACTATCACCAGGGAAACACACACAGTAAGCCTCAGGTCCTTCTGCCTCCATATAAATAAATGGATAAAAACGTTCTTCAAAGAGAGTAAAAGCCACTGAAAGGAGAGGAGGTAAAGAATGCTTATGTGAAGTTTATCTGGCTTATAACTTTCCAGATATTTTCCAATGGAAATGCACACATATACACATATTACAATTACAGAAGCTTTTTAAAATCAGTAATTATTAATATCACAGTCACCTAGGTCTAGGCCAGCCCCAGTGCAGTGCTGGAGCCAGCTCATTCTGGTTTGCAAGAGCTGGCTGCGCACAACTTCCCAGCCCTGGGCTTATGGACATCACGTCACGCTGGAAGCCTGGTATCCACCATGATGGGAGGACTCATACCACTGAATTCTTTTTTTTTTTTTTTTTAAGATTTTATTTATTTATTTGACAGAGAGAGAGAGCACAAGTAGGCAGAACGGCGGGCAGAGGAAGAGGGAGAAGCAGACTCTCTGCTGAGCAGGGAGCCTGATACGGGGCTCAATCCCAGGACCCCAGGATCATGACCTGAACGGAAGGCAGCCGCTTAACCAACTGAGCCACCCAGGCGCCCCTATACCACTGAACTCTCATTTCAAACACTACAATTCAGGTTACCCCCACCTGCCTAGAGAGCCAGTTGTTAAACATTTTTCAGACCACTGGTCAGCCCTTATTGAATTTTGTTGAATAATAAACTGTTAATAAACTAAAATGGGGTCATTATCTGGTCTTATAAACAAGAAAAGCACTGATAAAAATACTAGAATCAAAACCACAATGAGATACCACCTTCCACCAGTTAGAATGGCTAAAATTAACAAGATAGGAAACAACAAATGTTGGTGAGGATGTGGAGAAAGGGGAACCCTCCTACACTGTTGGTGGGAATGCAAGCTGGTACAGCCACTCCGGAAAACAGTATGGAGGTTCCTCAAGAAGTTAAAAATAGAGCTACTCTATGACCCAACAACTGCACTACTGGGTATTTATACCAAAGATACAGATGTAGTGAAACAAAGGGGCACCTTCACCCCAATGTCCATAGAAGCAATGTCCCCAAGAGCCAAACTGTGGAAGGAGCCAAGATGTCCTTCAACAGATGAATGGATAAAGAAGATATGGTACATATATACAATGGAATATTACTCAGCTATCAGAAAGGATGAATACCTACCATTTACATTGACATGGATGGAACTAGAGGGTATTATGCTAAGTGAAATAAGTCAATCAGAGAAAGACAATTATCATATGGTTTCACTCATATGTGGAATCTAAGAATAGGACCGAGAATCATAGGGGAAGGGAGGGAAAACTGAATGGGAAGAAATCAGAGAGAGAGACAAATCATGAGAGACTCCTGACTCTGGGAAACAAACTGAAGGTTTCGGAAGGGGAGGTGGGTGGAGGGATGGGGTAACTGGGTGATGCGCATTAACGAGGGCACATGATGTGATGAGCACTGGGTGTTATATGCAACTGACGAATCACTGAACACTACATCTGAAACTAATGATCTACTATATGTTGGCTAATTGAATTTAAATTAAAAAATACTATACTTTTATAGTATAAATTGAATTTAAATTAAAGAAACACTTATACTTTTGGAGCTCTGAACTGAAACTAAATTTAAAAGTTATGTACTAGAGAACATGTTGATAAAAAGTTGCACACTGTCACCAAGAAAATGACCTCCCAGGAGGCAGAGGACAACAAAAGGCCAGGTTGAGGCTGCCTGCTTTTGTGGCCATAAAATACAAATTGTTATCTCACCCTTAAGACGAGAGCTGAAATGGGCCTTGATCAACCCCAAAGAGATGGTCTTCTGTCACCATCCACCCTGGCGGTGTAAGAAATGGCAAACACTTATACAGCACTTGCTCTGTGCTGCATTTGTGGGTATTACTCATCCTGTCCTCACAGCAAGCCACTGTGGTAGGTACTATCATCCTCTCCATTTTACAGAAGAGGACACCGAGCATACTGTTTTAAAATAGCATGTTCAAGTTTATACAGATAGTAAAAGGAGGCCTGGCTCCATAGTCTGTGGTCCTAACTCCTATGTTACTCAGGAATGTGTCACCCCACAATTAGTCCATTCAACTTGTATTTCCCACAACCCCAGATCTGTATTTGTGACTACATGTCTCTCTGCTATGCCCACTAATCCCAACACAAATGACAGGCTCGGGACTCCCTGAAGTGTGTTTCTATTTTTGTCCAGGCCTTTACTTTTATCATTTTGCCAGCAAGATATTCAGAACTGTCTATTACAAGGGCTGTCAGATAACAGGCATTCTATAAAAATGCCTAAATTTTAAAGCAGAGTACAGCCCTACCATTTTGTAACCAAAGTAGCTTAACAGTGGAGTTGGAAACATTAACATTACTGGTATAGGCAGAGTGAGTTTCACATCACACAAGCTTGGATGAGCACAGTTTGAAAACACTGGAATTAAAACTCCCTATTTTTCTTGCCAAAAATTTTATAAGTCAAAAAAAAACCACTGCTGTTTGGTATATTACTACCAAAAACCATTGACAAAGAATGTTTGGAAGGTTAGGCTACTTATAAAAGTATCATGAAGCTGGAGAGTATTACTCTTTAAATTTATCATATTAGTTTCATAAATTTTTTGTATAAAAAATTTTTACAAATTTTATGAAAGTTAGATCTTTAAGTATCTAAGAAGTATTTGCTACACCTGGAAGAGACAAAATGTTGCTTTTTCTAATAAAAAACATAATTTTAATTTAACAGCTTTTACTTTTGTTTGGCTGCATTACATCCTGGATCTGCTGATTTCCAACTGTGTTTACAAAACAATCCACTTAGTATGAAACCAAAAACAAGCACTCAGAACTCAAATCATGCTCCTGCATCGTTGGCATATAGCGAACATGCCTCAGCAGAAAAAGAAGTTACTAACGAAGAGTACATCAGAAGAAGATGATGTGCTAAAATCTATGGTGATAACATTCACAGAAGAATGGAAATAATTCACTATGAAATATTTTAGATTTAGTACTATCTTGAGTGAAGTTTAGAAAGAACCGATATGCTATCTTCTTCTTCTTCTTTTTTTTTTTTTAACATATAATGTATTATTCGTTTCAGAGGTACAGGTCTGTGATTCAACAGTCTTACATAATTCACAGCGCTCACCGTAGCACATACCCTCCCCAAGAGAGCAGGAAGGGAAGAATGAAGGGGGAAAAATCGGAGGGGGAGACGAACCATGAGAGACTGTGGACTCTGAGAAACAAACTGAGGGTTCTAGAGGGGAGGGGGTGGGGGGATGGGTTAGCCTGGTGATGGGTATTAAAGAGGGCACGTACTGCATGGAGCACTGGGTGTATACGCAAACAATGAATCATGGAACACTACATCAAAAACTAATGATGTAATGTATGGTGATTAACAGAATAAATAAATAAATAAATAAATAAATAAATAAATAGATTTTTTAAAAAAGAAAGAACCGATATGTATTTTTTTTAAAGATTTTATTTATTTATTTGACAGAGAGAGAGCGCACGCACAAGCAGGGGGAGTGGCAGGCAGAGGGAGAAGCAGGATCCCTGCTGAGCAGGGAGCCCAATGTGGGACTCGATCCCAGGACCCCGGGATCACGACCTGAGACTAAGGCAGATGCTCAACTGACTGAGTCACCCAGGCGCCCCAGAACTGATGTGTATTTTTTAAAATATTTTATTTATTTATTTGACAGAGAAAGAGATAGCAAGAGCAGGAACACAAGCAGGGGGAGTGGGAGAGAGAGAAGCAGGCTTCCCACCGAGCAGGGAGCCCGATGCGGGGCTCGATCCCAGGACCCTGGGATCATGACTTGAGCCGAAGGCAGACGCTTAACAACTGAGCCACCCAGGTGCCCCCTGATGTGTATTTTTATAGAGTATATTGCCCATCCACTAAAGGGAGTTCTGATATTTTTCATAAGGTTGGAGCTTTTATTTAATCTAAACACACTAATTTCAAATGTTATGTTACATATTAATTTTTAGATTTTTATTATTTATTCAGTGAAACATAATGAGCTACTATACAGGTAAAGGACTTAATGCTTTTTCTATTAGATATGATAATATATCCACTTAAAACAAAAATATGAAACTCGAATTTTATAATACTAAAATCTCCATCACATTGTCAGTTTTGATATAATGAACATAATATGAACTATTTTAAAACGAAATTTTAAAGGCTTAAAAAACTAGACAAAATATAAAAATGGACAAGTAAATGAAAACTTATATTTGAAGAGCTTATGTTATAAAAACTAGCCGTCCAAATCTAGAGGTAATATCTGTATAATTATCAGTGCTGAAAATTAAACAGGTTATTGCTGGTCTTTTGTCTTAAATTTTTTTCTTTTTATCAAAATGAGTTTTCTGGCACTAAAAATATCATCAATCCAATGAGATTTAAAATTCTTCAGGGGATAAAATTAACTCATATCACATGGGTTAAAAAATCTACCAAAAACATATCTTTTCTGACCTTTCCAATGCGTGGTCACCACACACAAATAATGAGAACTAAACTCATACAAGACATTACTACAGTTAAAGTCGTATTCTCAGCATGTTTTGAAAATTACAAAATACAGTACATATATTAAAAAATGAAATTTTAAAAAATGATTTTGTTTTATCTCCTTTCCTTCTCATAAGGTCTTTGGTAGTGCTATATTGAAATACACAATTACTAACCTCCAGTCACATTTAGTATGAAGGTAGTACACAGTAAAATAGCCATAATGTATGTTAAAATGAAAATTCTATTTCTGGAAAAAAGAGGATGCTGCTTCTACATACTGCCTGTGATGGAATTTGGCTTAAGTTTTTTACTCCACTTCATATTGAGAAAATGATTATCAATTTTGTAGGGGAAAAAAAAAAGAATTCTAGGCTTCAGGCTTGACTAGGGATAATATTCCCATGAAAACCTTAAAATGGCCCTGATGAACGGAAGCTTAGGGGACACTAAAGCTTGGCTGGGAAGGAAAGAGAAATATAAGAGAGAACTTAAAAGAAGATACAGGATAAAGGAATAAGTTACAGGCTAAGGGGGAAGTCAGTAGGGAATTGGAGAACAATAATAACGGAGGGAGAAGGGGAGATTTCACGGAGTCCTGAAAACAACAAGAGCTTATGGGGTTAAGAGCACTCATGTCCAATGGTAGCAGAGAAATGGATAGGTACAGATTTAGATCAATCTGCAGGCTTGCAGTAGAAAATGAGATAATTTGTGCTTGAGCTCTACAGTTATTATTTTTTAAAGAGATATAAAAGGCCTTTTAGTGAGTAAGGTTGGTGAGGTGTCTTAAGAAGAAAAGCAAAGGTTGGGACAGTGGAAAAACTAGCACAGTATTTTCAAGCATGTCCTCTTCTGTAATTCTTATAATCAATTTGTGAGGAGAGATATTATTAATTCCATTTTACATATGAAGAAACCTGGACTCTAAGTTATATAGGAAAACTGTGCATTAAATGTCCTTTTCAGTTATATGTGAAGGATCTCCTATTATTCGTTATCATTTCACTTTTTCCAAATGCTCACAAATACAGCTATGACACTTGTGACCTTGCAGGATGTCACTGAAGCCATTCCTCTCCCCAGAAGCACTAAACATCTATCCCCCAATCTCCAGTCTTGCTCAGGCTTCAGGAAAGAGGCAAAACCTAATTCTTAGAAATAGAGAGAAAAGTAAGACTGTGAGCCTCAAATTGTGATGATTTTTGAGCACGTTCAGCTATCTACAAGATTTTGGAGTAGTACAGTTGATGTTCAAAAGTCCAGTCTCAACAAATATTTCTGAGACAAATTTACATCTACAAAAATAAGGCATTTCCCAACTGGGTCCTCAAGGATACTTAAGTATATAGATAAAATAGGGCATGGCCAGTAAGGTTAAGATCATAATGACAGTTCTGAGAAGAAGGTATAGGTAAGTCACTAGGTTTTTCCCTTTAATTAGAAACAGGACAGAAATGGATTTAATATGCCCCTTAATAATTCCTAGAAACCAGAAAGACCCAATTAAAATTGTTAGAGACACTAAAAATGAGATCAAAAGATTAATGCCCCATATCATTTGGTCAAGTCTCCAGTGATCAGTTTCAAACACCAGAAAGGTCTTTGAAATCCAAGGACTAGATTCTATATCCAGAAATTCCTTTTGAGCCCACAGGTGACACCATGTAAAGAGAGAAAACTGAAAGTTCAACTCTTCATCCTGTTCAGCCCATCCAAAGGACCTCACATCACTGGCCATTCACATCTGGTTGAAATCTCTCCCGAAGATTCTGTGGCATACTCCTGTTTTAAGTGGGCTGGTCCCTTGTTTCTTCCAATATTAATTCTCTCCTGCATTTTGCTCTTCTTTCTCTAAACTTATTCATTCTTGTGGATTGACCTGTCAGTAAGTTAGTGGTCTTCAAATCCATATTTACAGCCCAAACCTCCAGCCAATAATCTAGCTCCACAATTCCAGTTTGGAAAAAGTTTGGGGTGGATGGCAAGCAACTGCCAAGTTTTCTTCCTGTCTGCCATGTTGCCATTCTTTGGCTCCCATGCCAGAAGTTCTATAATCACTCCTTACTATTTTATACAGACTACTAAAAAAAAAAAAAAAAAAAAAAAACTGGCTATGGCATCCTTTTAATTGATAGCTGGAAGCCTCAGTGTGATAATGTTTTCCAATTTACCTGCATGCTTGTATTGGATAAGTAAAAAAAAAACAAAAAACAAGTTAGGGCATGTAATTTCTCTCAAGGAATTGTTGTAAATTATTCTATTCCAAAGTACATTCCACAGAAACAAAGTTACATAGCTTCTACCATATCAACCACTGACTCAGAAGTAAAGGAGAGAGGAATTCTGGTTAGCTGAGGCAGCAAGGCCATGCAAATCCAAAACTCTTAGTGCATCTTCACAAAAAACTAATACAGAATAAGAAGAACAAATAAAGCTACACACAAAACTTGGGGCACCTGGGTGGCTCAGTCAGTTAAACATCCAACTCTTCATTTCAGCTCAGGTCATGATCTCAGGGTTATGAGATCAAGCCCCACAACAGGCTCCATGCTGGGCGTGAGCATGAAGCCTGCTTGGAACTCTCTCTCTTCCTCTCCCTCTACCCCTGCTCATGTGTGCGAGCTCACTCTCTCCCCATCTCTCAAAAAAAAAAAAAAAAAAAAAAAACAACTTACACAAAACTCAGGCTTCCAACACACCTGAAATTCTAATTACAGGTAAAAAAAGAAAAATAAAAACAGAACCACAATGAGCTATCTCCCATGTTCCAGCTGCAAGCCTAACTGGACACTTTAATCTGTAGCAGGGAAAACTGAACTGCAACAGTCAGGGTCGCCAGGAAAAAATATCAAATAACTTATGAGGACAAAAGAATTAGACTGGCATTGGAATTTCCAAAAACAAGACAGAAAGCGAGGCAAAAATGAGGTAGCATTTTCAAAAAACTCCAGAAATGTAAATCAAAGAGTTTCTATTCAGATAAGCTACACTTTAAGAACAAGGCTATAGAGAAACAGTTTTAAACATGCAAGAGCTCCTGAGAATTCTGAACCCATCAGCTCTTCTTAAGGAATTTACTAGAAGATAAACTTCATCAAAGTAAGACACAATGGGGAAATTTCAGCAAAAAGATTGATGATGAATATTTAATATATTTAGTCATATATCTAAGACTAAAACAAAGGTGAAAACAAAGTGGAAAAATAATTCATGTTAAATATTGCAAGGTCTGACAAAGTATAAATAAAATAACTCAAAATTTGACGGAGAAGAGAAAGGGGGTAAAAAGGAAAGTAGAGTAAGTTCACTGCTTGTTGTATATGCAATAAATAGGTGTTAAAATACCATTAAAAACTCACAAGTCAGATAACGGTTACATTTTTTAAAACAGGAATAAAGGCATTAAGAAATTTAAATAAAAGAAGAAAATAAACCTTCAAAACACAACAAAAAATACATCATATACAGAAACAGCAAATATAATACATATAATAGTCACCACATAAAATGGTATGACAGACTTGATACCAAACATGTTTTTATCAAGAAATATGGATAGGTTAAACTTGACTATTACAATAAAAAGACTTTTTATTTAGTTCACCTAGCAAGACCCAAATATATGCTCTATACAAAAGACATATCAAAAACAAAATGTATCAAAAAAGCTAAAAATGAAGGTATGGGAAAAGATGTACCGAGAAAGTGGAAACAATCTGAAAGCAGGGGCAGTGACACAGGTAAGAGACAAAGCACAACTAAAGCTAAAAGGATCAACTGTGACAAAGAAGTATTCTCTTTGATGCTAAAAGTCTCAATTCACTATATGGCTGTTATAAATATCTATGCACCAAATACACCATCTACTTTTATGAAATCAAAACTACAAGAGTTGCAGGGAGAGAGACAGAAACCCACTGATAATACTTTTAACATCCCACTCTCCGGACAAAACAAATTAAGTGGACAAAAATTAAAATAAGATACAGAAGCTCTAAACAACAATCAGTAGAGCTTATGTCACATATTGAACTTTACAGCATGATAATACGGAATAAACCTTCTTCTTAATTGCTTATGAAACATTCACAAAAACTGATCATTTATTAGGTCCCCCCAAAATCAATATGTTCTATAAAACAGAATGACTAAAAATTGTATTCTCTAATCACAATGCAATAAAACTAGAAATTTTTAACAAATTTTTAAAAATTAAAAAGCCCTTTCATTTGGAAATTAAATAACTTCCTATTAAACAACTCTTGGAAGAAAGGGGAAATATAAACAGAAGTTACAAATCTTTTAAAAAAGATAATGAAAACATTATGTATCAGAATGTATGGGCTAGAACTGAAAACAGTAACTAGAAGAAAATTCATAGCCTTAAACACTTTATTAACAAAATAAAAGAATAAATATAAATTCCTGGCTCAAAAGTTGAAAAAAGAACAAGATAAGCCAGAAGAAAATAACAAGAAGGAAATAAGATAAAAGTAGAAATTAATGAGGTGATGAATAGAAAAACAATAGTTCTAATTAATAAGCCAAAATCTTGTTTGCTGAAGAGAAATAACAAAATACATATACCATTAAATAACTTAAAGAAGAAATCACAAACATACAAAATCAGGAATTAGAGTGAAATAATCATTGAAACAGGAGAAATTAAAAAGTCATGACACTACTTTATAGACATTTGTAACAAATAAATTTGAAAATCTGTAAGTTAAGGATAATTTCCAAAACTGATCCCATTAGAGATGAAAAGTTATCGCCTTTGAATACTAATGCAAAAGCTCTAGATAAAATATTAGCAGATCAAATTCAACACCACATAAGAAAATAATACACAAAGATCAAGAGGGATTTAGTCCAGGAAGGCAAGGCTAGTTCAATCCATTACTATGATTCCTTAATAGCTCTAAGAAGAAAAATCATGATCATTTCCACAGATGCTGTAAAAGCCTTTGTTGACAAAACTTAAGATCCATTCCTGACTTTAAAAAAGACTCAAGAAAACAAGAGTTGATACACACTTTCTTAGCATACAAACAAACATTTATATAGCTGACCCTTGAACAACCACAAGTTTGAACTGTGTGGGTCCACTTAACATGCAATTTTTTTTCAATAACCTATACATACAGTACTGTAAATGTACTTTGTCTTCCTTATGATTTTCTCTTTTTTTGAAAATATTTATTCATTTGTAATTTTATTCATTTATTTTTAAAGATTTTATTTATTTATTTGACAGAGAGAAAGAGAGAAAGCATGAGCAGGGGTTGAGGCAGAGGGAGAAGCAGGGTCCCCGAAGAGCAGGGAGCCCAACACAGGGCTCCATCCCAGGACCCTGGGATCATGACCTGACCTGAGCCGAAGGCAGACACTTAAATGACTGAGCCACCCAGGTACCCCTTCCTTATGATTTTCTTAATAACATTTTTTTCTCTAGCTTCCTTTATTGTAAGAATACAGTATATGATACATATAACATGCAAAATATGTGTTAATCAACTGTTTACATTATAGGTGAGGTTTCTGGTCAATAGCAGGCTATTAGTTAAGTTTTGGGGAAGTCAAAAGTTATGCAGGGGTCAGCACCCCTAACCCCAGGTGTTCGAGGGTCAACTGTACTTTCACTTAAAGCCAACACCTTACTTTTAACAGGGAAGTGTTAAAGGCACTTTCATGAATATAGAATTAGACATTATAACACCACTTAGCACTTTAATAGAGGTATCTGCCAATACAATTAGAGAAATCAATCAGAGGCGTCAGAATTGGAATTGAAGATACATAACCATCTTTCTTTGCAGATGCTTTGATCATGTACTTGGAAAACCATAAAGAATCAATGATCTTTAGATGGTAGAGAAACAAGCATTCACAAACACTGCTGCTTGGAATAGAAATTGATATATTCCTTTCGGTAGGAATTTGGTGATAGACTAACAAAACTGTATGTATGCTTACATTTTAATTCAGCAATATCACTTCTAGGAATATACTCTGAAGTTAATTCTCTAATAATGTGCACATACAGACATACAAGGTTATTATTCATTATGCATTGTTTATTTATAAAATATTTGAGGACAAGCTAAATTCCCATAGGAGAGTAGTTGAGTAAACTATAGTACATCCACATAATAGAGTATTACGAGAATGAGAAGGATCTCTATGAACTGAAATAGAGTTATTTCCTGGATATATTTTATATGAAAAAAAGCAAAATTGAAGAGAGTATCCAGAGCACTCCATTTTTGTATAAGAAAGGGGGAAATAAGAAAATAGACATTGTCTACTTATCTGAGCAATATTGATTATTACAGGGTGTGTGACCCTGCAGAATGGGTTGGAAAGAATAGAGGAAATAGATCTTTCTGAATATACCTTTATGTACATCTTGACTTTGGAACCATGTTACTGTTTTGTCTGCTCAGAAAAATAGACAAAATCAGTAAGGATGGCAGGAAACGCTAAAATCGAATACAAACAGAAGCAAATGAATCAAACTGTGTTTCCAATCAATGACACAGCCACACTGATGATGGAGGGGAGCAGAATTAATCCAAATAACCTTTAAACATAGTATTTGGACTAGGGGGAAAAAAAGCCCTAAACAATGTGAACTCTAATTAGTACGATTCTGTTTCAGAGAGGCACGGCTCTGCAATTCTGAAACTACTTTCTGAGCATTCTAGGGTTTGCAAGTAAGTCAATATATTGTGGATAATGGGAATTAGGAGTTACAAATCTGGAAAAGGAGAAAAAATAGAACATACCTTGGGTAGTGTGGGATTGGAACTGGGATGTATGGATAGAGACACACATACACATACATATATATTCGTACAGAGATGCAGATGTGCACACACATACATACACACTCATCTATATACAGTCACAAACATGATAACACTCTTGCTGGCTTTTTTCAACTATAACAATCTCAGCCTTAAGACTCATATAATTAGACCCGGAGAAATGGAATTTCACAATTTTTAAAATCTAAATTTAAAAAATACTGGCTATGCAGCCTATTGTGTGGAAAGGAGCCACTATAGGAATAGCTATCAGGAAAAAAGGCTTTTAAACAGAACAGCCAGGCTGTCTTCAAATAGCAAAGAATATATGCATGTGGCCAGATCAGAAAAACAGAAAAAATATAATATTAATCCCAGTGGCAAATATTCAAATGTGCCCAGCTCAGATTATTTTCAGATTAGTACAATAAATACATTATTTTTCATAAAAGTTGAAAAGATGCTACTTGGTATTTCACAATGAAACTTCTCAAAAACTACTGTACCTTACAGTGAAATCATAGGAGCAAGAGGCCAGAACGGAAGCATGAAATGGTGAAAACTACAAAAACAAAACAAAAATTTTTTTAAGTTAGCTGTGAGTATAACATGCTACTTCATAAGGTCATTCCCATGAGCGCTACAATAAAGTTTAATCAAGACTGTCACTTAAAATTACGTTTCCCCAAACCTTATATGCTTTAACTCAAGGCAAAAATCTTCTGGCCTTTTAAGCATCAGCTGCAGGAAATACATTTACTTTTACATTCTCCAAAGAAAAGTCATTCCTCAAGCCTTCTGGCACTTATTTAGAATAAAATATTCCCAAAGGGTTGCCATTCTGGAAAAATTAAATACAATTTCATAATGGCTATCCAAAAATGACTCCTACAAATATAAGGGATTTAAGTATGATTGTACAATATGCAATTATGTAATTTACCTATTTTATGAATACATACTATGATTGCTATATGCACAAGTATCAAGTCATCCTTTAATTGTTAAATAAAAACATCTTTAAAAGAATTTTTGTTATTTGTATATCACAACTACTGCAAAGGATAGCAAGAAGAAAAACTGCAAATTTAAAGACAAATATCTTTTAGATAAGTTATCAACATACTTTAATAGGCTGCCCTTTGTAATTATATTACTTTAGTTTTTTTTCTTCCCAGTACTTTACTGGTTATATATACATAAATATAACTACATTCGAATATGCTTTATAGTTTGCAAAATACTTTCAGTAAATTACCCAACTTCATTCTCAAAAGCACTGTGAAATAAATATTGAAAATATTTTTCAACTACTACAACCTGTGTGCCATTAAAACAACAACATGGCACCGGATCTCATATGCTGAGTTGCAACCAGTAAAATTTAAAATATTAATTTAACTGAAAATTCAGAATTTTTGAAATAGGCATAACCCAATATCGTATTTAAAAGATGAATAAAGTACTTCTTTGCCCTTAGTATAACAAAACAAAGAATGAAATTAGGAGATGTCACTTAATAATATGTTTTCCACAGTGACTCAGCAAAACCCACCAATAAAAGCTGGGAAGCTAATATAAGTCACCTTAGAACCAGGCACATTTCTTGGGAGTGGTAGAAAAAAGTCATCTTTATCTCATCCTCTGCTGTTGGCAGAGTGGAAAATTTTCTAGACCCCAAATGTTTGTGAACATTCATATTTATTACCATGTTAGAGAAAAGAAACTTCTCTGTAGTTTCAACCAAAAAAACCTTCCCACTGAATGGGAAATTATGAAGAATACCAAAAGCAAATTACCATAGTTAAAAACACATAAAAAGGAATAGTAGAATGGAAAGGACAGAATGAAAAAACATTTCTATTTAACCTTAAGCACTGATCGGCTACATTGTCCCAATTCACTCAATAATTATTCAAATATTTTACCTAATTTTAGCTTTCATTGTTCATCATCCTTAATTGGCTAACAGAAATATGCATAAAAGCATCCATTGGGCGCCTGGGTGGCTCAGATGGTTAAGCGTCTGCCTTCGGCTCAGGTCATGATCCCAGCGTCCTGGGATCGAGTCCCGCATCGGGCTCCCTGCTCCTTGGGAGCCTGCTTCTCCCTCTGCCTCTCTCTCTCTCTGTCTCTCATGAATAAATAAATAAAATCTTTGGGCGCCTGGGTGGCTCAGTTGGTTAAGCGACTGCCTTCGGCTCAGGTCATGATCCTGGAGTCCCTGGATCGAGTCCCGCATCGGGCTCCCTGCTCAGCGGGGAGTCTGCTTCTCCCTCTGACCCTCCCCCCCTCATGCTCTCTCTCTCTATCTCATTCTCTCTCTTAAATAAATAAATAAAATCTTTAAAAAAAAAAAAAAAAAAGCATCCATAACCCCAACCCCTAAACGTGTTTTCTAGATACTTCATTGGTTATGTTTATATTTATACTCTACATATAAAAAGAAAAGATAAACACTTACTTTCACTCTCCTAACAGCATAGGTGTGACCAAGAAGTTCGAACACTGGCTGCCGTACATTCCTCAGGTCCCAGCCTCTCAAACTACAATCCACTGCCCCCGTCACCAGCAAATTCTGCAGAAACGATTCGGAGAAAAGTGAGCAGTGCACATAACAGAACAAGGCACAGTCTCAAATGACATTGTGGGTTCTCCAATCTACCTTCAGTAGTATCAGTAAGTACATAAGGGGTTAAAAATTATGCCTGACGAATGAGCACACCTTTCTCTTCAGTGTATTGTGAGGCTTTACCAAGTGTTAAAAGGCAAGAGGCCTGTTAACTTAGGAATGGGGGGAAAAGGAAAGGGTACAAATTTGATTTTTATGTTTTTCCAAATCTAATTCAATCATTGTTCCCCGCTCTCGTGGGCCATGTCTTAAAACAGTATCTAATCCTTTCTGAGAACCTCTGCAAGTAGTGGTGAGTCTCTCCTATCTGGTCAGGTTTTATAAATCCCTCTGTCTAGAGCCATCGGTGAACCCACACTTCCTGGCTGAACAGGCCAAGTGCTGGGTCCACAGTCAGGCCCATCCCATGTCAACCAGAGCAGTAATTCATTGTATGAATGTGCTGGGTTTCAGTGTAAGCTCATTTGAGGAAAAATTTCAATAATTTAAAACAAAAACAATTTTAACAACTCTCAACTGTGTATCAGCACCTTTTTTAGAATTCCCAAAAGTGTAACATATAGTCCACAATTCATTTTCTATATGGAAAACTCATTTATGATGACAGAGATTTGAACCGCAGTTATCAGCACTGAAATTGTTTTTTAGATCAAGTATTATTGAATATGTACTCTATTTTCTTTTAATCTATTTTATTTCTTTTCGAAGAACTCTGCCAATACAATGCTCTCTTAACTTCTACTAGTTAATTGAAAACTGAGAAGAAACAAGGCGTATGTTTTACCTGTCTGTCCCAGTCAACAGACCACTTCAGGTACAGAAATAGTACATCAACACATGTTTAATCCATTTCTATTCTGAATTTATATGCTCATGTGGTTAACTGAAGCTTTGCAAAGAGATACAAACAGACACTGTTATCGACAGAAGCATGAAGTTTGGTTAGGCTTATATGGGAAGATGAAACAAAATTTTAAAAACTGGTAGACTGTCAAACTAAAAGTCAAATTACAAATAGTTCAGCAGCCTAACCAGCAAAGTGAATGAGAAATGAAAGCAGACGATACAAATTGGTAGGGTTAAGAGCAATAAAGAAAAAAAATTACATAAATTATAAAGCAGCTTTCCCAAATAAGCAAGTAAGGCTGCCCTGTTGAACTTTGAGAATTTCTATTTCTTACTCTGTCTGTTTTATGTGCACTTAAATCCAATTAATGCTAATGCAGGTCACTCACAATCATGAATCAGAATTGAAAGGGACTGAATTTAACTTAATGGTCCATAAACGCTACCAAAGTCCACATAAACGAAGAGAAAATAAAATCCCGAACATTTCAACAATAGGAAGGGCTCAGCAGCAAGGGACAGATCCAGACAGGAGGGTACCTCATTGTATTTACACCAGTCACAGCTCAAAATTTCTGCCTGATGTGCAGGAACCACAATTCTGACTCCTGTTGACTTCACATCCCAGATTCTCAGAGTCTGATCACCTGGTGAGAGATGAAGACTTGATCACTTTCCATCACACCACTTGGATGCTCAGTGACATTGTACTCATGATGATAAATTGAGGGAAAATACTCTGTTTTACTGTTAGGTTCCTACCATCTATATATCATATGCATACATATATTGGTTGTTTTTTTTTTTAAGCTTTAGAGAAAGAGAGAAAGCACACGAGTGGGAGGGGCAGAGGGAGAGGGAGAGAGAATCTCAAGCAGACTCCACAGTGAGGCCGGAGCCGAATGTGGGGCTCGATCTCACAACCCTGAGATCACAACCTGAGCTGAAAACAAAAATCGGACGCTTAACCGACTGCGCCACCCAGGCGCCCCCACATACACTGTGTTTAACTATAATAATGCATAGGACCTAGTAAAAGTGATGAACTACAAAAAGTAATGTGTTGCAACAATGTTTTTAGATCTACTCAAAGCAGGAAAATCTGAATTTCACACTGAAACAAGTACAGTGGTGACTACATACACACACACATAGCAGATTTCTCTTCATGATAGGAAAAGGCCCTGAAAATCCTCGGTTTCTAGTCTATAAGAAACCAAATGCTAAAAATTTTACTGTTAAAAGTGGGCAGTCCACCAAGACAGAATAGAGAATTTTTAATCTTCACGTTTATGTTTACTACATTTTAATAGGCCAGTCAGAGATCTAGTTTTCTCCTTGGAAAAAAACAAGTTGAAAAATTCAGGGATTATATCTTGCAATATTACAAAAATGGTTTGCATTGCTTAGTTTCACAAACTTACCCTTAATTAAATGTTTTATATGCTGTTTGCCTTAGATTTTTATAAAGTATAAGGAGATAACAAAATGACCAGAGGAATAAAACTCAGGATATATATAGGTATCAACATCACCAGTAAATTAGAACCAGTCAGTGATGCTAAGAGAAAGCTGGTACAGCTTGATGAAAGAACGTGGTCTATGGCGCGATGGCAGTCAGGGTGTGGAATTCTGGTTAGTAGCTGTGTGACCCTGCACAAGTTATATAATATCTCTGAGACTCAGTCCTCATTTCTAAAAAAGAAACAGAATGCCTGCATGCAGGGTTGTACAAGAATTTAGTGTAATAAAGTTTCTGGCACTTAGCATGGTCTCTGGCACAAAGTAGATACTTTAATATATGGTATACAATAACGCTAAAATTTTAAATTATCCTTTGCTTTACTTACCTATATTTTCCTGGATTCCCAATTCTAAATCATATTGTCATGTAGCTACATTCAGCAATTTTAGATAATTTTTTTTTCTGATTTCTTTGGAAGTTGTTGAAGAAAGATAAGCATTAACTTGTTAGTGGTAATGAAATGTAGAGGTTAAGAATGGGGGCTCTGGAGTTCCGGGGCTTAGTACTAATCCAGCTCAATCATTTGGTCCCTGTTGATGTTTCATCAAGTTACTTAACTTCCCTGATTCTCAGTTTCCTTACCTGTGATAAAATATTTACCTTACGAGTTTAAATCAGATAACGTATTTAAAAAAAAAAAAAAAGAAAGCATACCCATGATTAGAAGTCATTCCCACCCCTATTACTAATACCATGAATAATGGCCAATATTTATTGAGTACTTACTTTATGCCAGATGGTGGTCTAAACATTTTGCATGTATTAACTTTTTAAAAACATAACAAGTGAGATAGAAATTTTGCTAATATAAGAAGCAATTTTTTTTTTTTAAAGATTTTATTTATTTATTTGACAGAGAGAGACACAGCAAGAGAAGGAACACAAGCAGGGGGAGTGGGAAAGGGAGAAGCAGACTTCCTGCGGGGCAGGGAACCCGATGAGGGGCTCGATCCCAGGACCCTGGGACCATGACCTGAGCCGAAGGCAGACGCTCAACGACTGAGCCACCCAGGCGCCCCTATAAGAAGCAATTTTTGTAGTAATTTACAAATGGGGAAACTGAAGCTTGTGGAGATGAAATAATGCCCTCGGGATAGCAAGCCATGGAGTCAGGATCTGGGACAAGAGCCCAGGTAGGCTGGCTCCCCAGCTGGCCTGCTCCATAATGACACTGTGCTCACCTCCTCATGTGACTGGAGGAGACCTGCCAGACAGCCAATGTTGGCTGACTCTTGAGGAATTCTTTTACTTACATGTTTTTTTCAGTAAATTGAGAGGAAAAAAACCTCACATACACACGCATGCACACACATGACGTTCTGTCATATTTGCATCACAATTATCATAGAAATAAAAATAATAAAACAAATAAACTTGAAACCTCTATTGTACTTCCAGTCCCATTCCCCACCTTCCTTTCCCAGAGGCCACCACAACAGTGAATTTGGCATCTCTTTAGTCTGTGTTTTTGTAATACTTTCATTCCATTTTTATGGATCCATACATAGGTACTATCACTTTATGTGTGGGATTTGTAATTTTTGTTGTTTAAAAATACCATCTTCCTACTTTTTTTTAAATTTGAGTACAGCTGACACATAATGTTACATCAGTTGCAGGTGTACCACGTCCCTATACCTTACGCTGTGCTCCCCCCAAGCGTGGCCGCCCTCTGCCACCACACAACGCTACTACAGTACTATTGACTGTACTCCCTGTGCTGTGCCCTGCATGCCTGCGACTCATTCATTCCCTAACTGGAAGACAGCATGTCCCACTCTCCTTCACCCATTTAGCCCATCTCCCAACCCTCTTCCCATCTTCCTACTTTAAAAAAAGTTGAAAACCACTCTGATAGAAGACAGTAACTAATACTTTTGGATCTAGCTAAATATGGTAGGGATGGGAGGGGATGAGGAGTCTGAAAGTACCAAATGGAAACTGTTCAGAATTAGTATAGACTAGAGCTTCAAATAACTCCAGGGGCCCTAATTACAGTCAATGTCGAGCCACGAGTCAGTAGAATTTGTTTCAAAATTTAAAATAGCTTTGATAAAATGATCTTTAGGCTTTCTCTACCTTCGGAGTATAAAGCAGGGTGATGTGGATGGCTAGGGTTTGGTCTGCCCAACAGTACATTTCTTATAGGAAAAGCATCCTTTTCTCACCATGTGACTCTAGAAGGATCTATGGCTCAACATAGCTGACCACCCAGGGAAAGGTCCAAGCAAGGCCAGTCATAGTATCTTATTCCCTGTCCTGATCACAGGTTAAAGGTAGGTACCTGGGATTTTTTTTTTTTTAACTATAACTGAAAAAATAATATCAGTCCCTCTCTTAGGATTAACAGGCTATAACACTGAGGAGCTGCTGGTGGCCACATCTCACTGTCTGGGGAAAGCAGCTTGCAGGGTGAAGTCAACAAGCAGAGAAAAGTCCAGATTAAAGATAGAAAATGCGTCCTGGGGCTGTTCAAGCATCCCTTCCCTTTCTGGGGCTGTTTTTCAATAAATTCCTCAAAGACCTAAGAGAGTTCAAAGTCTATCACCTGTAGGTAAAGGAGACCCCTTCCCATCATGGAGGGAGTGAATGGAATTCCCCTAAAACTTCAGTCTGTAAGAAGCCTAGCCCCAGAGAAAAACATTTGATTCAGCGTAAGGCTTCCACTAAAACATAGGAAATACCTAAATGATGTATACTAGCTTTCAAAAATTTATATTTAATATCAGGTCTGAAACTATAAAGTCTGCTATAGCGGCAACTAAAGCACTGTTTAAAGCTGAATGTGCTGTGTTCATCCTAGTAATTATATCTTATGAGTATGTGAATGATTTAGAGTATCAAAACATTACAAGGAATATGCACTGGGCCTTGAAGAAGTAACTGTTTTCTAGCAACATTATTGGAGTCTCACAAAACATAATGAACAAAAGAAACTTGACACAGAAGTATAAAACAGGCAAATTAATTTATGCAATTAGAAGGCAGGACAGTGGTCACCCTGGAGTGGGGAAGGGGAGCCTCTCAGAATGTTCTGTTTCTTGATCTGGGTGCTACACACACATCTGTATGTGCTCACTGTGAAAATTCTTTGCATTGTACACTTAAGACTATGCACTGTTCCATATGTGTATTATGCTTCACTAAAAGATTAAGCAATTGCACTACTAGGTATTTGTCGAAAGGATACAAACATAGTGATTCAAAGGGGCACATGCACCCCAGTGTTTATAGCAGCAACATCCATAATAGCCAAACTATGGAAAGAGCCCAGATGTCCATCAACAGATGAATGGATAAAGATGTGGTGTGTACGTATGTGTGTATGTATATATATATATATATACACACATATATTAATATATATATACACACACACACACACATATATTACTCAGCCATCAAAAACAATGAAATCTTGCCATTTGCAATGACACGGATGGAACTAGAGGGTGTTATGCTAAGCGAAATAAGTCAGAGAAAGACAAATACCACATGATTTCACTCATATGTGGAATTTAAGAAACAAACCAGATGAACATAGGGGAAGGGAAGGAAAAATAAAATAAGATGAAAACAGAGAGGAAGGCAAACCAGAAGAGACTCTCAGCTCTAGGAAACAGTGTTGTTGGAGGGGAGGTGGATGGGGGATGGGGTAACTGGGTGATGGACATTAAGGAGGGCAGCTGATGTAATAAGCACGGGGTGTTATATGCAACTGATGAATCATTAAATTCTACCTCTGAAACTAATAATACACTCTATGTTAACTAAATTGAATTTAAATAAAAAATATATATGTCTATATATATTTATTTTATATGGCATATATATTTATATGGGAAAAAAAGATTAAGCAAAACACCACCAGCAAAGACTGGGTGGGTGCCACTCCACATTTCTCGGGGACAATATTTTGGTCCCTTACCATCATATTCAAGCAGCAGTCACACACACACAAAAGCCATGGCCTAGGTTGTCCCTTCTTGCAGTTAACTTAAAAGACACAAAAAGGAGGGAACTGCCCTGAAGGAGCTAAGAATTCCATTGACTTGACAGTCGCTTCTGTTGCGCACATTTGGCACTTCATCCTCCTCCTTTGTTTTCCAGGTGGGAGAGACAGCTCCTGGCCCCATGGTACCACGACTCACTCAACTCTTAGCCACCGGGATATCTGCATTTATGTTGGTTTTTTATAACTGCATTTTCCAGACAACTGGCCTTTCGTTGTCAGCCAGACGTTGACCAGGGCCCTGTGACAGTGCCACCGTCTTATCAGTGGCGGCCCAGCCACTGGCAGCACAACCAGTGAGTCTCAGTGCACAGCACGGGACAGGACATGTTGGATGCTACCCGTCTACTTTCAAGCTACAGCAGGTAAGACGAAGGTAAGAGGAAGGGAGCGTCAGTGCTGAAGCTGACTCTGCGAAGAACTGAGCAGCAAAAGGATGCATATTGGGCCCAATAATTGAACTGAATTGAAATGCCAGATGCTTATCAAATGTAATATGACTTTTTTCTTAGAGTAGAATGGAGATTTTTTTTAACTACCAGACCCATTCATTCAGGCATGGCTATGACTTATGCAATTACATGGAGTCTGTAATAGCAGTAACTTAGTTTTCATGGTTCAAAAGAAAGTTTATTTCTTATGAATGTTCTTTATGTAATGAGCTTAAGTATTCTTCCCTTCTATCTCATGCAATTTGGAAATATGAATTCTGTCCTACTAACAACTTTCATGAACTAGACAAAATGCAATGTCCTTAGAGAACCTTTGAACGCTTTGGAAGGTAAATCTAAATCTCTAAACACTCCCCCCCCCGTTTTGGCCTGTCCTAATTTAGCCAATGGTAACAAATTTAGTTCTACATTTGCAAATACCATCTAACTTCGAAGGTGACTCAATTCTTAGAATGACTTCAATACTATAGTCTCATGTATTATCTTAAAATATAAACTGCTATAAGCAGTTGAGTGGCATAATTAACCATATGTGCACCACCGGACTAGACATAAAAGTACATCTTGGCTGCCTATCATGTAAGCTTCTGCCATTTGTAATATTTGTAAAAACAATATTTTATAACTTTGGGTTCCACAACCATGAAATTTACAGTTGAGTTTTCTTATGCAAAGATTATAGTATGTTTTATAACAAGCTTCTGTCTGTAAGCAAGAAGACAAAGTAAGAAAATTGATGAAGACCATAATATAACTCAAACAAAACTGAGGGAAAAAAAACAACTAAGGCATTCTCAAACTACAGAAACCACTTCCTCTCCAAATTCAGCACTGAAACCATTCTGTGGGTTTTTAAAAAAGAGATGAATATTAAGCATGAAATTCCCATTATACCAACAGAAATAAACTATTAGTTTGGCATCTCAAATAAAGCTATGCCATAGACTAGAACAGTGCTTTCCAAATGAGGCTGATCACTAGGTTCAGCTGGGGTGATTAAAAAATGTGCCTCCCAGAGATACTTGATTCAGCAGGACTAAGATGGAGCCCAGAATTCTGCTGTTTTTTTTAAAGCTCCCCCAACAATTCTGACAGCCAGCCAGGTTTCAGGATCACTGGCCTCGTATGCTATTACACAGCCATGCATTCCAGATTCTACCCGGAGCAAGTTCCTCAGATGAGCACTGGTAATCCTTACAACATGTGTTTACATGCCATGGTCATTCAGATGCTCCTCAAATATGCTCTGTTCTCGCACTTCCCATTCCTTCGCTTTCTAGCTCTCATCTCTTAACTCTCAGTTGTTCGTAGGTAACAGCTTGAACAACTATTTCCTCAGAATGGAGGACAAGCTTCCCTGACCAGCCAACTCTGACGAGATCAGGAATCCTTAGCTGTGTTTCCACAGAATTCTGAGCACACATGTTAATCATAGAAGGCAACACTTATAGAGCCCTAACTCTGTGCCAGGTACTGTTCTTAGACTTTTGCACATATTAACTCACTTAATCCTCCTCAAAACTCCACGATGTAAGTATTACCATCACCCTTGTTTTCCAAGTGAGGAATGAAGAGACAGAGGTTAAGCAGCATGACCTGAAGTCAGGTAATAGTGGTGAAAGAATTTTGTCTCAGACAGTCCAGCTCGGAGTCCATGTTTCTAACCACTATACTTACTATGTTACCTCTCCAGAGAACTCTGCACTCCTTACCATCCATTGTTAGTTTGTTTTTCCTTAGGATCTCTCTTTTCCACTGGATTGCAGCTCTAATAAGACAGAACCCTGTCTGTTTTCTTCCTCAACGTATCTACAGTGCCTTTCAATGTATCTTTCAAAAAACAGTGGCCATTCACTTAATATCTAACTGACTCACTGCCAATGTCCCTCTCAACAACCAAAATTAACCTTAGATAGGTTTTTAAAATTCTAATAAGATGGTTACTTCCCATATCTTATATAATAGTAATTAAAAATATATTAGTGTTTGCTTGTGTAAGGCACTCAGCTATGTAAGAGAATACACATGTCCGATAGGAAATGCATGAAAACAAGAGTAAGAAAATATGCAAAGAAGTTCATTTGCCTGCTAATACACTGTACATAGCTTGGTAAGCAAATTTTCTCATCTCACTTGAAATGGCAAAGGCACAGTGAAAGCTTCAGAGCGGGCCCCATCCCTTACTGTACCACAAACTCTCCTCTCGTAGAATGGAAGAAAAAACTTCAAATCTTTTCAACTTTATTAAGGAGGCTACTATTTGAAAACCATTAGGAAGGAATATTTCAGGAAAATGGCAAATGCTTAATAAATAAACCTTCCAATGAGTTTTTAAAAGCATAAAAGCTGGCAGAAAAATGGCTTTCCTTTATCCAATTTTTTAAAAAGAAACATTTTATAGCTCACAGGTCCAGTGCTTGGTTTTCGTGAAATCCCTTTAAGTGCTGGATGTGCATACAATCTAGTGAATGTCGGCCCCGTAGAACGTGTCCAGCCACCGCCACCTAATCACTAGTCACTCTTTCCACTCCTGGTGTATGAGTTGGACTCCACCCTCTTTCTCATTTCCCATTCCCAACTGCAGGAGTACGCTGGGCCCACACCAATCGATTACATCCCCCTCTCCGAGGCACAGTGATCAGTTCAGAACACTCACGTGGACCATCAGACGAGAGAAAATGAAACTTTCCTAGATGTCTGAGAAGGAGTCTCACACGTTTCCTACTGGACGGAAACCAGAAAGGATAGAGGGGTTAGAGCTGCTGCCGTCTTACTTTCACATGGTGCCTGATACAAAACCAACTTAAAAGAATACAGAAGAGATGGCAAGAACATCCTCTAAGCCCTACATCCAGCCATGCATATAAAGCCAGATGTAATTTTGGACATTTCAACAATGCGAACAAATAAATTATCTTCTTACTTAAAGTGGTTTGGTTCAGAATTTCTTTGACTTTCAACCAAAGAAATCCCGGCTGATGTGACCACTATCTATATTTATTTCTAATAGAACACAGGAAGGTGATGTCATTAAGCAGATAATCTTTTTTTTTCTATTAAACCGAACGGACATTGTGATGATAAAAGACTGTTTAAATTTTACCGATTTGCAACGGGCAGATAGTTAAGTTTTGTGATTATATTGCTCACTCTCCACACAATAAGTCTTTTCCTGCTCTTCAGTCTCATACACTGAATATTCTGTATGCAACATCCAGACTCAATATTATGTATACCAAATAAAAGGCTAATATACACAATGTTGTCTGACATTTAAATAAATGCAGGTGTATTAGTTCAAGATTTTGTCACCATTAGATTTTATATTTGGTCATGGTCATAAAAAGAACAAGGAAAATGAAGATAATTTTAGAACCTTAAATATATACATCAACAAAATTACATATAATAGTAAGGTAAAGGAATTTTTTAAAAAATCTATCAGTAGTTCAAGGAGTTTTACTTATTAATACTTTTCCAAATATGTAAAATTATACTCATTATTAATTCCAGCTTATTATGAATGCTGCCAATTAGAGCTCCCACCAGACATGTCTTCACTGCTTCACCAGAAGGGAAGTATGTTTCAGTTCATTTTGAAGACAGATCTACTTTATACCACTAATTCATTCAGGGTTGGAAATGACTCCTTTGAAACTGTAGGACATAAGGCCAAACGGCATCCCTACTCGAAGAAAATGATGCTAACTAATGTCAATCTAATTCACATCCTTAAAAGAATTTTAATTGAACTTGTACTAATACTCTCTGTATTAGGGCTTTTCACCTATGGTAAATTATAAACATTATGCTGAACTGTGGTCGTCTTACAGATCTGATTCACCATAAGCATGAAACTCATTAGCATTTACACTAAAAGCATAAAGATGACTAACCAAGTTATATAGGCAGGTTAAAGGGTTAGTTAATTCGAATAGCACATCAATATTGCTATCACTTACTTAATACCCACCCAGCCTTATAATTAGCTGTGCCACAGAAAAATTTAAAAAATCAAAGAAGAAATTTAGGCTTTGAAAAGGAAATGTGCCAAGGAAAAATATATTTACTAGTGCCATCCCAAAAGATTTGATATCTCGGGAAAGATTTAACTCAGATTACGAACAAAACACTATGACTCAGACAACTTAGAAATTTTGAAAATAATAGTAATAATCTTATAAGTATACTGTTCTTCATTCTAGAAAACCATGCTGTTAATTTTAACCACTGAACATTTTTTGACTTAACTGAACCTCTATACATAGAATTTACTATTATTTGCTATTATCTTGGAATCTAAGAAATTGCTTAATCTAAGGGACATGTTTGTCTGTACACCATTTACCTGAAGATTTCCAGTTCTGAGTGTCTTCAACCTAATAATACTTTAGAATTGAAGGACATTTGGTCATTTTAAATTTTTAGAATAAAAAAATAATAAAATAAACAAAAGGAAAGGATTTCTGTGATGTTATATTTACTATGGAAGCCACTCAACATAATTCAACAACTCAGGGCGTTGATAGAGTTTAGTAGCAAGTAAGGAGCAATTATCTTACTGACTGCCTATTTGGGGGTGCTGGATAATTAAATGAGGAGACAACAGTAGACACACTCTACCTCCTCCCCTAGCTATTTTCTTCTCTCCTCCCCTAAACAACCAAACTGCACAGAAGAGCTTCCACTGCTTTATCTCCCCTCAAGACACTTTATACAAAGCGTCAGCAAACATCTCCTGTGAAGGACCCAACAGTAAGTATTTTTGGCTTCAAGGGCCATCCGCCTCTGCCACAGCTACTCACCTCTGCCATTACGGCACAAAAGCAGCTAGAGACAGTAAAAGGATGGGCATGGCTGTGTTCCACTAAATCTTTGTTCACAAAACCTGTCAGTGAGTCATTTTGATCTGAGGGCAGTAGTTTGTCAACCTGTACTCTAGTCTAAGGTTTCTTTAGTCCTTCCTGGGGGCTCCGATTTACTACAGTGGCTTTACTTACCATTTATGAGCCAATGACACAATTTATTCATGAGGCTAGATGTCTCAGCTCCAAACTCAACCTACTCATCAACAGCCCCCTGTGTGCCATGAGCTCAGTGCGCTCTAAAACAAAACTCTAGATCTTCTCCTGCAAACTATTTCTTACCTCTGTTATGACATTAACCACCCACCAATTTATCCTTGGCAGGAATCTAGGAGTTATTCTTTACTCATCCTTCTCTTTTCACCTCTTGTACATCTTATAAAATCATCTCCAAATACCAGTCGAGTCAGCCTAATTTCTGCCAGCTCTTCTGCCACCATCCTGATCCAGGCCTTCATCTCTCGGTTAATCTTCCTGCATTCGCTCCTGCTCACCTCCCAACTGTTCTCTACACACAGCCAGAAGGAATTTTTTTAAATGCAAGCCTAATCATATCACTCCCTTGCTTAAACCTCTTCAGTGCCTTGCCCAGGTCCATAGGATAAAATCCAAAATCTTGAATCCAGTCCATAAGGTGTCCATCTGGGTGCCTCTCTACTGCCCAACCTCATTTTCACTACCTTTTCTTCTTAAGCAGTGGTCTCCCTGGCCTTCTTTCAGTACCTCAAATGCACCAAGTTCTTACTTTTGGTCCTATTCTCTCTGCCTAGAATGGTCTCTCTTTCTGTGCCATGCAAGGCCTCCCACTTTTCACTGAGCCAATTCCTTATTCATCCTAAATGAAAGCCAGAAAACTATTAAGCAAAAAATTGATAGTCTTGGCTACCAAAAAACTTAAATGCATATACAGTAAAAAAATATATATACAACATAAAACAGTTAAAAGACAAACAAAAAATGGGAAAATATACGTAAGATACAGAAGACTAATTCCTAAATATAAAAAAGAGCTCATACATCAATATAGAAAAACAACAACAAACAGCTCTCAGTAGAAAAATGGGCCAAAAACATGAACGTGAGACTCACAAAGGAAAATCCATAGTGGTCAATGGACATATAAAAAATACTCACTATCCCTTGTAATCAAATATGCAAATCAAAACAAAAATAGGTATCATTTTTCACTCATCAAATGGGAAACCATTTAAAAGATTAAGGAGGTGCATTTATTTATCATTTCAAGGTCCAAATCTTAAAATAACTATTACCTTAACATTACCAGATTCTCACTATCAGAATTAACTGACATCATCTAGACTGGGAAGGTTGTTGTTATTGTTTTGATTAATCTATAAGGTGTTGCTGCTCTATAATAAACACTTTTGAAAGTCATTAGTGTCATATAGATTGTATTTATGTATATATTCCCCAGATGATGTCATTTAATAAATCCTCACATTGGAATACTTGGAGACATTGGTTTACCCTTCCCACTACTTGTTCACAGGGGCAGGGTCAAAGTGACTCAAGGAGGCAGCCGAGCACAGCAACCCTGCCCTGCCTATGCCAATTAGTTGTTCACCTTTGTTTCATTCCTACACTTTTTACAGCTTTACTGGCACTCCGTACATTACACAAATTATCTAAAAGAAAAATGAAGCAATGTATATTAAAGTGTCAGAGATTTTAGGAAGGAAATAGTATTCAGAAAATTCTTTAGCCAAATGTTTATTGGTGGTAGATCAAATAAAAGAAACATGGTATACCTCTTTTTCTACCTTAAATTTGTTTTAATTCCATAAGCTTAAGTATATAATATAAATTCATATATAAAATTCATAAAATATAATTGGTGAATGTTCTTTTCCATCAAGTTTATTTAAAACTAGAGTCTAATAACTCCTTCTGAATGGTGGCATGATTCTCTCAATTCAACTATAATAGGACTAAGGCTACTAAGAAATCTCCACAATCAAAAGCTGTTTTATAATAACAATGTTTGCAGTAGGGAAAATGAATTTGGGATGGGAGATTTTCTGATGCACAATTATAAAATTATTTTCCTGTATAATTTCAACAACAAAAGCCTTATAGCTATAAGCATATAAAACCTAACATCAACTAAGCAAATTCAGCCCTTAAAGACATCTGACTTTTTCCTCAGGAATATTCCCCATAAATATTTTTCACTTTTTTAAATATTTTTTATTTTTTATTAGAGAGAGAGCAAGCACAAGCAGGGGGAGCGGCAGGCAGAGGGAGAGGGAGAAGCAGGATCCCCTCTCAGCAGGGAGCCTGATGCGAGGCTCGATCCCAGGACTCTGGGATCATGACCTGAGCTGAAGCTAGATGCTTAACCGACTGAGCCACCTAGGTGCCTCAAACATTTTTTCATTTTTGTACTCCATATTCTGGAATGAGAATAGGAATTTTTATGGAGGAATATAAGAAAAAGCTAACCATGGTTCTATGGAGGGGGAGGGATGAGGGCTTACTTTTTATTTGGCATGTTTCTGTGCTCTTTGAATTTCCTCACTATGCATATGGTAAGTCTAGAATAGGGATTATGTAGGATACCATTTTTTTTTCTTTATAAATTATTTTTTTGAAAGTTACAAAAGCAGCAAAAAATAGTGATCATTTTACTTTGTCAATCATCACAAATATCTGTCATTAATTAGCACATATTACACATTCTCGTAACTGTTACTCAGACTTAGCCACCTTTATTCCGATAAACAAACCAAGGATAATGCCATCTAAAGGAAGGAGCTCAGGGGCTAATAAGAAGAAGTAGAACGGTTCCCAATTTTGGAAGATTTATAACCAGTTATGATATGCCTAAGACAAACCATATTTGTTCATTAATAGTTGAAAAGTAGTCCACGCCTGGCTGATTCTTATCTAGAGGCTGATGAAGAATGAAACCATCTACAGAGCACAAAGAATAGTACAGTGGGCCCTTTCCCCCTCCAAATCGCAAGTACACAGCACCACCTGCTGGGGAAAGCAAAGCCACCACTCACTACAAGTAAGGCTTTTTTGGTAAATACCGAATTATTTACCTGAGGCTGAAGCAAAACAACCAGGGATGTGGGGAGACCAGATTGTGCTATAAATGACACTTTCATGGCCTCTAAAGGTGCACAGAGACTTTCCAACAGTTGGATCCCACTACAAACAAATGAATAGATCAATTACTTAGAGGTAAATTCAAATTCATGTTTATATATATAATATATATAATACACTATGTATTTATATATACACATGTAATAGACAGACATATCTCAAAGATTCTTTAAAGTCTATTTCCATATAAAGCACAATGGTATTTAAGGGGCCAAAATTATCAATGCTGAGTTAATTGTTTACAGCCAAAAGGTTAAAAATGTTTAAATTCTAATAAATGCCTTAATACAGTTTTTTGAAAAGAAAATTAGCTGTGTAATTGAAAAGATATAGAAGTACGTCTTAGAAAAGAAAAAAAATTCAACGGAAGCTTTGTGGAAGAGAACATTTGGTTTTAAATACAGTAATGCTGACATACCAGTTTGACCGTTTGATCCCATGAGCCAGACACCACAAGCTGTTCACCTCTTGTTTGGCTCCAATCAACACTATAGACCTAAAAACATTTTAATGTGTCATTTGGAAAGCAAAAGAGCATCAAGTTCAATATTATATTTTATCTCTTTATAACAGCGATAGCCAGTTAGAACAACTAATTCACTTCATTGAAACATCAAATAAAGTCCTACAAATCTCAACATGGTGCCTGAGAAATGGAAAGGTCATTTTGTCCATTCCCCCAGACATATTCCTTACAGATAAGATTCCATTCTATGTTAATAGAATGCTACAGATGATTTCCAAACCTCCTTCACTAAAACAAATCATATATATTTTTAACCTACCAACAAATACTGTTTGCAGCACCCTGTAGAAATGTCAAAGCAGATTAGAAAGTTAGTCGTCTAAAAAAGCTTGCCAGGTCAGTGTTTATCAGAAAGCATTAAAATTCAATTAATATCCTTATCTGTCCTTTCTTAGAAAAAGCTTATAGGAACCCCGTAATCCTTTCAGATCTCTTGGTAAACAGCTTTAGTTATCCAACGCTGCTATTCTAATCTATGCTTTACTGCTTTCAGTGAACCATTTCAAATGAACCATTTGAAAACTTACGGAAATATTTTTTATTGTCATTTTATACAACAGATTATATACAGATCACTACTGTAAGCAAAGTTCCACAAAAGACGTGCATAATTATTCTTTATTAAATTAAAGTAGTCCTGACATGGACCTGAGTATACATCACTAAATGTGACCAGCCAGCAGATTCTTCTGAGTCTTAAAAATTCTAGCTACCATATTTATGTAGGAAGCAGGGGTGTCTGCAGTTTGCTGTGGCTTAAGTATGGGTTACCTGTTCTCTGCTGTCTTCTGTGTACTGTGGCTAGCCAGGATGGAGTCTCAGTTTAAAAAATATCAGTAATACTGAGCCTGTCTTTGTTTAAAACTTTGATATTTTTCTCATCACAGATTTTTTTGAATTGGGATTTTTAAAAATATTGCAGTAAGACATTACCTGACTACTGAATTTTGGGGGTCCTCCTTAATTGTGTAACTAAGGTGAGTGCCTCACCCACCCTATCCTAGTCCTGGCCCTGCTGCTGTCCATATTCATGTAGAAGAGAGAAGATCAGTTGGAACACTCAAAAAACCACAATCCAGCAACAAAGAGCACCTCTTATAGAAAGGGCAACAAAAACCAAAGAGCTGCTGTGGCCATCTGCTAGTTATGGATGGAAAAAGATAGCCTTGAAGTAGTCATTGAAGGTCTTGAGAGCTAAAGAGTTTGATTTTATCCTCTAGGCCAGGGCATGGCAAATTTCTTCTGTAAAGAGCAATAATCTGGGACTTTATGGGCCATTTGGTTTCTGTATGTCGGTCTGGGAGAGCACAGAAGTAGCCAAAGGTGATACTTGATGAGTTGGCATAGCTGTGTTCCAATAAAACTTTATTTACAAATCAGAGAGCACGCTAGGTTGGGCCCTGTCCCATGAGTAGTAGTTTGCCGACTCCTGCTCTAGGCTGATGTGAACAGTCAAAAATAAGCACAATAGCAAACCTTTATTGAGCACCTATGGTATACCAGATACTGTCATAAGCATTTTACATATTTTATCTCATTAATAGATACTGTGCTAAGACCCAAAAAGTTTAAATTGTCCAAATTCCTAAGGCTAGTAAGTTGCAAAGCTGAATTCTGAACCTCCGTAGCCTAACTGCAGAGTCCACCCTTAGTAACCACACTAGGCTGTCTCTACATCATGCTACTTGAGGGCACTGTTGAAGTGGAATGACCTTGGGCTGCAATATTAAGGAAATAAAAGCCTGCCCTTCATTGGCGATTCACAGGTATCACCCTTCATTAGAGCCCACATTGATTCCATTTTGTTTTCATGAATTATCCATATCCAAGAACTTAAAGTCCCTGTCAACTTAGTGACCTCCCATTCATCTGTCAAGACTTGGTCCCATTACATCCTTTATGGAACAAGCCTCCCCTCGACAAAACCCTCAATGCTTCCTTCCGAGCATCCCAACAGCATCTTGTACCTACTTATAATTTAACATTTACTGTATTTTACTACAATTTGTGTTAAATACCTGCTAGATTCTGGGAGATCCACCATGTGAGCAAAACCATCTTGTATGTCTATGCTCATTGCAATACAATAAGCACTCAATAAATGGGAGTTAAAATAATTTCTCCAATTAAATTTATCTTCACAATCTGCATCACTAAGTAGTTATAAAGAGCTACTATTTTCATTTCAGAGGATAACTGAACAAATATAACTAAAAACTAAGCTCAACATCTCAGATTCCACTGCCTCCACACATGTCCAGCATGATGTAAGATTTGACACCTTATGACTTCTCACCTTTAAAACTGCAAGGGCCCCCACAGGCTCAGAGAGAACCCAGCCCTAGTGAGAACAAAAGACAGGAGGGAAGATAACTATGCTGACGGCAGTGTTGCTGCCAGCTCTATTATCAGTCCCACAACGAAGTGCAAGCAATAGGACTAGGACAAAACTAAGGACAGGACGTACATGGTGAGGTTAAAAATGGGACAACAGGGAAGGAAATAAAGGCAACTCAATAAATATTTTATGTGTTTGACTGTGTTTACAATTTAGGATATGGGTAAGTAATTAACAGTACAGGCCAGGATATTGTTTAAAAAAAAAAAAAAACTATAGACATGAGTACAAAATGGGCACTGGGATGGAAAATTCAGCTTGATGCCCAGAAGAGAGGATCCAAGCAGGGCCTTGAGGCCTGGCTAAAATGTCAATAGCAGAAAGCAGAAATGAAAACAGCGATCAGAAACTCCCCCAAAGGCATACACAGGCGTAGATAGCACCCAAGGGATCAGGACTAGAGAACACTACAGGGTAGCACCAAGGTTTTGTGCCCAGGGACTGGTGGTGGTGGTGGCATTAACAAAATGGGAAGACTGGAGGAAAGAAGATAATGTGTAATTTTAGACCTACTGACTTTGAAGTGACAGCAAGATAGTCAAGTGGAAATGTCTAGTGGGAACAGGGTTTGGGCATTGACCTCAGGCTCTGAAAAAAAGTTTACAGCAGACAGATGTTTGGGAGACAGTCAAAAAAGGATGAGTAGATTCCATTATCCCAACTTCAAGTTACCTCACTAGTCCATTCAACAAGTATTTATTAAGCACCTACTATGTACAAGACACAAGGAAAAGAGGGGTATAATGTTAGACAAGACAGATAAAGTCCCCGCCCTCAAGGATCATAGACAGGCTATAAATAAATAATTTCAGATTGTGATTTTAAAGAAAAGCTACAGAGCAAAACAAAACCAAGGAAGGAGATTGGGAAACAACGACAGGGGGAAGCAGTCATTTCTTGATAGAGTGGTCAGGGAAGACCCCCCCCGAGCAGAGACCTGAGTGTAGCAAAGACAGAACTCTACAGGTTTAAGAGGAAAGGCTTTGACAGAAGAACAGGAAAAGACCCTGAAGCAAAAACAGGCTTGTCTCGTTTAAAGAACAGAAAGGTCAAGCAGGAGGGACAAGAACCTAAAGGACCATGGTTACAAGTTTGTCTATAATTTCTCTTAAGAGGCTATAGCCATTGAGCCTACACTGGCTACCACCTAGACTGTAGGTAGCATCCTTCCACTGCTCTCCCCATCCATCCTTGCTCACCTCCAATCCACGATCTGCACTGCATAAACACACACGTTATTCCCCTGTAGAAAGCCCTTTGACGGTTTCATACTATGGGTCTCCTGCAACTTACCATCTTCACTCAACATTGAGATTTATCCATGCTGCTGCTTATTACCCAAAGGTCAAAGTCATGCAAAACTATGAATGGTTTAGGGATGCACACATATGCTATAAAATTAAAAAGAAAAGCAAAGAAAACAGAAATAGAAATTCAGCATTAGTGGTTACTCCTGGGAAGAAGGGCGTAAAAACAAAAGGAGGGAGAAAGATAGAATCAGAAAAAAAAAAAGTAGATAGAAGAAAAATAGCATCTGTAAAGTAGGAGCTCCAACGGCATAAGGAATGTTTTATTTCTTAAGTCAGATGATGAATATGCAAGCATTCATTATACATTTTTACGGGCTTACATATATTTCATACGCAAGAAATATATCATGGCAAATTTTTAAAAATCTTCAACATCTTTCCACTGATTTTAGCTTAACAGCCAAGATGCTAACTGTTCCAGGCATGCAGGCTCAATCCCTCCCCTTCAAGCGTGCACTTTCCTTTGCCTCTAACCCTACTCCTCTGGCCTCTCCATCTGAATAGTTAATTCCTACTCTCCCTGCAGATGTAAGGATGCCTTCGTGGTCCCTTCCCCAGACAAGATCCTTTCCTCTTGTAGCACCCCATACATACGAGCACTGATCACATTAGAAGGAGATAACCTGCGAGCTCCAGCCCCCCTCCCTAGAGAGGCACGAGGACTCCAGCAGGGCAAGGACACCATGCCTGACTTGTTCATCTTCCCCGCTAGGCCTCACACCATCCCTTGTACACAGTAGGGTTAATCAAAGTTTCTGGAATGGATGAAGGGGCAGAGAAACAAATCTGAATGAAGAGCACATCTCACATCAGTCTAGTCTCCCCCCCTTTCCCTATTCCCAATTCCTCCCCCACTCCCATTCAACCAGTGGACATGGCTTAATGGTCAGATTAAGGATAAAAAAGAAGAGGGGTACGCAATTATGCTTTAAAAGCAGGGTCCTCTAAAGCCCTATCTTATGTAATTACTCTTGGCAGTGGTGAAGAAAATTAATTGAGAAACTGCAAAAAGAAAAAAAAAAACCCTGAACAATATTTTGTGCTGCTTTATGAAATCTGAACCTTATCAAAACCACCATTTGAGAGGACAAATTTTATTACTGAAACCAATTCCCAAAGAGCTCATTTTTAATCTACTGTATAGCAGTGCCCTTTTTAAGTTGGTCTATTTAATTAAAAATCCTCAAATAAAAACTATGTTCAGAATGCTCATACTTGTCCGTATCAATACAAAGGAAAGGGACCCTGACTTTTAATCACTGAGCGATTAGAAAAGGCTACATATTTCTTGTAATGTGAAACAAGGTTTTTTTTAATTTATCATTATAGAAATTTTAAAATGCACATAAAAGAAGAAATATCATAATAAATCCCCAGGTATCCATCACCTACTTTCCATAATTATCAACATTTTGCCACCTTGTTTCACCTGTCCCGTTACCGACGGACTGCGGGAGTATTTTAACATCAGACCACTTCTGGGGCGCCTGGGTGGCTCAGTCCTTAAGTGTCTGCCTTCAGCTCAGGTCATGATCCCAGGGTCCTGGGATCAAGCCCTGCATCGGGCTCCCTGCTCCGCGGGAAGCCTGCTCCTCCCTCTCCCACTCCCCCTGCTTGTGTTCCCTCTCTCAGTGTGCCTCTCTCTGTCAAATAAATAAAATTTTAAAAAAATAACATCAAACCACTTCACTCATAATTAATTAAGCAGATAAGGATGTTTTCCTTTCTTATAAAAGCACAAGGCTATATTCACCTAAAAAGATGAATATCATCCAAAACTCAGTCCACATTCTTATTTTCCTGTCTCAAAAATGTCTTTTTACAGTTGGTTTATTTGAACCAGAAACCAAACAAAATCCACATTTTACATTTAGTTGTTGTCTCTTAGATCTAATCTAGGAAAGTCCTCCTCTCCCACCTTGCTCTTCCCATCCACCCTTCCCATGGTATTTATAATTGTTGAAGACACAAAGTTAATGGTCCTGAAGAATCTTCTATACTCTGGATTTGGCTGTTTCCTCGTGGTGTTACCATTTTCCTCGACCCTTCCCATTCCTTTAAGTTGGAAGTTAGGTCTAGAGGCTTGATTACATTCAGTTCAATCTTTTTTTTAGCTTCCTATTGTATTAGGTGTATAATTGTTGGTTGACCCACTTTTAGTGATCCTAAAACTATTCAGAAGATGTATCAATGTTAAATTAATGTTTTAGCATCCATGGATAACCTTTGCCTACAGTTGTTACTTCATTTGGGGATACTCAATGGTGACTTTCTAATTATGCTATTCCTTCTGCATTTATTAGCCAGAATTCTGTTAATGAGAAATTTTCCACATCAAGCTTCTGATTATTACACAATAAAATTTATACAAGAAAGGCAGGGTAAGTGCCTTGATTCTTTATCTTACCAATTTTCAGAATGAGTCCACTGTCCTAGTATCCTTAGTGGTGACCAGTTGTTTCTTAATGATTACAACTCATGTAATGGGTGGAAATATACATATAAGTGTAAGGTCTCTCTACACATTGTCTCTTCTAAACTTTTGATGTGATCCCAGTGGCCTTTCATAGTTTTCTGACACAAGAAGATGTCTTGGATTCATCTTGTATGTTTCCTCTCAGTCCTGGAATCAACTATCTCTCCAAAGATCCCAGTTCCTTCTAGTGGGAAATGGTATTTAGAGGCAGTAATCTGGACACTAGGGATATTTACTGTGACTGAGTTATCATTACTTTTTGGTCTTTATAGTCCAAAGAACCAGGACACATGTACTTTTTTAAACAGAGAAAAATAAATCATGAGTCTGTACAGATATTTCTTTGTTGTTGTTTGTTTTGTTTTGTTTTTTTAATGTACAGATATTTCTCATTCAATAAAATTAAATGTCTCTTTTTAACTTCTTTATTCTCATCACTTTTCTCTTAGATAAAAATTTTTGGTTTCTGATAACATAATTACTGCTCTGCTTTAACTTACAATATGAGAGTTTCGTTTATTTAAATTCAATTAGCCAACATATAGTACATCATTAGTTTCAGATGTAGAGTTCTATAATTCATCAGTTGCATATAACACCCAGTGCTCATCACATCCTGTCATGCCCTTCTTAATACTCATCACCCAAATACGCCATCCCCCAACCAACTCCCCTCCAGCAACCCTCAGTTTGTTTCCTAGAGTCAAGAGTCTTTCATGGTTTGTCCCTGTCTGATTACTTCCCATTCAGTTTTCCCTCCCTTCCCCTATGATCCTCTACGCTGTTTCTTATAGTCCACATATGAGTGAAACCACATGATAACTGTCTTTCTATAATATAAGAGTTTCAAAATAACAATACTGATCTTTCTGAATGCAGTTTAAAACTTCTTTGCACTTCTTTTTGTTTATCAGACATATGTCATTAGGTTATGGACAATCACAATACTGTATTTTTAAAGTCACTAGAAATAATTATTTTCAATACCTGGTTACGAAGCCAATTTGATATACTACTAGATTGATTCATTTGTTTTCAATTTTTAGCAATTGCTTTTTTTTTTAATTAAATGGTGATTTTTAATTTTGTAAGATATTTCAATTGTTCCAAGGTCAAAAGTGTAATACAAATTATATTGGAGAAATTGTCCATCCTTGTCCCCTCTCCCCTGATTTCTTCCCTTTAAAGGTAACCACTTTTATTAGCTTTTGGATTATCTTTCCACTGTTCCTTTTTCAAATATATACAGAGATAACTATAAATATATACATACAAATATATATACACATACATATACATGTACATATAAAATATGTATAAAATTGCTGTTTCACATAAAACAAATTCTAAATATATTTAAATAGCTCTGCCAGTAATTCCATAGGATAACTTCACTGGATATCAGATTGTAACTAAACTAAAAAGAATTTCTAGTTTCACATGATTTAAAATTATCAAATAAGACTGTATCATTCTCCTACATATGTTTCTCACTAGATCTAAAGTAGGAGCCATGGCGTTCTAATTTCTAGACACGATTCACTTACCAACCTGCTTTGGAGACAAGCACAGGGTTTGAGACCCACAATGAGTACATGACAGACAGACTACAGATATAGTGACAGTAGTCATGCATGAAAGTCATTCTCGACCCAAAAATATCCCATTACAGTTTCCATCTATTTAAAACAATCATTTTCTCTTCCTTAAAAAAAAAAAAAGTTTTAAAGCTTTGAGTTTACCCCTTTGCAAGGCAAATCAAATCACGCTTTTTATTAAATATTTGTTAAAATCTACATTTTGAATCTACAACCCTCGAGATATTAGACAATATACATATTAAGGTCATTAGAACAGAATGCCTATTAAGTTAAAGCAGTGCGCATTGACGCACAGTGAAATCATCTGGGAAGCTACATAATGCTTGGCTCCAACCCCCAGACATTTGTGACCTGGGTATGAAAATTTTTAAAAGGTCCTTAGGTGATTCTAGTGTGTTAGAATCCAAGGCTCCAGTCACACCAGAGGCCCTATGAGTGCCTGAACATGTCATGCTCTTTCACAGATCGGCACCTGTGCAGATGCTTTTCTCTACCAGAAATGCCCTCCTCCCTTTGGGCTGCCAGTGAATTCCTACTCATTGTCCAAGACTCAGCTCAAATGGCATCTCTTTTGTGCCCTCTCTGTACCTTCTAGACACTTCTTTTCAATATAATCACACTGTATTAAATGGTTTGCTGGCATGTCCCAGAACTACTACCAGAAATCAGCACCTGAGTCTTATTCATATTTGCATCTTCAATAACTAGCATATGCCTGGCACGTAACATGTGTACCAGTACGGACAGGTCTAGCTTCTTTTTCTTTTTTTTTTTTGAGAAAGAGAGAATGTGAGTGTGGGAGGGGGAAAATCTTTTTTTTAAGAGAGAGAGAGCGAGTGGCGGGGAGGGGGAGAGGGAGAGAGAGAATCTTAAGCAGGCTCCACCTCCAGTGTGGAGCCCCATGCAGGGCTTAATCTCATAACCCTGAGATCATGACCTGAGCCAAAACCAAGAGTCAGACACTCAACTGACTAAGCCTCCCGGTGCCCCCAGATCTAGCTTTTAAAATACAAGTTAAAACTTTAAAATACTAAACAAAGTAAAAAAAAAAAAAAAAAAAGTGAATGCTTTAAAAACATAAGGATTGAAAAGTGGGGAAGGATATCACATCCTATTCATAGTAAAATCCAGAAAGACTCAACTGATACATAATTGGAAACTATTTTTCTCCATAATTACAATTTTAGGGGGGGAAGATTTACACTTATTTTACATTGTAATAAAAATCTTACTGCAGTAACCTACTCCAGAATTTAGGTGACTAAATACCCAAAAGGAAATATATCAAGTTCAATTGTGTCCTGGAAGAAAGGAAGAGAGGAGGAAGGGAGTGAGGGAAAAAGAAAAGAGATAGATCTCTTTAGCTGAGAAGTCTGTTGTGCAATTTCTAAATGCAATTTCTAAAGGGAACAAACTGGTGTTAAATGCATGACTTACTATCATTCTGCATTAATATTTTTATGGGCATCCATCACTATAAACTTTTCAGCTTCTATCATTATCATAGGAGTAAATAATTAATTTTTTTAAAGTAAGCAAGGTCTTAACCATATGGCACATCTTTACTACGATACATATAGTTAAACACATTCTCTCCACAATGAGATACTAATAGTTGCATACTTACTTCAAAGATAAGTTTTCATAACCAAAAACTTCAAGTGGATCAAATCTTTTAAAAAAAAATTCAGCAAATTGATAAGGTTATTATTTGACAATGAAGACAAATGTTAACTATTTTTTAAAAACACTGTAATCAGCACACGGGAAACTAGATATTGATGTAAACATTAAATTGAGTCACTGTCACCTTGAAAGTCATTCCTAACCAACTCTCAATAGCACCATGTTGTAAGGCATGACGTACAGAAACAAAATTCTCAGTTCACCCTCTCTTCTCCTTCTTGTTGGACCTTTTTTAAATTTTCCTGTTCTTCCACTCCTATTATATACTCAGCAGCAGGCTAAACTACAGGCATTTAATGGGCTCAAAAGACATAATGGCCTCTGCAGACACCAGGTAAACAAAGGAGAGAAGAATCAGATTCTTGCTTTGAGGCTAAGTTTAGAAGCTACGCACACAGATAATGTCCATGTTTTTCTTCCTTTCCATTTCACCAAGCCCTTCATTCCCCAGGCCTAAAATATATCTAGGTCTTGGATTTCTCCTTTTCACTTCAGCACCTACCCATCTGATTATCTGAAAATTGATTGTTGGACATTTTCTCAGTTACCAAGTGATGAAATGGGTAAGTGTAGGATTCCTAACTTGTTCTGTATCTTTTTAACCCTAGTATAATAAGATATAATAATAAGAGCTCTTATTTATTTAGTGTTGGCTCTGTTCTAAGTACTTACAACAACCCTAGGACATAGGCTACTATTATCCTCGGTTTGCAAATGAAGAAACTAATTTTCAGGAGAAAAAAAGTACCTTTGCCCAAGGTCCCACAGCAGCTAAGTTACAAAGCAAGGATTCAACCCAAAGTTGATTGAAACCTGGCTACTCATCCTTATTCTATACTATTACCCATGGGAAAAAAACGACCCATTGTTTGCTATTCTTGAACATGCTGGTGGGAAAAAAAAATAAAAGGAAATCAGCTATGCTCGTTCACTTACTAATTTATTCAACAAATACTTATTAGCTCCTCAAAACTCTCACTTGCTCTTAAATCCTTTTCAGTGTTTCTAGTATTTGATATAAGAGACATGCTTTGAATATATGCTGTATTTCTCTTCAATGACAAAATGCCAAATATTTGGTATTTTAATACTGAGCCTTAAGTTAATCACCAGAAATTCTTTCTCTTCACAATCTCACAGCAGATGGCCTTTACGAGTATCCTACATTCTCTATTCACCACCCTGCTTGGCATACTTTGATTTTTACTAAGGACTGTGAGAAAGACAAGTATGTTGTAGCAGAGCCAATCTCCCTTTCTTCCTTGCTCACAGAACCCTAATTCTGTCCTTCAGGGAAAAAGCTCTGTCCCTTCCTCATCCCAGGGCTGAATCTTGTTTAGGTGAAGGCAGGAATGGTGGCTTGTTTCCCTCATAAGTGACACGGTTAGGACCGGGGATATGATGCTCTTCTAGCTACGGAGATGTGAAGAGGCACCTGCTGTGAAGCTCTGAGGAAGCTTTTCCTCAAAAGGAGTCCCAAGACAGGGACATTCACTTTTTTTGCCCTTTGACCTTCAAAGGGGATAAGATGATACTTGGAACTATAAGCAGCGTAAGGAGAAAACAATGCCCACTGAGGATAAAAGAGCAGAAAGGCAAGGACAACTTGGTATTTGATGGCACTGTCAAGCCCTGAATAACCAAGCAGCACCCATTCCTTCTCCATATACTTGGTTATGTGAGATAATGAACTCTGTTGAATCTACTTTTCGTTGTATTCTCTATTACGTGAACAGCGAAGGCATCCTAACTGACACACGCACTTATCAAAAATTGTGTTTGAAAAGAAATTAAGGGAAAAAAAAATAGCCTGAAAGAAAAAAACCCACAAAGATGTCTTCAGCTCAAAAAAACCCAGTTACATAATTATAGAATGATATAAACCTGGCTTCAGAGCAGTTCAAGTAACAGAGATCGAGGTGCCTTACCAGTGGATTCAAAGTAACCCAACACTACGACATGGCCAAGGAACATGTACAGCCAGCCATGTTAGGTAATATTATTAGAACCAGAGGCTCAAGATTATGGTGGCAAAGTTTTAAAAAGCTCAGGGGCGCCTGGGTGGCTCAGTCATTAAGCATCTGCCTTCGGCTCAGGTCATGATCCCAGGGTCCTGGGATCGAGCCTCGCATCGGGCTCCCTGCCCAGCAGGAAGCCTGCTTCTCCCTCTCCCACTCCCCCTGCTTGTGTTCCCTCTCTCGCTATGTCTCTCTCTGTCAAATAAATAAATAAAATCTTAAAAAAAAAAAAAGTTTTAAAAAGCTCAGCACTGATCATCACATTTCTAGAATAAATAATGTATGCAACGTCAGAAATGACCATGAAAAAGGGGAGTATGTGAAGGAATTTACCAAGAGGGTAAAAGATACAGAGACCATGTAATCTGAAGATAGGCTGAAAGAATTATAGATGCATAGTCTGGAAGAGGAAAGACTAAAAGGGGTCATGGTGGCTATTTTCAAGGGTTCCCTGGAAAAGGGGGGCTGGACTCATTCTCATCACTTCAGAGAAAGGCATTAGAAACAACAGTTGGTTGACAGAAGGTAGATCTGGACTTAAGATAGCAATTTTCTAATCATTAGAGCAATCTAAAGTCGAATAAGTTATCTCATGAGATAGTGAGATCCACTTTCACTGAGATGAAGTAAAGGCTGAGTGACTATCATCAGGAACATTCTGGAGCAGTATTTCCCAGAGAGTAGTACACACACCACTGGTTGTACAAGAGATGATTTTAACTGGCACATACATTTTATTTCATTCATTGCATATTTAAACGTACATTGAAAACTACTAAATGTACATTCTAAGTTAGCCATCAATTCCATGGCTTCCTAAATATAACTGTTTTAGGATAAGTGAAATAACAATGTTAAGATCATTTTTAAAATATATTAAATCAATATATCCCATTTAACATAACTAGATATATTATTTTATGACCTGTTGGTTATAGTCCTAGAATTTATAAGACAATACAAAGCACTAAAGATTTAAAAAAAAGGAAAAAACCTTTTGAGAGGAAAAATATTAAAGCAAAAAAAAACTAAGTTAATTGTAAGCAGTATTAGAAAAAAGCAAAAATCGTGAAGGTACCACAAAAATGTCCAAATTTTGGACATGCCGCTTTGTGGGGATTCTTGCATTGAACACCCTGAAACTAAAATTTCTCCTTTACCAGAGTTGTCTTCAGTGATTCTATGAAAACATGATCATTTGTAAGTATATTTATTCAGAGAGGCTTCACCATAAAATAGAGGACCTAAAATTTTCCGTTATTTTCAGTCACAATCTTAGAGATACTGATTTTTAACAGCTATAGCTATACAATGATTTCTGGAATCCTCACACGAGTAATCTTTTTATCACAAAAGACTAATATTCTTGCATCTAATAAAGCATTCACTGGAGGCCTTCTATGGGCTAGATGCTGTGGCAGACACAAGTCTGAACGTAAATGTGCAAGTTTTCACTTGAAGGATCTACTGCTACCTCGAGGAAAATTTTTAAACATTTAAGGTAAAATGCCAAAAGGGATTGTTCTTACCATCACTTTCATTAAAAATATATATGGTAGTTCTATATGATTGAAAACCAAACTATTTTCTATGCTACCCATGTATATATTCACAAAGAACCTACACACATGAACTGGCTTAAGATTTCAAATTTCTTCAGTTAAGCGCTGTCTCATAATCAGTATTTGATGCTCTTGCTCCAGTATATTCTGAAAATCCTTAGGAATCTTACTGAAGCCCTAGAGGCAATCCTGTGAAGTCTCTGTGAAAAGGCCGCCTACTCCTGTCTTCGGTCTGCCGGGGGGGAAGGCCTATCCTCCAGCGGGAAGAAAGTGACGGGCCTCTCCAGAGGGAATGGTACCACAGCATACTTACTACTGGAGGCGTCCTCGCAGACTAATGAGAAGCCTGACCTTTTCTTCTTTCCTAGCCCCTCAGGCCAAGATGTACTTTATGTTTCAATAATCCTATAATAAATGACATCTCACATGCATGAGAAATACCAAAGCTTAAACTTCTTGTCCCCATGTTTCCATCCCCAAGTGGATTTCATCCAAAGAAAAACAATGGGCCCAGGAAGACTGCCTTCATACCTCCTGAGTGTGTTCCTTGTAGACTTGCAGGGGCCCGGCGGCCTTGGCGGTGTCCCAGAGCTGCAGCGAGCCGTCGCCACTACAAGTGACCAGGACGTGTTCGTTGTTCTCACTCCAGGTCACGTCAAACAAACCATCGTTCCAGTCAAAGCTACACCAGGGAAGGTGAAACAGAACATCTGGTTACCCAGGCAGCCGAACATAAAATAACAATCATAATTTTATAGCTTTTCTTCAAGTTTATCACATATTTTAACACACATTATCTCACAGTCTTCACGACTATGGAAGATAAGTAGAGCAAGCACTTGACAGAAGCAGAAATGCGTTCAGAGAGGTGAAAGGAACAGCCCAGGGCATCTGGGTGGCTCAGTCGGTTAAGCGTCTGCCTTCGGCTCAGGTCATGATCCCAGGGTCCTGGGATGGAGCCCTGCATCGGGCTCCCTGCTCAGCCGGGAGTCTGCTTCTCCCTCTGTCCCTCCCCCCTGCTCATGCTCACTCTCTCTTTCTCTCTCACTCTCTCTCTAGCAAAAATAAATAAAATCTTTAAAAAACATATTATTAAAAAAGAGAAAAGAACAGCCCAGGTCATACATATGCCAGAAAACTGCAGAGCTGGATGAAAATGAGGTCTCCCATCTAGAAATTTGGCACGATTTCCGTGAGGGCATGCTGCCATACTTGGGTGCTCCCTGGTTTTTGTGGTCCACAGGAGGGAGCAGCAAGCACTTCACAATACTAATTTAGACCAATGATTGCAACTTTCCACATAAAACTTTCACCCGAGCTGTGAGCAGGTAGTTATCTTCTCACAGGATTTCCTTTCCTTTCTCTGACATTGACTAACCCTGATGGAGGTGTTAATAAGTCCAACAGTCAAGACAGTCATAGAAAGAAGAAAGGGCAAGAAGTGCTAGGTAACTCACAAAATGGATAATCAGCTCCTGAATGAGTAAAACTAAACTATGTGAAGGAGACAGCAAAGTCAGAAATGTCCCACAGTATACTAACCAGTTGACATTTTTTTTTATGTTTAAGCTTTATAGTTTATAACTGGACACTAAGAGACAAGGACTTCAGAAGAAAAATGATATAATCACAACTTACTGGCAAAACTATGTTCTCTACCATGCAAATGCTGAAGTTTCTTTTCTATTGCAAATTTAAAAATTAAAAAATCTTCTACTCATCAAAAAGATTCAAAATCTAATTATATTAAGGCTTTAATAGCAACAGAGAATACATGTAAGTTTAATCATTAGAGCCACCTTACCTTCTAAAAAGTCTAAGCCCAGATTCATTTTGATCCAATATTAGAAGGGTCCCACAGCCTAAGGAAAAAAAAAAATTCAAGGTCATGCTGTTGAACTTGCCAGGGGAGCATCTAAGGTCAAAGGGGACTGAGCACTGAGTACCTAATTTTACTACCACAAATTCCTCCCTAAAGTTATTGAGACCATGTATACAAAATGATCAGGATTGTGCTCTCCATTTCTTTCTATATTGCGCCTCAACTATGAAATATTAAACTTATCTCACCTACATTTGGGATCCAGACACAGCTCTAACAGAGGGGAGAGATATTTGAATTTGTATTCTGTGGCCAGGCAGGGTGCCAAAGCACATAAACCTCCCATGTATGTGTCATCATCCCCATTTACACGAAAGAAACCTTTGGCCTACAGACCCCAGAAACTCTGCTCCTTCTACTACGTTAAACTGCCTCACCAATAAACCTAAAATATATTCAACATAGGATTTTAAAACAAAATACCTGCTACCACATACTAGGAGGTAAAGTGCTGAATCAGTTATCTACCAAAAATGAATTATTTTACTAAGAGACAAGCATATTTTAAAAGTTGTACTTGTTATATGGACTGAGGGAGGAAAAACACTCTCTTTAAACATGAATGATTTTTTAAAAAATACCAACTCTTTGTTAAGTTTTTACAAAAGATTTAATTTAAAATATCAAACTCTTGAGTTTCAACCTAACTAATGGGCAAGTATTGTAAATCTGAATGTGCAAATGCAAGCAATAAGAGCTAAGTGGTGAAAACATAAGTAAATATTTCTCCCCCTCTGAGGTTTAGAAACCACATCATTTTTTCTCGGCTGTAGGACCAAAAACAAAAACAAAAACAACTATCAAAATCTGATATTACGCAGTGACGTATTTCACAGAGCTTCAGTGCGTAAATAACAGCTAGGATACAAATTAAAAGTTAAAAATTTATAAATGGAACCCCGCCTTTGAATCTAGTCCTTGAAAAGAGACAGTGACCTTGAACCTCCAGCAACTACTTGCAAAAGTGTGTATTCCTCCAGAGACAACAGAAGTAAGGGCGGAACTTGGATCAATTGTTGGGAGACTCCAAGCGTCCGCTGAGGGCCATCCTTCTTACGGACAGACAGCCTGGATGCAGACTGTGGGGATGGGGGACCCATTAGCAGGTACTGGGGGGTGACCCTGCAGACCGCCGCCTTCCAAGTACTGGCAGGAGGGGTCACAGCCGCTAAGCCGAGGTGGCGTGTGCCTGGAGGTGGGGGAAGGGGGTCCGGTGGCGGTGGAGTCGGTGCACTAAGGAATAAGGACACGAGCCAGTAGGCACCTCCCACGTGCTACTTCCACACTGTAACTGGAAAAAACCACTGACTCGGTCTCCAGACCCACTCCGGACAAAGGAGAAAGCGGCAACTGGCTCGTTCCTGGGCTCCCCCTGGTGTTCATTTGTGGCACTGTCTACTGTCGGAAGTGTTTTCCGACCGCACGGTGAAGCTGGGCTCGACGGGACCCCGCCCCCGCCCCGGCGGCGCGGCCTCACCCGCAATGCCGTAGTGCTGGGCTGCGGCGCAGGCCAGCCGGCCCGGCAGGTACGGGGAGAACTCGGCCGCGTAGCCGTGGCGGCCCGGCACCCGCAGCGTCCGCACCGCTCCGCCGCGCGCCCCGCTCATCCCGCCCGCCGCGTCCGGGCCTCGCCGCCCTGGCGCCGCCACAACCGCTCCGAGTCGGAAGCGGACAGTCCCGCCTCGCCGAGTTAGAGACCCCGGAAGACGAGGCGGAAGTGAGGACAGCAGGAGCCCGGAATGCTGGATTTCGATTGGTCCGCAAAGGAAAGGACTTTGCTCCGACGGAGTCCATTTTCGTTTGGGGCAAAACAAAGAGCTTTGCGCCACCTATCCTGAACTAGATATAGCGAGGCGGTGATTCTAGGGTTAGGTGATGGTTCTGATAACTTCTGTTTTTGCACATCAGCCTTCACTGCGGAGTTTTTTGGGTTTTATTAGTTCATTGAGGTTTTGGAAGACTGCCATCAGGAAGTGTTTCTGACGATTACAAAGTAAGACAAGCTACAGCAACTCTGAAACCGAACAGCGAGCAAAAAGACAATTGAGTGCTGTGTTGTCCAAGGTAACTTGAAGCAATATTAAATCAGGCAGGAGTGAAGCTTAGGAAAAAAAGATATCATAAACAATTAACTTTTAAAAAATTCTCACTACGTGTATTGTATAGTAACTAATGCTCAGATGCGGGGCTAGTTAAAATTAAAGCTCATTCATTCATTCAAACATTTACCAAGCATGTACTATGCAGAAGGTGACTATATATAATTTATTTGTCAAATATGACACTTTTGAGAGTGAAAGAGAGTGCAGTAAATAACGAAGCCAGGTAAACTGGCACAAACCTTGTCGTATGGTCAGCTTTACACCAAGTACAGTTTTAGGTACTTGGGTTTCAAAAGCAATAAGATGTAGTCCATGCCCTCAAGAGATTGTCTAACGTTTCAACAATTAACTGTGATCAAAATACTGTAGGTGCTATTAGAAATATATACAGGTATTTTTAAAAGAAGTTGTCAGTGCTGGAGGAAAACTTCAGAAAGAAGGTAATGTTTGAGATGAGTAAATGATGAGGTTTTCTTTAAATAGACAAGGAGATGGAGGACATTGTAGGATCAGGAGTAACATGAGCAACCCAAGAGATGTAAAAAAAGAAAAAGAAAAAACGCATGATCCATAGGAGATTGTAGCAGCCAGGACTCAGCCTGGCCAGATAGAAGGGGTATGGTGAAGGCTATTGGGTGAAGAGACTAGAGTGTTGTACTGGGGCTGGATCATGAAGAGTCTTGTGTGCTATACCAATGGAATTGGATTTCTACTGTAATTTAAACAAGGGGAACCATCAGAGTTTTCCAATGTGATAAATTAAATGTTCATTCTAAAAGATCTTCTGTATCAAAAAGTTTCCTGGATAAATTTCCAGAGTATTACTCTAAGTAACAAATGTCAACCCCAAACGCTTCCATACTGTATTATTTCATTTATATAACATTCTTGAAATGTTATGTACATTATAGAAATGGAGAACAGATTAGTGGTTGCCAGGGGTTACAGATGAGTGTAAATGGTTGGCCAGAAAAGAGTAACACGAGGACTTCTTTGGGTGGTGAAAAAGTTCTGTATATTGACTATCAATGTTCATACCCTGGTTGTAATATTATACTGTGGTTTTTCAATATATTACCATTGGAGGAAACTGAGTGAAGGATACACGGGAGCTCACTATCCTATTCCTTATAACTGCAACTGAATCTAAAATAATCTCAAAATAAAAGGTTTAATAAAAAAATAATAAAAGATCTGGCAACACTAATTGGGAGGACAGAGATCAGAGATAGGGAAGCCGGTTAAAAGACTTTAACATTTGTTCAAGCAAAAGATTATGGTAATGGGAGTGAAAAATAGAGTCAGATGAAACTTTTAAGGCAATAACTTATAATAAATGATACACAAGGAACAGGGAGGTGTCAAAATGATTCCCAAATTTCTGACTTAGGTGCCTGGGTCGATACAAGGACTCATCACTGAAATAAGGACCATGGGAGGAGAAACCGGTATGGAAAGAAAATGAGCTCCAGTTTTAATACATTGAATGTGAATTTCTTATGAACTATTGGACATTCCAGTCAGAGATTAAGGCAAGAGTTCTGTTTGCATGTAGAAAATACATAAGTCATGGAAAGAATTGTCCTCACTCAGGAAAAGAGTTCTGTGAAAAGAGAAAAGGGCCAAAGACAGAACCTTGGGGAAAACATGCATATGTAAGAGTTGGCAGAGGAAGAGGAGTTAGGGGAGGACAGGGGGAGACACACAGATGGATCCTATTAGTTAATTAATCAGTTTGTTCAGGAATACAACTCGGATTAGGAGGGTTTGCACACTACACATACCCTCTAGTGTATACGTTTCATTGTTTTCATGTCCTTTGCCCTTGTGTGAACCTAAGATCCCAAGATGGTTGATGTCACTTCACTGTCACCTCCCATATGCTGTGTTTTTGAAAGTGACACAAGATGGCTTGTAAGCTCCTGGATCAGTGTCAACATGGAGGCTGCAGTCACTTACTTTATCAGACACAGACAACTTAAATTCCAATTTAAACTACATCATCTTGACCAAATAAACACAGAGTGGGAGCCCTCACATTCTTTAGACTCACGGTCACAGAGAAAGACCAGAGACCCAGACAGCTAGTCAGCCATGAGTGTCTACACCTGCAAACAAAAAGGAAATTAATAAGCCAGTCCCCAGACTTTCCTTCTAGGAGCAGCCACTTCACATGAAAAGGTTTGGGGAAGAAGCACCAAGTGTGACCATCTTATTTAGTGTTTTAAGCACAGTGAAATCTTCAACACTAGTTGGAATTAAATAAATACCTATAAGCTTAAGACAAGTTTTAATTTCATTTAAAGATGTTAACATCATGACAGGGCCTGGAAAACCTTCCTCTGCCAGAAAGTAAGGAAGTGCATGAAAAGATTATAAAGACCGTAGAAAGATTACAGGAAACCACCGGAGGGGGCTTTTCCTGGGCATATATGGGCCAGTTAAAATATTGCTTGTTACAGATTATAACCTACTGAATAAAATAAGAATCTAAGAAACCATACAGATAAGAATAATGGGAGAGGAGGCAGTTTTTCTTTAAAATAGAGTTCCTATTAATAAAGGTAGAAGAAATGACAAAAATCACAAGGTAATCATTTGTCAGTCACCATAGTAATAATTGTTCTGGGCAAGAATTATCAATGGATGTTAAAACTAGTGAGAGGAAGTATAAAGAGAAACAGGATATTTACATAATCTCAAAGTATCTCCCCACTAGATTCTTATTAGTTAAAAAAGGAAATTTGGTAACTTTACAATGAAGACACCTAGCAAACACCACCCTTGGCCAAGTGATCCAACATCACCAATAATGACACAAATCAACATCATGTGCCTCCTGACCTGATGCACACAGGTCACTTCTGACACAACGTCACTTCTGTGACATTTCTGCCCAAACTGCTAACCTGAGGAATGCAGATAATGAGGAAACATCAGACAAACCCAATCTCACTGACATCCTACAAAATAACTGGCCTGTACTCTTCAAAAACATCAAAGTAATGAAAGACAAAGAAAGACTGAATAATTGTTGCCTAATAAAGTGCACTAAAGAGACATTGCAACTAAAGCAACATACGATCCTGAATTAAATCCTGGACTAGAAAGATGTTTTTCTTTTTCTGTAAAGGACAATAGCGGACAGTTGGCAGAAATTGAAAAGAGTCTGTGGATTAGTTAATAGTTTTATACCGATAATAATTTCTTGATTCTGGTCACTGTACTGTGTTCATGTAAGACTGTGTTCTTGTTTTCAGGAAGTATGTACTATGTCTCAAGCACTTAAAAATTAGAAAATTGGGTTCTTAAACAGATGGCTACATAGATAAAGCAAAGGTGACAAAATGTTCATATTTGGGAATCTGCATGAAGCTTATACAGGATTACTTTGAATTATTTTTCCAACCTTTCTGTAAATTTGTAATACTTTAAAATAAAAAGTTTGTTGTTGTTTTTTTTAAAGTCTGAACTTCTGGTTTCTGATTTTGTATGTAAGGAGGTTAGAAGTCACTACTCTGTCCTCACAACAAGTAAAAAGCTGAAAATTAACAACTCTTGTCGGATCTTTGAGGGGAGGACACATAGCAAACCTCTGCCCTCCAGATTGGAGAGCCAGACAGGTGAATGCAGCGAGTCATGGCTTACCAGAGCCAAGACTCAGTAGTGGAGACTGCCATGGAACCAGCACCTATATAGGAAAACACGATCTAGAATTCATAAATTACTGGAGGCTCAGTGCAAAGAAGTCTGAGAGTTAAAATCTCTAAGGAGACCCCATCATAGGGGGGATCCAAAATATTGTGAGAGTTACTTCCATGAGGCCAACCAGGTTCCCACAGTAAATATCAGAGAAAAATCACCTCCTGCTTCTGGAGGGGGGGTGGGGTGGTTGAGGTGGGGAGAATGATTTTGGAATATGCCAGAACACTCTGTTCTTAACAAGGTCTGCCCTCAGAGAAACTAGCTAACCAGAGCCTAACTGACCTGAAGGCAGAGAAATAGCCAACTCTAGCCCATTCTAGACATCCTGTCCTACCTTAACAGAGAAGGAAAAAAAAAAAAAAAACCTGAGGAACACTTGGGAAGTTCACACTCCAGATGCACAAGCAAGGCTCACTAAAAGACCAAGACCTAATCACAGGAACAGAGAATGCTTCCCCAGAACCCACACCTTACCGCACATTACTAAAGGCTTATTTATAAAAGACCTGAAGTGTACAGTTCAATCAGTTTTGACAAGTGCATGTACCCATGGGACTGACACCCTTATCAAGACACAGAACATTTTCATCATCCCAGAAAAGTTCGCTTGTGCTCCTTCCTAATCAAACCTGCCCCTACCCCTGCCCATCACCACTGCCCGCTCCCTGCCATCAACCACTGATCTGATTTTCTGCTTGCTAAGGACTGCATAAAATTCCAGGACTAGAAATTTATTCCCTGTTTTATAATTGACTACTTTAAGATTCCTCTTTTAAATGCAAATAGGCCACACAACAAAGAACACTGAGAATGCTGGGTTTTGATCTCAATTTGCCCTTTACTTCTCAGTTCTCTACTTTCCTTAGAGTTTTGTACAGTGGAAGAGTTTCAGCTACATCAATCATTTCTAGCTAGGAGGCCTTGAAGACTCTAATAGGGTGAGATAAAGTATTCTAAATATTTCAAAAGCCAATGTGGAACTGCACATTGATTAATCTGCAACAGAGGCCAGCCTAAAGCTCGAACTCCTTTGGTTTGTTTTTAGGCTGAAATTATACGGACGCAAGGTGCTTACACTTGTTCTCTGGTGTTGATGTTAATTTCTGATTGCTTATAAAAGCATAGCATTTCTGGGGCTCATGAAGGTAAACATTTGAAAAAGTTCATAGGTTTTATATGGTTGATCTTTAAGGGTCTGCAACAGGAGTTTACCAAGCCCAAGTAGACTAAGACAGAGAGAGTTGCTGTCTGTCATACACACCTTATTGAGATAATTGAAAACATATGAATGGTCGATTAGATAAAAATATCGCATCAATTTAAGTCTCTCAAATTTGATTACTATCCCGTGGTTATGTAAGAAAATGCCTCTATTTTTAGGAAATACTTAGGAAGTAAGAAGAGATAAAGGGAATTATAAAAGGATAATACTTCAAATGGTTCAGAAAAAACAAGGAACATGGACATGCACAAATAGAATCATAAACAAATACGGTAAAAATGTTAAGAATTTGGGAATCTGGGTAAAAGATATATGGGAATTTTATGTATTACTCTTGTCATATTTCTATAAGTTTAAAATTATTATAATTGAAAGGTCATCTTAAGTATATGACTAAAGATTTTACTAATTCAAATTGTTCTTGTCCAGTTAGTTTGAATTAGTAGAAATGGGTCTGTTATGTAGTAACTGGGAGCCTGTGAAAACTTCCTATACTGGTGCCCGCCAAGTCCCTGTCAGTGAATCATATGTCAGAAACATCTGTTTTGTGATTCTACTGGCACTTCTGACTTGTATAAATTTGAGGGAGTATGTTTGGGAAGAAAAGCAGAAGTTTCCAGCTACTTAAGTCTAGAGTGAAACAGAACTCATACACTTTATATTTCAGAGCTAATCGAGTGGAAACATCAATGAGGAAATCCAGGTCAACTATAATTCTCGTCATGACTAAGCAGCATAAAGACTCTGACTACGGTGACCTAGAACTGACCTCAGGGAGAAATCAGTCAAAACAGGATTCTTCATTTCCAGGATTCTTGGTGAGGTTTACTCGGCAATTCATAAATCTTACCGTTTATGATAAGCATAAACCTCAGTTACTACATACATTTCACTTTTGAACAAACATATAATACAGTATCAACCTATTTCTCTGGACTGTATATGTTGTTTATATATTCTTAAGAAAGAAAAGTTTAGACAGAGAAACACTTTGCCAAGTATACAGGGAACGTGTATGATCATCTTAAATCTGAGCTTCAGACATTAATAATCTAGCATGCTCATTATGTGCCTCGGATTTCTTAGCTCTGGAAGATAGCATATTCTTCAAAAGCTATCATTCCAGGGGCCCTGGGTGGCTCAATCAGGTAAGCATCCGACTCTTGATTTCAGCTCAGGTATGATCCCAGGGTGGTGAGATCAATCAATCTATCTTTCTTTTCTTTCTTTTCTTTCTTTCTTTCTCTTTCTTTCTTTCTTTCTTTCTTTCTTTCTTTCTTTCTTTCTTTCTTTCTTTCTTTCTTTCTTTCTTTCTTTCTTTCCTTCTTTCTTATATAATTCACAGTAAAAAGGAAGTCACCACACTGTGAGTCAATTCATTGTAAATAATGATGAACAGAAATTTCAGTTCTGATGATGTTGACTGCATGATTTTCAGCAAATAATTTCTCTCTGAGTCTCAGTTTCCTCATAAATAGAGCTTCCTAAGAAGGGCCAGTAGAACAGTGAGAGTTCTAGAAGCCACATGACTGAGAGAACTGTTTAGGAGAACTGGGGTAACCATTACACACCTATGAAAATGGCCCTAATCTGGAACACCAACACCCCAAATGCTGGTGAGAATATATGGAACAACAGGGACTCTCACTCATTGCTGGTGGGAATGCAAATGGCACAGCCACTTTGGAAGACAGTTTGGTGATTTCTTACAAAACCAAACATACCCTCACCATAGGATGCAGCAATTCTGCTTCTTGGTATTTACCCACAGGAGTTGAAAACTTATGTTCACACAAAAACCTGCACATGGATGCTTATAGCAGCTTTATTCATAACTGCTGGAATGTGGAAGCAAGTTGTCCTTCAGCAGGTGAATGGATAAATAAAGTGTGGTACATCCAAACAGTGGAATATAATTCAGCGCTAAAAAGAAATGAGTTATCAAACCTTGCAAAGATGTGGAGGGAGCTTAAATGCATATTACCAAGTGACAGAGGCCAATCTGAAAAGGCTACATACTGTATGATTTCAACTATATGACATTCTGGAAAAGGCAAAATTATGGAGAAAGTAAAAAGACCAATGGTTGCCTGGGGTTGCATGGTGGAGGAGGGGTGGTGGGAGTTGGGAGAGGTGAATAGGCAGAGCACAGAGGATTTTTAGGGAAGTGAAAATATTCTGCATGATACCATAATGATCGACATGTCATTTATACATTTGTCTAAACCCATAGAATGTACAACACCAAGAGTGAATCCTAATGTAAGCTATGAACTTTGGGTGATAATGATGTGTCAGTGTAGGTTTATCAATTGTAACAAATGTACCACTCTGGTGAGGGATGCTGAAAATGCGGAAGGCTATGTGTGTGTGAGGACAGGGGATATATGGGAAATCTCTGTACCTTCCCTCAATTTCTCTGCAAACCTAAAACTGCTCTTAAAAAATATAGTCTTAATTTTTAAAAAGTCTGGTGCATTAAAAACAAACCTTAAGAGTAATTAATGTTCTTAAGTAAATTAAAAAGTGTTAGAATTTGGTTTTATTCTCCACTACCCTACAAAGAGAAAACTTTCAAGAAGCTAAAAAGGAAAATGAAATCTCCCCCCCACCCCCCCCCCTCCCCAACATGGATTGCCTACGGATTTCTTCTGAAAGATTCTTTTGTTCCCTACACCCACTGACTTTTCTGGGTGTTCTTTAATGCTGCCCGCTACGCAGGAAAAATCTTTACCTTCTTATCCCACAAGCCAACTCTGTGTCCTCTTTCAAATTTCCCCATAAAGTTGACTTCTTCCAGAAATTCTAACTCATGTCTAAAACTTAACTTGACTTCTTCCAGAAATTCTAAACTCATGTCTGAAACCTAACTTCCAAATTTGAAAAGAACTTGCATGTAATATAGTTTGTAAGAATTGTAATTGCTTTTCTTATTTTCCCCCCTTTTGAGGGTGATACACAGCATAACCTTTTTGTGACAAATTCAGTGAATAAGATATTTATAACATAATTATTATTAAGGCATTTTTTTTAATGGAGAAAGCAATGGACTGAATGTCAGGACTCTCTGCTTTGTGTTTTGAGGCACATTGCTTTACCTTTTGGTACTCTATTTTCTCAACTGTAAAATAAGTATGATGGATTCTGATCCTTTTTATCTCTTAATATTAGGACTCCAAAACTTGCTATAAAGAAAAGTGATTATGGTTGAAGGTTATTTTTATTCAAACTAAGACCACCAGGGGGTGGCCAGGCTTTATCCCAAAACCTAGATTCTATATTTCACTGACAAAAGTAACAGTTGCTTTTAGTATTGAGTTAGGTAGCATCACAATCCAAAGCTGAATTCAGAAAGTAAAGGTTGCTGAAAATCACACTCCTCAAGAAGAAGAAAGTTAGTGGTGCCACAAAATTAAAAGAGAAGTAAAAGGACCTCAAATTGGTTTTCTTTAAAATCTTACCACTTGTTTATAAGATCTTCATCCAAAGACTAAGAATATGCAGTTTTCTTGCATGTATGCTTTATAATTGAAAAAAATTAACACACGCACATGGTTAAAAATTATTCAGAGATGTACGATGAGAAGTAAGTCACCTTTTTACTCCAGACCCTTTAATTTTTCAGTTCCCTTCTTCAGAGAGAATATATTGTTCACTGAAAAAAAGCAAGTGCAGAACGATGCTTAGAATTAGCCACATTTATGTTTTCAAAATATGTGTATGTGTGTATATGTGCTGCTAAATTCATAGAATATCTCTAGAAAGAAATACAAGGAGACTGGTAATACTGGTTGCCACTGGGAAGAAAAATGGAGACACCAAGAGTCAAGACTTACTAGTCACTATATTTATTTTTTTTTTACCTTTTAATTTTATACCATATACAACTATCAGTTAAAAATCCCTACAATGTATTTGGAGATCATTCCATATCCACACATAGTTCTGTCTCAAGCTTTTTAACAATACAGAGGATTCTTAATCTACTTGAAATTACATATATTCAGCTTTACCCAAAATAATTTACTTTCATTTCCTTCTCTGTAAGTGGATATAATAATAGTCTTTAGGGCTGTTGTGAGGATTTACTGAGCAAATTATGCAGAGGGCCTAGTATTATGCCAGGCACAGAGTAAGCACTCAGTGAAGTTTAGATTTCTTTCTCTGTTGGCTTATTGAAAAAAAATTGATTAAGTGCCTAAAATAGAAAGACAATGGTGTGTTTTTTTTGGTTTTTTTTTGACAATGGTGTGTTTTTATTGCCATTATTAATTAAAATTGTCTCTGTTGTTTGTAGTAGACTTCTGCTCTGAAGAAATAAATACTGAAGAGTGAGTGTTAAACTAAATGTGTACCCTTTGAAAGGAAGCTTCTTTTCGTTCTCGGGCAGTTAAATGAGGGAAATGAAAGAGCATGGAGCAATTATCCAGTCTTATTGTCAGCTAAGCTATACAATTTGAGTAAGTCAGGTCCCAAATGAGGAAGCTATTTGAGACTTTAAACTGACATATAGCATATGAGGCTTATCAACTATGTCACCACAATGATCAAGACATGATTGTAGGGGCGCCTGGGTGGCTCAATCGTTAAGCGTCTGCCTTCAGCTCAGGTCATGATCCCAGGGTCCTGGGATCGAGCCCCACATCGGGCTCCATGCTCCGCAGGAAGCCTGCTTCTCCCTCTCTCACTCCCACTGCTTGTGTTCCCTCTCTCACTGTGTCTGTCTCTGTCAAATAAATAAATAAAATCTTAAAAAAAAAAAAAAGACATGATTGTAGAACACTGCACTTCATGTGACTATTTGTGATAGGTAGTCTGAATCGTGTTCTTCCCTCCCCGAATTTATACGTTGAAACCCCAACCTATATTTGGAGATAGAGCCTTTAGCGAGGTAATTAAGGTTGAATGAAGTCATAAAGGTGGGGTCCTAATCCAATTAGATTGGAGTCCTTATAAGAAGAGGAGGAGACACCTGAGCCCTCTCTCTTTCTCATGCATACACAGAGGAAAAGCCATGTGAGGATGCAGCACGAAGGTGACTGTCTACAAGCCAAAAAGAGACCTCTCCCAGAAACTGAATTTACTGGCACTTTCATCATGGACTTCTAGCCACCAGAACTATGAGAAAACAAATGTCTGCTGTTGCAGCCGCCCAATCATAGGTATTTCGTTATGGCAGCCGGAGTTGACTAACACACTACTGAAGGAATTTCCTCTTTGTCAGGACAACTGGGAAATGTGCTGTTGCTCTGTTGATATATATGCCTGTCTTCAGTCAAAATTGTTTCTAAGACAAAAAAAAAAAATAGACACAGACAGTACAAATTCGGAAACCTTTCAAGAAGTTAGTGATTACTCTAACAGTAAAATACACTGCTGCGACAGTAAATTTAATCACCTTCATTTTACAAATTAGAAAACTGAGGCCAAAAGAAAGGAAGTCAGCTTCTTCACAACTGAACCAGAGCTGAGTTTAATTGGGTGCCCAGAGCTCTCTTCCCATTACACCTGCTGCTTTAGAGCCACAGGTCGTGTCCATTCCCGGGGCTTGAGGGCGTGGCAAAGAAGAGAGGAGGGGACAGTTGACTGCAGTCTCACGCCCTGCCATACCACGAAGAGGTCAAGGATTTAGGGACACACACTGTCTTCCCTGAACCCAAAACAGGACCCCTGAGAGAAGGGCTTTTTTTTTCCTCTCTTATTTAGGAGATCAGTGGAAATCTTCTTGATTTCAATTATAAATACACTAAGGAATTTGCAGATTATTTTGAGAACCAGGAATGGTGCATTTTACTCAATAATTTTACTCATAACTTGCACTCTGTAAATAATAACTATCTAGCTGAAATAATCAGCACTCTAACATTTACAGATGGATAGAAGTTTAATATTTAAAATTAGGGTTGTCCCACATCGGGCTCCCTGCTTGGCGGGAAGCCTGCTTCTCCCTCTCCCACTCCCCCTGCTTGTGTTCCTGCTCTCGCTATCTCTCTCTCTGTCAAATAAATAAATAAAATCTTTAAAAAAAATAAAATAAAATAAAATAAAATTAGGGTTATAGATAAGATTTTTTAAAAAGCATTTGCAACAACCCCCTAAGTACTACATATATATGATAATTCCCCATGTGATACAAATTTCTCCTTATAAATCAATCAATCAATCTATCATCTACTTATCGATAGATACACACACATGCAGACACACATCATACTGGAGATTAAGATATCTGTGACAAAGACGGTTGCCTATCCAATATCCATTTTCCCCTTCTTCCCTGTTAATAAGACCCCTACATTGATGGTTGCATGTATGTGCCCAGCTTTAAAGCTATAGTTTCCCTCCTCCCTGACAGATAACCTTTCTCCAAGTGGACATAATTGGATGAGGATTCTAGGAAAGCTATTTTAAAACAGCTGACTAGCAATCAGGCATTCCTCTCCTTCCTGCTGCCTGGAATATGGGCGTGATGGCTGGATTACAACAGCCATTTTCTAATGATGAGGTGACCATGAGGATGGAAGCTATGAGATAGGGATAAGAAAGGAGAAATAATGAAGGAGTTTTGATCCTGGGTGATAGTGGAGCCACCAAAGAAGTCCTGGGCCAGCTGAATCTGGACTTACTTTACAGGAGAGTAAAATGTATATCTTTTCTGAGACTCAATAATTTTGGATTTTTATTATATCTTCTAACTGGAGTATATGTTCCATGAGGGCAGGAATCTTGGCCTGTTTTATTCACTGGTATATCCCAGGGACCTGAAATAGGCATTCAAGAAATATTATTATTGAATGAATGCCATGTAATACAAACCTAAAGTCTCACTGTATTTTTGTAATACTGCAAAGGGTAAGCTGAGAAAATTCTGGAGTTTTTGCAATGCTAAACAGAGATTAGCAAACAGAAAGCAGCTGGAACCTTGGCAAAGAGTGGCACAGGAAGATTTTTCCAACCTAAGCTAAAAATAGTGTGGTCTCTCTGGGAAGGACAGAGGCTGGTTCCAGCTGGGGTAAACTGTTTATGGTGATGCTGACCATGGAAAAAATTCTGAGGGGCTCTGAGATATTAGCCACTCCTTACCTTGCAATATAAGACTATAAAATTGTAAAATATTTCACCCCACCAGCAAGCTTTTCTAGAATATAATTGATTAAATATATAAATAAATAAACCACATTACAATACTGGATTTGGAACATCTTGAAGTAAAATCCAGATCTAATTTGCTTTGTCTCCCAGCACCTTAAAGAATGCTGAATACATAATAAACCTTCCATAAATGTTGACAACTTGAGTTGAATTGGAGAAGTGGAATAGGAAACATGAAGTATTTATCTTCTCCTATTTCTCCCCTTCTCTTTTGCCATACCCCTCCCCATACTGCACTTCTCAAGTGGAGTCCAAGTTTACTAGAAATGTTGATGGAAGTTGATTTAAGGACTGCCTGAAATTCCAGTACTAGAAATTTATTCCCTGTGAATTTTTTACATGATTTCTTGAGGATTTTTCTCTTAAATGCAAGTAGGCTATATGACAAAGAATACTGAATTTTAATCTCAATTTGCCCTTCTTAGTTCTATACTTACCCCCAGAGTTTTGTTTCCTCCTATGTAAAATGGAAGTTTCCATTACATCAATCACTTCTAGCTAGGAGGGCTTGAAGACTATAACAAGGTTAGATAAAGTTTTCCAAATATTTCCAAAGCCAAACAAGAATTGTACATTTATAATTCTGCAACAGAGGCCAGCCTAAAATTCTAGTTTTCTTTGTTTTTAGGCTGAAATTATAGGGATGCAAGGTTGTTACCAATTATATGGTTACAAACTGGTTCTCTGGTGTTGATATTAATTTCTGATTGACCACTTATGAAATCATGACATTTCTGAGTTCATGGAAGAAAAGTCTTTGAAAAAGTTTATAGGTTTTAAAAGTGTTGATCTTTAAGGTTCTGCACTGCCAAGAGGACTAAGGCATAGAGTTCCTGTCTGTCATTCACACCTTATCATGCATGAGTCTTTTCTTCAGCTTTATTGGGGTATAACTGATAAACAGAAGTTGCATACATTTATACATGCTTTGATATATGTATATATTGTGAAATGAGAAATACAATCAAACTTAACATACCCATCACCTTATATAGTTATCTTTGGAGTGTGTGTGTGTGGTGAAAACACTTAAAATCTACCCTTTTAATCAATTTCAAGTATACAATACAGTATTGTTAACTACCAGTCATCATGCTGTACATTAGATCCCCAGAACTTATTCATCTTGCATAATTGAAACCTAGTATCTTTTGACCAATATTTCCTCATTTTCCCCACCTCAGCCCCTGGCAACCACCATTCTACTCTGCTTCTATGAGTTCAACCAATTTAGATTCTACATATAAGCAAGATCATGTGGTATTTGTCTTTCTGTGTCTGGTTTATTTCACTTAGCTTAGTGTCACAAGTCACAGGATTTCCTTCCTTTTGTAGGGCTGAATAATATTTCCTTATTGTGACTTTGAGTAGAAGTCTTAAAGAAGAGGAAAGATACCAGGGCATTCAAAGCCCTGCAGAGAGACCATTTCCAGAGCTTAGGGCACTTATAGCATTAGCAGCACTTATAAAGGACTCCCTTTCTTGTTATAATATGCTTATCTACTACCTGTCCTCATCATCATTTGGGGGTACTTGTTTTTTCTCAACTGAGAAATGGTTTTCATCTAAACATTGATTAAACCTCAGAGTTGTATAACATCTAAACTTGGCCAATGCTGTGGAAGAACATTTAACAAAAATAATGTAGGCAGGTGTGGCTAAAGAGCTACAATTATATATTTAAAAATATAATTTTTGTTTTTATAACTGCTATGGTGACCTCATAAAGACTCACATTGCAATTACTTACCAACTCACGTCATTTTGAAACTAGTTTATCTTTCCCATGGAGATAGACAAGAAGTAAAATAATTGAAATACATGGTCTTTCCATCCAGGTGAATCATTATCCTAGGTAAATGGATAGATTGCTATGTTAAAGGCTACATATGGTAGTTATGGGAAAGAATTCCAGAGAAAGATGAGTGATTTTTTTTTTTTAGTTTTTCACAGCATTGTGCTGGGCACATAATAAGCTTTTAATCAATGTTTGCTAGAGGGTAATATAATCATCACTCAAGTACTTCCAGCATTATCTTCAAATATGTGATGGATATTTAGACTGATGTACTTTAAGGGTCCTTCAAGCTCAGAGAGTCAATAATTGTGGGCCAATTGTTTACCTCACTCATTTTATATCATTCATCACTTATTTTAGTTAGACTTTGCTGTTAAAAGTTTTGGAATCTTGTAGGAATGTAAAATTGGGCAGCTGACATGGAAACAGGACAGCAGTTCCTTAAAAAATTAAACACAGAATTACCATATGATCCAGAAATTCCAACTCTGGGTATATACCCAAAAGAATTGAAAACAGGGACTCAAACAGTTATTTGTACACTCATGTATATAGCAGCTTTATTCACAGTAGCCGAAAGGTGGAAACAATCCTGTGTTTATCAACAGATGAATGGATCAACAAAATGTGGTATATACATACAATGGAATGCTATTCAGCCTTAAATAGGAAGGAAATTCTGACACATGCTACAACCTGAAGGATAAACTTTTGACGACATTATGCTAAATGAAATAAGCCAGCCAAAAAAAAGACAAGTCATATATGATTCTACTTATATGAGTTACCTAGAGTAGTCAAATGTATAGAAACCTGAAGTAGAAATGGTGGTCATCAGCAGGCTGTGGAGAGGAGACAATGGGGAGTTAGTGTTTAGTGACTGTAGGGTTTCAGTTTGGGAAGATAAAAAGTTCCCTAGAGATGAATGGTGGTGTGGTAATGGTTGCACAACAGTGTGAATGTACTTAATGGCACTGAACTGTACACTTAAAAATGATTAAAATGGTAAATTTTGTGATATATATTTTTGGCACAATAAAAATGTTTTTGAATCTTAACTAAAGTGTTTGTGTTTGGTCTAGGATATGTATTTACTATGGGATTACTATATTACTATGCTTCTATGTAGAAGGAGAAACAAGAATCCGTGAGTGATTGAACACAGTATAAAATGCATTTAATAATTTTCCTTGTTTTCTGGAAGGACAGAGCCATCAACTGCACAGGATTTTGGAATCAGAATCTTAGGATTAGACCTAAGCCTCATGCTTTTTACTTTTGTGATGAGGAGAGTCTGACATCTATTTGTAGACTTTTAGCTCTTGGGCAAATTAATATTTATGTGATGCTGTAAATGTACTCACAGCTCCTTGATTATGTATTGGATAAATTGGACAAATGGGTAGATGTATCCCTTAAATGGATATTGGCTCCAATGGATAAATGGCTGGATAAATAAATGGGTGCCTTGTCTGTAAGCTCACCTCAACAAAATGACATAGGGTATGATAACAACATGGGCTATGGTCCCCTCAAACCTCCATGATGATAAAATCTCCCTCAAGGGTTTGTAGTGACGATTAAATGAGATAGCACATGTAACTGTAAGCTCTCAGTTGCTGGAGGTTCTTATTTTTGTTGCACTTCCTAACTCTGTTCAAGTACTAAACTTACTTCTTCAAAGCAGAAAATTAACCCCTCTCGTTCCTATTTCACTCTTAATTCTCTCCCTTAACGTCTTTCACTATCACTAAGGAATGAAGGCTTCCCAATGCTGTCAGGACTTTGCTAATTTTTTGTTCATGTACTCTCCAAAAGGATTTAGAAAAATTATGAACCCCACACACATCATAAGTTGCCCTATAAATGTCTTACTCATAAGTTTAAATAGCTGCAAATGATGTAATGTCACGATTACTGAAAAATGTCATTTTTAAATTCAAAATATTTTGTCACTCTTAAGTGTATCCAATGGATTCTAGAAACAATAGCCATCTGACACAATTATTGTATTAGTTATCTATCTAGTGCGGTGTAACAAATTGTCCCTATGCTTAACGCTGAAAACAACCATTTATTTTCTCACAGTTTCTCTGGGTCAGGTCACTCAAGATCTCTTACAAGACTGCAGTCAAGGGCCAGGGCTCCAGTCTCATCTGAAGACTTGACTAAGTAGAAATTGCTTCTAAGTTCACTCTCATAATTGTTGGCAAGGTTCAGTTCCTTGTGGACTGTTGGAGTGAGGGTCTGGTTCTCTGCTGACCAATGGCAGCAGCCCTTCCTAGCTCCTTGCTAATGGGGTTCTCCATAAGGCAGTTCACAATATGACCCGTGCATGCACGTGTGTGTGTGTGTGTGTGTGTGAGAGAGAGAGAGAGTGAGAGAGAGAGTGGGGGGGGGGGGGGGGACAAAAGAGGATGAGCAAGATGGAAATCACAGTCTTTTTGTAACGTACTCTTGGAAGCTGTATCCCCTTACGTCTTCGGTATTCTCTTTGTTAGAAGCAAATCATTAGGTCAAGCCTATCATCAAGGGGATGGGATGACACAGGGCATGAATACCAGGAGGAAGGGATCACTGGGGTCCGTCTTGTAGAGGCTGCCTATCTTTATACTACCTTTATCACTTTTTTAAATGTCTGAACAAGGAAGGTCATCATTGTTAGAAAATCTATCATATCTTTTTGTCCTTGAACTCATAATTCCATTCTACTATTTTCCCCTGAATTTTGTTTTAATGTAATATATGTTTATGCCTGGAATTATTTTATTGATTTCCTTATCATACATCAGAAAGAAAATTATGTATATAAATTGAAATTTTAATTCAAAAAAATTTCCTATAACCATATGGCTTTAGGGATTATTTTTTTCCTAGGATCCATTATCATTTATTAGTAGTACTTGTAGTACTAGTGTTATAATTAGTATTATTGATCAAAATTATATAAACATTTAATAAATTTTAATAATTATTAAATACAAAAAGTAAAATGTTATTGGAAATACATTGCTTAATGTGACAAGTTTGGTTTTTTTTTTCAGTTAGTTCATTTATCCTTTCTTGAGTACAACTTATTCTTAGAATGAGTCAGGGTCACTAGTACATGAGGGGCTAATAATGTTCATTAATGATAATTGCTAAATGCCTTATTTTTAGAGGAATGCATACCATATTCCCATTAAACCACTCTAAATTTAATTGGTGCATGGGAGAAATAATAAATGAGCAGAGATGTAGTCGATCAAGAATAGAGAGTCCAAGTAAAAATTAATATGGATTTAGAGTATGTAACAAACTTTTGGGGAAAGTTAACAAAAATGTTTCCTCTGCAAGTCTAATATTCATGTAAATAGAAAACACCCACTTCCTAAAAAAGATAAAAAATGCTGTAAACCAGGGCGCCTGGGTGGCTCAGTCGGTTAAGCGTCTGCCTTCAGCTCAGGTCATGATCCCAGGGTCCTGGGATCGAGCCCCACATCGGGCTCCCTGCTCGGCGGGGAGTCTGCTTCTCCCTCTCCCACTCCCCTGCTTGTGTTCCCGCTCTCGCCGTGTCTCTCTCTGTCAAATAAATAAATAAAAATCTTTAAAAAAATAAAAAAATAAAAAAATAAAAAAATGCTGTAAACCTTCCCTCCACCCCAACAGCACAACAAAGATGCATTTGTAGAGGACACAGAAGAGAAAATATGTAATAGAAGAAACCTACATTTCAGAGTTCATCTCTTTTCCCCTACAAATTTGTAATAACCAGGAGGAATAGAAATGACTAGCACAATAGAAAGTACATTATTTGTAGGCTTTTTACTGAAACTGCATGCTTTGGCTCAGTATAAGAGGTAAGAGGGACTCATCTGGCAGAACTACAGACACTAGGAAGTGATGCAATCAACATCATGTTCACACACGTGTGACAGCACTGTAATTTCTGCCTTTGGTTATAAATGGCCATGATTGGTGTGATAAAGATGTCTCATTTGGGAATAAAGGTGGATGTTTTTATTTTCCAATTATTGCCAACAACTGCTTCTTATTTAATCCCCTTCATGCTGGGTTAGCAGGACTATTGGTAAAGACATAGTCTTTCTTTTTTTTTAATTTTTAATTTTAGGTAGTTAACATACAGTGCAATATTGGTTTCTGGAGTAGAATTCAGTGATTCATCACTTATATAAAACACCCAATGCTCATCATAACAAGTGTCCTCCTTAATACCCATCACCCATCTAACCCATTCCCCACCCACCTCCTTCCATCAACCATCAGTTTATTCTCTATCATTAAGAGTCTCTTATGGCTTATTTCCCTCTCTCTTTTCCTTTTTTTCCCCCTTCCCATATGTTCATCTGTTTTCTTTCTTAAATGCCACACAGGAGTGAGATCATATGGTATTTGTCTTTCTCTGACTGACTTATTTCACTTAACATAGTACACTCTAGCTCCATCCATGTCATTGCAAATGGCAAGATTTCATTCTTTTTGATGGCTGAATAATATATACCTATATAATTATATATCTATATAATTTTATATATATATATATCTCACATCTTCTTTATCCATTCATCCGTAGATGGATATCTGGGCTCTCTCCATAGTTTGGCTATTGTTGATATAAATTGAAATTTTAATTCAAAAAAATTTCCTATAACCATATGGCTTTAGGGATTATTTTTTTCCTAGGATCCATTATCATTTATTAGTAGTACTTGTAGTACTAGTGTTATAATTAGTATTATTGATCAAAATTATATAAACATTTAATAAATTTTAATAATTATTAAATACAAAAAGTAAAATGTTAACATATCATAACAAGTGTCCTCCTTAATACCCATCACCCATCTAACCCATAAAATATAAACATCAGGGTACAAGGACATAGTCTTTTTCATGTGACTATGATGTTTGAGTACTTACAAAGCATTCTTAGTGTCACAAAGCTAAGGATGGAGGAAGAACTGATGGGAGTAATGCAATGGAATTCATGCAAAAGCACGTTAGACTAGGTAATTCCTTTCAGTCCCTAAATGATAACTTTAAAGCCCGTAATCATTGATTCTGTCTGTTCAACATTCCTTCCTTCCTTCCTCATAACCAACTTCTGGTCTCTCTGCCTCTCACAAGGCAGGCGTGGGTTTAAGAGCAAGGCTGAGCCTCCCACAGTCCCCTGATATAGATGCAGTGTGGTTCCAGAACAACACAAATGGAGATAAAGCAATTATCTCCCCTCTTCTTGAGTAGAAGAATGATTTATAAATTCCGAGGCTCTTAAAAACATTCCAAATTTGGGCATTTTGTATTAAACATATTTTAAATATCTAAAAGGATAGGGGCACCTGGGTGGTTCAGTCCATTAAGAGTCTGCCTTTGGCTCAGGTCATGATCTCAGGGTCTTGGGATCCAGCCCTGCATCCCTCTTCCTGCTCAGCGGGGAGTCTGCTTCTTCCTCTCCTTCTGCCCCCTCCCTTGCTCGAGCTCTCTCTCTCCCTCTCTCTGAAATAAATAAATAAAACTATTTAAAAAAAGACTTTAAATATCTAAAAGGATAAAATATTCTACAATGAATCTAGGAGATTTAATTTTTTACCTTAATTTTTAAAGAATATAGTTTTACTGGTTTTCTTCGTAGTGATAAGTACAGTTACTAAAGAATACCAAATTGGGAACTGGGATATGGCATGTTTGATTGCATGCACAAATTTAGAATTGTGTTCCAAAATTAAGGATGTGAGGACAATCTGGCTACGACATCTGTCCCCCACTGATTGCCAGGGTTGATTCGGCTGATCTGGCTGGCTAGGTGGGTGTCCCCTTCCTCCCTCACGGCCCCACATGGGGCTCTGCACTGGGCGCGGAGCCTCCTTGAGATTCTCTCTCTCTCTCCCTCTGCCCCTCCTACTTGTGTGCTCTCTCTCTAAAATAAATAAACTACTGTGTTTTTCACATCTAGAGATGCCGTTTGGTTCTTTGTTACATCTTCTATTTCTTTTCTCATTATGGTCTTGTGTTCATTTGCATTCTTGAATATTTGTGCATATTTATAATATCTGTTATAATGTCTTTGTATACTAATTGCATTGTCTCTGTCATTTCTGGGTCTGTTTCTACAACTGATTTTTGTCCTCGTTAAAAGTCACATTTTTCTCCCTTCTTTGATAAGTTTTGATAGGATTGGAGGTGTTTTGTGTTTTACTTTATTGAATGCTATATTTTTGTTATATGTCTTTAAAGGGTATCCAATTTCTTCTGGAAAGCAATTACTTATTTATGGGTGAATTTTCTTGTTTCTCAGCTCATTCAAGGCAGGCCTAAATGGCCTTTACGCTAGAGATAATCTAGCTCATTTGCTGTTGTAGATCTTCTGGAATCTCTTCTAAATGTTCCATTTTGATGAGTTCTCTCCGCTCTGGCTGGAGAAAACCCAAATTATTCTCAGCTCTGTGTGATGTTAGAGTTCTCTGATATTCTACTCTTTCCTCAGAGGATGTTGTTTCCTTGCCCTATGAGGTTTTATCCTATGCACGTGCAGTCTGGTATCAAAGACTTGAAGGTCTTGTATGCAGATTTCTGGAATTCTTTCTCTGCATACCTTCCTCCTCTTGGATACTCTGTCCTTCACATTCTAACAGCCTTAGCCTCCCCAAATTCCAATTTTTTATCTTCAACAAAGATATCTGGCTTCTGTTGGAGTTTTCTTTCCCTGCACCACTATCCAGAAATTCCCTCCTGACAGAGAATCACCTCATTTATTTATCTTCTTTCAAGGTTTGTAGCCATGTACTTCTTATTGTCTGGTATCTGAAAATATAAGGAATAGCAAGTTGTATATAGCGTGTTACCATTTTATTAAGAAAGTGACACATACACTGTGTGTGTATGTGCCCACATGCATTTGTATTACAAAATTCAGTGGAAATATAACATGTTACTTAAAAAAAAAAAAAGTTACCTGGATCTCTGATCCCAGCCATAAGAGAGAAATAGAATCTAGAATTATCTTCTCAGTGTAAACCACTAGAAAACTAGAAAAAAATGGTTATGTATAGAATAGTCAACATTCCTTTTAATGGCTGCATGGTAAGTACTCTACTTAGTGAATATATCAGAGTTTATTAAACCAGTTCCTGATGGATGAACGCTTGGGTGATTTTTAATTTTTTTGTTATTGTAAATAGTACTGAAATGAACAACCTTGTAAAAATATCTTTCACAATTTTACCAATGTATATCTGAAATACGTTTTTAGAAGTGGGATTGCTGGGTCAAAGGGTAAGTGCATATATAATTTTGCTAGATATTGACAAATTTTCCTTTGTAGGTATTTTATCATTTTTTAAAAATCCCACCAGAAATTAACAAATGCCCATTTTCTTATAGAGTGTGTTGTCGAACTTCTGGATTTTTGCCAACATATTAGGTGAAAAGTGGAATGTTAGTGTAATTTTAATTTGCATTTCTCACTATGAATTCTCATTGAACATCTTTTTATATGAGTAAAAGACACCTGTACTTCCATCTTTATGAATAGCCTGTGGCTTCCTATTACTCATTTTCTATAGGTTTTTTAAATCTCTTCTCTATTTTTAGAAATTCATTTTGAATCAGTTGTAGCTATTTTTCTCAGTTTGTTATTTGTCTGTCTAGGTTTGCTTATGATATCTTTTCCGATGTAAAGATCTTTTATTTCTATGTTATCAAGTTTATCTATTTTTTCCTTTCTTGCTTTTGGATTTTGAGTCATGGTCCTGAAAGTTTTTCTTGTTCCTAGGTTGAAAAGAATGTACCCATATATTTACTGAGTACTCATATAGCTTCATTTTTTATAATTAAATCTCATCGCCATTTGGAATTTCTCTTGGTGTATGGTGTGGGGAATGAATCCAATTTTATCTTTTCCATATGGCTTTGCAGTTATTCCAACACGACTTTTTAAAGTCTTTCTTTTGCAATCATCTAAAAGGCTGTTTTTATCTTACACTAAATTTTCATATGTAATTGAATCTATTTCAGATTTTCTATTCTGTCTCATTGATTTATTTATTCATGAACCAGCACTATTAATTTTAGAGGACTTACGTCTTTAACAATTGTAATGTTCAAAAAAAAAAAAAAATAGCTGTGACAAAGTCACAGGTACCATTCCTGTGGAGTGACTTTGGCTGCAGCTCCTGGCCTTTGAGGGCTCTTGGTTTCTGTATTTTAGAGCCTGGGCCCCAGGCTTGCTTTGATGCCTTGAGCCCTAATATCTTTGCAAAAAAAAAAAAAGCCTTTTTTTTTTTTTTTTTTTTAGTTTTGGTTTCTGTTGCTTACACAAAAACTCTTACTGTGGCCCTGTGTATATATTTTTCATGAGTTGTTTATCTAAATTAAAGGGATGCTTTTAATAGTAAGAATTTTAGTCAAAGTTGGGAGGGGGGAGAAGAAGGCAAGACTCTGACAGTCTGGAGATGGTAGGTACATGGATCAATCAGGGGCAGCATGGGGCAATTTTAAATAGAGGAGGCTTTGGTCTTCTTTTCACAAAACGTGGAGAGAACCATTTCTCTATTAAAATTGCCTTGCCCTCCTGGGACATAAAGAGAAATGGAAATGTTGGCAAGTATGCTTTTAGAAGAAGCATATCAAAGATTCCACCAAAAATCATTCCCACTAGAGGAGATATGAGATGCATCAAGATCACTGCTCCTTCCCTAGTCCAGGGTTGGAATACTGTAGAAGCTTCTCAACTTCCTTTTGTGTTTAGCTGCAGGCCCAGATGTTGACATCTGTGAGAGTTTTCTTTCTAAAATATAGATTGGATCATATTACTCCTCTGCTCAAAATCCTTGAATGTCTCTTTTTCTTAGGGGATGAAGTTAAATTTATCTTTCATCAAGATGCTTCAAAATCTGGCCCCAGCCTTGGTTTCCAAACTTGTTTTTTAACAACCACCACATCAAACATGCACTCTAGTAGTAGTAATAAGAGTAATTTTAAAGTAATAAGAGGTAGTAGTGGTGGTAATAGTGTAACTATCAACACAAACAGCATCCACCCCTGTTGACTTTAGTCTCAGATTGTTCCTCAGGACTTCCCTCTCCCTGGCTTCTGATGAAAGAGCTTGCAAACACAACTACTCTACACAACTTCCAGAATAACAAGTAAGAATGGTCTTTTGACATGATATTTTAATTCCAAATTTGGCAAATAGACTGTTTGAACTTCTCATTGCCCTTCTTTTAAACTTTATGCAGCTGTGAAATGAAAGGGTTGCACGTCTTCACACCAGAGCAAAAAAAAAAGCAAGCTGTTTGATATTTTCTGAAGTGATGATCTTATGCCCTCATTGTGGATAATAGCATAGGCTCTGGATTGGAACCCTGGTTTTGTTACTCACTCCTTGTCTGACACTGGGTAACCTTTTTCCTCTGGGCTCCTCATCTAGATGGGAGACAGGAGATAGGAACATAAAGCGTGCTGGGCACTTATTTTTTCAACTGGAAATGTCCCTAAGACACATTTGACCATGTTATTACTAGACAATGAACTTAGCGTCAGTTACAGTGGTAGTAACTTACTTGTGTAAGAAAATGAGCCATTCACCTGACAAAGTTTCCCACAGTTTCGGTTCTACAAGTTGCATCTCCAGAATGTCTTAACCTGTTTTGGTCCTCTATATTTCTGGGAATTAGCTGTGGAATCTCAGCCTTGGATTCTAGGGATTTGATGAGATTCATGCCCACCATTTTTGGTATGACTACCTCATAATTGGTGGTGTGTTTTTCCTTCAGGAAGCACATATCTAGTTCTCTCTCTTTTAGTGATGTTAGTGACTATTGATGATCCATACCTGGATCCAAATTCATTAAAAGTTGCAAAATGGTGATATTCTAACTACCTCAGACTTTTTTATGTGTATTCGCTAGAATATTTCTACAAAGAGAAAGTTCCCCCATATACTATTTCGTTACCCAGTGGTATTTTCGTTCTTTACACATTTCAATTTAGTATGGGAACTGGTATTTCAACTGAATACTTAAACACAACACATTAGAGTTTCAAAGGATTTTCAATTTAATCTAATTCAACACTTTATTTTATGGGTGAGGAACCAGACCCAAAGAGTTAAATTAGTTTTCTAATTTCCAAAAGCTCATTAGTCGTTACCAGAGTCAAGATACAAGATAATTTGAGGTGGGTTTGTTTGCAAAAAGACTAATTACAAAGGTGTGGAAGAGGTATAAAGGAAGCTTCAAAGGATTGTGCTGAAACTTGGGGCTAATGGCTTCAGAGTTATCATCAATTCTAGGTACCAGAGGACAAGGTGAGGGACAGTTATGAGGCCCTGTAGGAAAGTGGATCCTGTAGGATCTGCCCCTTGAGAAAAGCAATGACTTCCTATTGAAGAACATAGCCAGCCTGAGGTGACTCACAAAGTCCCAATCCCCTTCCTCCCTCAGATACCCTACCTGGCCTCACCATTGATCAATCCCAGTTGGTAAACAGAAAGCAAGGAAGCCCATTGATTTAGTTCATACAGACTAGCCTCCCAAGGCAGAGACTAGGGGGATGTGAATGGAGAGTGGATCTGGAAGAGAGAACTCAGGAACAGATGGCAAAATCAGGATTTGGTTCATATCCTTCTCCTCCTCTACCATTCTACCATGCATTCAAATGTTTGCCTATATGCACAGATCTTATATTTGTAGAAATAATTCATGGTCCAGGATGATGTTATCTTCTTCTGGAGTGACTTTTGTTTGTTGAATGTCTGGAATTACCTTAAACCAATTTCAGGGTTTGAGACTTTTTTTTCTGGGTTACTCAGATACCTGGAGACAGGGTGCTATCCATGTAAGAGTCATTTTACTTTTATTTCACTCCTACTTTTTGACTATATCATCCTCGCTTTTGTCCTTCCAGGTGTTGTCAAAAATTTAGTTCAGCCTTTCAGCTGCCTAATTCAGGCTCTCAAAAACTGCCAGGCCTAAAGCAGCCCCAACTGTGAAAACACCTTCCAGAGCCCTGGCCTCTTTTCCAAAATCTGGCCAGATAGTTCCTCATTATCTCATTAGTGCTTTAATGCCTTTATTTTAAATTTCAAATTTTGTCCAGCATTCTTAGGCTCATTCAGTGAGAAGGAAAGACCTAATCTGTCATAATCAGAAGCAGAAATCTCTCCCTTGTATTTCTCTAGCTCTTTATTAGGAAAATTCTTTACTCTACCTGTAGGGATTCTCAAAGGTGTCCCAAGGCTTATTTCTAAGTGCAAAAGAAATAGACTCTGAGTGAGAATATGATTCTGACCGGTAAACTTCAGTTTTGCTGCCATGCCTTTTAAAGTGTAAAGAGACCATAGAATATGATATTATACTTCTGTCATTCACTGACTGTGATTTAATTCCTGTCAAAAGTTTCTAGGGAACCCTGCTATTTATGATAGGATCTAAGCAATATGTTACCTATTTCCTTGGGTTCCTTCTTTCCTTGATGCAGAATACTAAGTTATGATCTTACACTGAATTACATAATACCCTCAATTCCTCACATTTATTAAGATGATATAACTAGAAAGTATTGCATCTGATTTATATTATTTTAGGCTCCTCTGAAATGCTTTCATTGAATTAATATTTAATATTGTGTTCTTGGCGTCTAAAAATATTAAATATACATTTGAAGAACATATATAATTTTTTTACAAATCCATATTCAATTCTATTGTATTGCTTAATGTACTCTATATTGGATTCTATAATAAAGTCTTCATAGAATTCCGTGCCAGGACAAGACTTGACTCTTCATATGACTATATGTACACTTATGTATTTTCTTTTTATTTTGGCAGCCAAAACAGATGGAGCTAAACTTAGCAATAATTAAATTATTAATTCATCCCAGGTACTTGATATTTCTTTACTGGCTTCCTTATTGATTTCTGATAATTTGAACTCATATTTACATTATTACATATAAAACATTATGTTGTTTTGTCTGTAACCTTAAATACTTTTTGGAATTAAGAGTATATTGTATTCCCATTTATCTTATCTGAGGATACAGAGAAAGGCACACTTGTCACCTAAAACAAAAATAGCTAGCTAGGAGATCCTTGTCCATTTCAGGCTTAAAATTCACGTGACATTTTGCCTTTTCAAAACAAATATTGCCCCAAGATAGGCAATGATTTTTCCCTGTTCACCACTATCACCTTAGATGTCCTTTTGGATTAGAAAAAGTGCTCCTTCTTTACAGACAAATTGCAAAGGCACAACTTCTAAATAGTCCAATTAGAAAAAGGCTTTCATTCCTCCAGGACACCCTAAGCCAGGCTTGGCAAGCTAAGAGCAGGCTAGGTCTCAGTACCCTACCTGTACTCTCTGCCTCTACACAGACCCCACATCTGAGTTGTAAGTTGAACCATCTGAATTTAGCTATAAAATGGAAATTTCATATGGTTCAATCTAATACATGGCATGTAAGTTTAATTAGCTAAACCACGCCATTTAGGTAGTGAGAGAGCCTTAGCACCAACTAGAAGCCGTCATATCATTGCACTGGGGGTTTGGGTGATCTTTAGTTATTACATCAATTCAAAGTAAAACAAAGCAAACAAAGTAAAACAAAAATAAAAATTGTGTGTATGAAAAATGCTTCTGAAAAGATCTGGAAGGGGTCAAAGGTGAAATGATCTAAAAAGGTATGGGTTTTAGAAAATAGTTTTTTTATATAATCTCAGATCTTATTTGTGTAGCAAAATGCGATTTGAGAATTTAGGCATTTTAGTTTTCCTGACATGGTCCTAATGAATTTCCAGCATGTATTGTTTGGGGCCAGGATGGGGTGAAGGATTATCTACTCCACAGGAGTTTGGAGGTTTGACAAGTTGGAAATAATAAAATGTGTATATCTATTAGGAGCCTGTCAGTATTTTATTCCAGTATGACATCTGATTCACTAAATATCTACTTTACTAATGAGATCAAGTCCTAAAGCAGACAGAGATCATATAGATCCCATTTGATATATAATTTCCTTACTATAAATTTACTTCTATCATTTTACAAACCTTTAGAAAAAGCTAATGTCACTTGCTTCGTTGAGGATATGGTTGTGTAGCTGCTAGGTGTTTTTCCTCACTATTATTTCCTTCCTTTTTTTTAACTCTACTACTCAACTGTTTTATCCTTCCTTTTCTTCTAAACTTGAATTTGCATTAATAATTTGCATTATTCTACTTTATTTACAGAACTCATTAATCTCCGTTCCCATCTCCGAGATGGGAAGTCCAAAGTCGTTACTTTATTTCGCTGCAATTTTCACCGGTTTTCCCAACAATTAGAGCATTTTGGAGAAGTTCTCTGAGAACTTACACATGTTTTTGCTCCCCGAAGAAGTAGATCTCTTCCTTTTCACCGCTCTTAAGCAATCCAGGTATCCTCCCCCCTCCCCCGCCGTGGTGCAATTTAAAAAATAGAATGCCACTTAATTTCCTCCTTTCATCTGGTGGATGATGCTTTGCGGAGTGGGGTATAGACTCCTTATTCTTTCTCCAGAAAGAATGTGTGTGGGGGCGGGGGGGGAAGCTTTATAAGAACCTAAATGAAAATGTTAAGTCGTTTCAATTACTGCCTTAATATTAACATAGCCACTGGAATTTTTTAAATGGAAAGTAGCAGAGGCCGACCTGGTAAATTATGCCGGCCACTCCCGGAGCGCCACCGTCGGGAATCGATGGCCGTCCAGTTTAGGCCCCGGCTGCCGGGTGCTAGTGGAAATCCGCCCGCTTTGCGCAACGCGGGCCTCCCCGCGCAGCCCCAGCGCTTCGGCGCTGCTCTGTACCAGACCACGCGCAGGGCGAGCCCGGCAGGCGCCGGAGGGGGGCGCCCTGGCCGCGGGGACCGCTGCAAAAGCCTGCCGGATAGCTCCCAAGCCCCGGCGTTCTCAGGAGAGACTTTTTTTGCGCCAAGCTGCGGTCGCGTGCGCTCCGGGCTTTGGCTGACTCCGCGTCTTCTTAGGTGGGGGCCCGGTGGGTGACGGCGGAGAACCCCGGCCCCGCGCCGCGCTCGGGGCCCAGCCGAAGTCCGGGAGCCGCGGCGCGGTCGGTTTCGTCCCGGCTGGAGCTTCCCAGCAGGGCCCTCCCCGGGGGCGGGCCCTGAGTCTCGGTGCCGCGACGAGTGGGCGGCCGAAGCCGGTGGCCCACAGGGCGAGCGGCTGCGAGGAGCGGCGAGACGCCAGCGGCGAGGCTGGCGCTGGGACGAAGCGGCCGCGGCACGCTCGGGCGAGAAACGAGGCCAGGGGAGGAGGAGGAGGAGGAAACAGAGCCGATGAAGGGGAGCTGCCGCCGAGGAGGGAGGCGGGTCCTTTCGGTTGCGGCTGCTGCTGTTCCCGGACGCAGCCCGGGGAGCCTGCCCGCCCGAGAGGTGCTGGCCAGGTAGCTCCCCACCCAGCGGGCACCCTCCCCGACCCCTCCCAGCTCCCGGCACGGAAGGAGCCGGGGCCGCGCTCCGGGTGGCCAGGGCGCACAGCACCCCGAGCGCGGCGCCCTTGAGCTGCACGGCGGCGCAGGTTTGCGAGCTGACTTGTCTGCGGGCCAAGAGAAGGAAGCGCTGTCCCTTCCCGCTCAACCTGGCGTCCCCACCCCTTGTACTCTACACCCTGCCTCGGACGAGCGGCGCGGCCACGGAGGCGCCGAGGAGGGGCGAGCCACCGCCGAGCAGCGGCGTCCCTTCGGGGGAGAGGGCGCCGGAGAGGAGGCGGCGGCGCGGCGCGGAGGGTGCGACGCGCGATGGCAGCTGCTTAGCCCGGCGCGCGCGGAGCAGCCCGGAGCTGTGGCTGGCCAGACGGTGCGGCTGGGCGGGGGACGCCGCCGCCGCCGCCGCCGCCGCCGCAGCCCGGCCGGGAGAGATGAGCGCCGAAGCGGGCGAGGGCATCACTTTCTCGGTGCCACCCTTCACCGAGGGCGGCAGCAGCCGGAGGGGAGGAGCGGCTGTGGCGGCCGAGGACGAGGAGAGCCAGCTACCGCCGCCGCCGCCGGGCAGCTTCTGGAACGTAGAGACTGCCGCCGCCCCTGGCACCGGTTGTCCCGCTGCCACCTCTGGGAGCAGCGCCACCCGGTGCCGGGGCAACTCTAGTAGCGGAGGCGGCCGACGGACCACGGTGGCATATGTGATCAACGAAGCGAGTCAGGGGCAGCTGGTGGTGGCCGAGAGCGAGGCCCTGCAGAGCCTGCGGGAGGCGTGCGAGACGGTGGGCGCCACACTGGAGACCCTGCATTTTGGTAAACTGGACTTTGGGGAAACCACCGTGCTGGACCGTTTTTACAATGCAGGTGCGTGTGCAACCCCTTCCCCATCCTCCACGGTCAGGGGCCGCGTTTTCCCTGGCCGCCGCGGGGGGCCGGGGGGGGGAGTGTTTTTCTAGGCTGCAAGCGTGCTTCCTACTTACTTAGTTCTTGCCCCACCTTAGGGGCAGCGAGGGGCGCTGCGTGACTGCGCCTGGCGCTCGCTGATCCTGGGGAAGAGTGGGTGCTGATGCGAGATCCTGTGTGTATTTGTGTTGGACCGACTGACTCACCCACCCGCCCGCACTGGAGCCATGGGTCCGTATAAAGAACTTTTCAGTTCTTCAGCAGTGCGAGATAGTGCCCCAATCAGCCTTTGTCCATTTGGTGTCTTGGTTTCTCTTCTGTTAGGTTTGGCCCATATTTTCCTTCTATATATACCTGTGACTGTTTGAGATGACGCTCTCATTTTTTTCTCTGTGTAGTTTTGGGAGTACAGGAACCACGCAGCCTGCTGCTGGCAGAGTAGATCTATACGAATTTGCATGCTGTGTCGTGATCTTCCCAAGTCATTTTACTTAAACATGTTTAGTAGCTTGGATGTCCCAGCCTTACCATTTTGAACTTCCATCCAATAACTTCCAAAAGCAATAACCTTGTCGCTTGCACTAGACTTATGTGGTTTCTTTGTAAGGATTTTGGTGGGAGAACCGGGGTCTGTTTTTTATTACCCCATATACCATGATAGGCTGGAAAGTGCATAATTTAACATTGTTTAAAATGCTATTTGCTGTTTTAATAACTAAGATTAGTTTGGCTATTTAAAGTGATTGCTAGCATAATCCATAAAAAAAATGTATCTTTTCAACCTATCACGGATTTCAGAAAGTGTCATTGCAGTTCTAGTGACTGATGCAATTAGTATCTGTTTGCCAATGTTAGAAATAATAACATGCTATTGAAATTAACCTTAAGTACTCTGTACAACCAAATATGAGAATATATACATATTTATTTTTGTAAGTGTGGGTGGAAAATTTGATTTAATGGTGGTTTCAAACAATAAGGTTCTTGCATTTGTGATCACATAAAAGATTTTATATTCCAGTCTTGCTTTCAGTTCTGATTCTCTTCAATCTCTTCAAAACACCTGAAGTAGGCTTATGTCAGCTTTGGAATTCAGCCAAAGCTGAATATTTTAAGAACAAGAAGAAATTCATGTTAAGGAAGCCAGACTAAATAAACTAGGGCTCTCTGGTGCTGGTATTTTTTACAGTCTTGGTCTTCATAACTGAACATGAGTATGATATATTATAGCTTAGTTTTTTGTGTGGCTTGCTATAAAGATTGCATAAACGTAACTTTTCGAAAAATTATAGCACTCTTATTTTGGGATTATATTTTGGAAGAAGCTTCAAGCTTCAAAGAACTGAAAGATATGTGAGGAAAACACCCAAGCAAATACTGAGCCTATTTTTATTGCTCTGATAGATTCCGTATTTTTTATAAGACTCTATAAAAAACATCTTAAACTCTAAGCTAATTTGAAAGAAAGTTTCGTAACAAGGCTCACTTACTGTTTATTCTCCAAATAACTGTCTGTGGGAAAGGGAGAGAGGAAGATGACAAGGGAACTGACATTTGAACTGTATCTTTAATTCCCCAAACAAGCCCGTGAAGGAAGGACTTAACTCTTCTTCTTAGATGAGAAAACCAAGGGCTCCATAACTGGCCTGGACTTATAGGTAGTAACTGGTCAATGCAGGGTTCCACTCAGGTGGCTGACCCTAAAAGGTCATCTTTGCCCTTGCTGCCTCCATTCAGCTGGGCTGATTTACTCTGAGTCAAGGGAAGCTCTCTATCTTGGAATCATGTGATGGAGAGCTGGCAGGGACCTCGGGAGCCATTGGGGTGCAGTGGGGAGGACGCTCTGGGAAGACCTGTGTTACTGAGCCAGCTCTGTCCCATCTACTGCTTCATTCAAGCTGGGCAGGCCCCAATTTAACCCTTGCTTATGCGCGTGACGTGAATTCTGAGCCCTGTCATTCAGCATGAAGATGTGACCGAGTGAAGATGGTATCAGTTTTGTCCAAATCCTTTGTTTTTCTCCACTGAGGGCTGCTGAGTTTGGTGGTAGTAAAACTTTTTTTTTTTTTCCCTGATTTCTGAGAGAGCGCTTGCTTCTCCTCCACCAGGGATAGATTTTTCTGGGAAGGGCCAGATGGTAAATATTTCAGACTTTGCAGGAGGTCCCTCTCGCAGCTCGTCAGCTCTCTGCGTTGTTAACGATAGCAGCCACAACAGTCCCTAAACAAGTATGTGATTGTGGCTGTATTCCAGTAAAACTTTATTAATGGACACTGAAATTTGCATTTCAGATTCCTTCGAATATTTTTCAACCATTTAAAAATGTAAAAGACCATGCTTAGTTTTGCAAGCTATACAAAAACAGGCCTGGTGAGATTTTTGGCCCCTGGGCCATGCTCTCTTTTGTTCTGCATTCACTCCCTCCACGGGAAAGTTGAATCACTATGATATACAGGGAAGAACATTGGCCCCGCAAGTTAGATCTGAGTTTTCATCCTGGCTCTGCTCTGAACCACATCATTGTGAGCAAAGTCCTTCATCTCCTCCAAAGGCCTATGAACTTGACCAAGGGCCGAAGTGGAGGGGGAAATTGAACTAAATTTCTAAGACTCCCTCATTTAACTCTGTGAGTTTGCAAAGGTAGGGCAGCATGGTATGCTGGGACAGAGCATCAGAACAAGAGTGTCAAGATCTGGGTTCTGGTCTTTGGTTCTTGTCTAATTTGGAGCAAGTCATTTAAAATCTCAGAAGAGAGGGAAAGCTTGGAATAATTGGTCTCTGAAATTCTCTCCAGCTCTCAAATTCTGCATTTTAAAATTACATGAATACAAAATGAATTATTTCCATCCCTTGAGGTGAATGAACTGCTTTTTTATATCATGTTCTTGGCCCCTCAAGGAGTTCACGGTTAGTGGGTAAGACAGGTATAAAGCCCAGCTGCGCTGCAGCCTCTGTGAAGGTCCGTACAAAACGCCAGGGGTCCCAGGAAACAGATTCTAGAATCAGACTGGGGGTAGGGCGGGTTCAGAGGTGACAGCTGAACTGGGGTGGACGGGTGAGCAAGGACTACTTGGAATAGCTCAGTTTATTGGCATGGACAAGGACTTAAAGCTTGGTTGCATTTTTACTAGCTTCCCCTATCTGTGTGTCCTGGAGCCTTTCTAAAGAATAGATTGCAGTTAAAGGTTTTCCCCATTTGATTATTGTTTAACTGTAATCTAGTTTGTTCTTTGACTACACTTGTCATTCTCTCTTTCATTTCTGTTCTGAGAGGAAACTAATGTTCTATCAGAGCTTTTGTGAAAATTCATTATGTTTACGTGTATAAGACTATTACTCAGAGATGGCAAATGGCAAGCTAACAACGCGCCTTCCCAGCCCCCTGCGTTGTAGGCAGTAAATTTCTATGAAAGCAAAGAGATGTCAGCGATAACAGACATTAGTGATACAGAGCTACTCCATTCAGGTAGACAGATCCGACCGGCAGTGTCTTAAAAAAACACAGATCTTTTTAATGAGCATCAGTTCTGTGAAGTATAGCGAGAGTAGGCTTTAATGTCCCCCCCCCCCCCATTTTGTTTATAAGGAAACTAAACCGTAAAGAGATTATACTCATTCATTCAGGTGAAATGACTGAAGGTTACTGCGTGGAACCAGGAGCGTACTTTTCTTCAGAAGCAGTATTATAGATGATGGTGAGATTCTGAGACTAGCCTGTGAGAAGCCTTGTTAACTCCGGGTACTTGAAGTATGGAGCCCACTCACCACTTTAAACATTCAGGAAAGTTGTGTTCCTAAGACCGAAAACTGGGGCTTTGAACACATTTCTCCTTATGTTCGATACGTAACTTCTGCTTTCATCTCGTTTCTGGTAACACCTGGCCAAATGTTACCTTAGCATCACTTTGGGTGGGTGAGGATAACTGGAGGTGATGTGGTGAGGTAAGGTACACAGGAAGGATGGGAAGGCTACAGGGGGAGGAGGGAGGCTGGGCAGGGGAGAAGAAGGATGCTTAGTGATACTCAGTGCTGGGTGCTGGGTGATGCCCAGTGCTCAGTACTTGATGTTCAGTGCTGGGTACTTGGTGACTGGACCGGAGGAGGTGGTGCCAGCCGGGGATCCATTAACACTTTCACCTCTTTCAAACTTCTTCCCCTCCTGACCTTCTATTTATGGCCCTCCACTTCCTATTGATGTAAGAGCCAGGGACATCACTCTGCTCAAGGCCACTCCACCCCCTCTAGTGGGCACGGGATTAGGTGGGCTGCCTGCTTCCCCTACCCTCCCAGCCATTACATGCACTGGAGACTTTCTCCAAGCCAGGCTCCCTGCAGATGGCAGCCTGGTCCTCAGCCCTTCACCCTGTAGCAACAGTGGGTAACAGGAAGGAAACACATGCTGGTTGAGATGGTAATTTAGCTTTTATCATCTCATCTCTATTATGTTCCTGCTTGGCTTGGGCTTGGGATGAAAGTCGCTCATGTAGGCCTTGTCACTGGTGAGGCATCTGAACTTTCTGATGGCATCTGAGCCTCCTTTGGTTCTACTGGCTCCCAGCATAGCTCCTTGGGACTTCCGATCTTATTTGATAAAAAGCAAAACAAACACAACCTTTGTCTCCTGTCTATCCCAGACTGACAAGTTCTTGAAAGTCTTCTAGCCCACTTCTGCATTTTCTACTTTTAAATCCAGGGAAGCTTTTGTTATATATTGTCTCATATACTTTGAGGGAGAGGGTGAAATCTGTATTTCATAAATAGTGGTTCCAATGGACCAGTTAAAAAAAATTGGAAGACTTGACATGTGTTTGTCAACCTTTCATTTTTCCAAATAAGGCTATTGAAGAGAGAGAGAGAACTCAACAACCAGCCACCTACTGCCACGATCTCTTAAAAAGAAAAGCCATTTTTACGTTCAGTTAGGGAAGGCATAATGTTAGAATAAAGGATAGCTCTTTGCATACAGTAAATGTGCGGGAAAACTCAATATTATTCTGTTTTCCCCCATTTCACTTATCTCACCAATCAGCAGAGCAATGGAGCAACGTGCTGAGAACCTCTGATGTACACCACCTTGTAGTCCCTTCATATCTTTCATCGCTGCTTCTTTGCACAAGGAACAGACCTTAGCAAAATTATCCAAAGAGTAAAGAGAGACAAACTCATAAGGAAGAACTCTGGTTAGGAAGGTATTTAAAAAAAAAAATCCGAAAACAATGAAGCGTGGATCACTACATCAAAAACTAATGATGTATTGTATGGTGACTAACATAACATAATAAAATAAAATTAAAAAAAAATCCCAGTGGTGTCCCACACATGGTTGTTCTCTGGGCTTTTAACTTTTTGCTGGCACACCGTTTGGGCAACTGCCGCCCACCCCCTGTGAACGCAGAGCACCGGGCTTCCTCTTGGTTTTGTTGTTGTTGTTGTTTTGGATAACTGGTCAATCGAAGCAAAATTATAATGTTCCAAAAGGAACTTTACTAGAAAATTGGAAAAAACTAAAACAAAAAGGCAAATTCCAAAGCATACAAATAAATTTGTTTTTAGAGCACCCACTTCTTACCCCAAATTGTCAACCTCAGATTGTCATGACTGCCCCCGCTTTCCAGATTCTTGGGATCCTGATTTCTTTCCTCAACTTGGTTACTCTGGTCGGCTTGGGACATCCATCAGCTGGTAGTTCGAGTGGGTTCCACCTCCTGGTGAAGCCTAATTATAAGTGCACATTTGTGGCCTTGGCTCACCCATGGCTTTGGCTGGTGCCAGCCTTCTGGGAGTTTTCTGCTACGGGTCAGTTCCCCTCTGGTGGCTACAAGGACTGTCCCCTGCTTCCTGTTTCAGAGGCCTTGTTAGAGGCCCGTGCAGTTCCTGTTTCTGGTTTGCAGGATAAAATTGGTTCACAGCTTCTTTGTGGAGCAATGAGGATTGACAAGTGCAAAGCCCAGTGAATGTGCCAATCTCCACCAACTGCTTTCGAAGTAGTTGTCCCAAGTGTTCTCTTCAAACACCACCCCCTCTGTGTGGGGCAAGATGAAAGTTGAGAATGTGGTAAATGAGGCAGGGTGGGCAGTGTTGTGGGAACCTATAGCTCTGTGGATTGCAGGAAGAAACCCAGAACCCACAGCCTTGAGAAGGGTGTGTCTTGAAAACAGCCTCACCGTTCATAGTTTGCATATAGGTGAATGGGGAAACTGGCTCTAGTTAAGAAAGATACCATTATTTTCAGGGAGCAGAATTGAATTAGCCAATTTTATTAGTGGCACATAAAAACAAAAAAGGAAAGCAAAGCAAAATTATAAAAAATTTTTTAAAAAAATCCACTGGTGATTCTAATACATTGGTTTCCTTAGTTACTTTAATATATTAGCTTTTTTCATCTCTGGTTGGAGATGTTGGTTGAAGAAACTGATCAAAAGATGTGCCAGATCATTGGAGAAGGAGGAAGGGTTGGAGACAAGGCTGATTTTTAAGGTCTTACCTAATTATTCCAAAAATTTAAAAAAGTGAGTACTTGCATCTTATGTGAGTTTTATTTTGTAGTGGTTTGTTTTTTTTTTTCCCAAAAGAAAACAAAAACTAAGAGGGACATAATCCAGGCTACATCTTGGTAATTTTCTTAGGGGAGACAGAAAGGAGGAGAGAACATTTAAATGTTAACAGCATCTCCTACTGAAAATCACAGCCGAGCAGATCTGTGGAACTTAAATGCCACAGGTTGCACAAGGAACAGTAAACATTCCATTACAAGCAAACATTTTCTATTACAGTAGGTAATCAACAATGAGGAAAGCAGTTGCCTTTGGTATATGATTCATACAGGAAGGAAGTTATATTCCTTTGTATAGCAAGTCTCTTAAAATGGTTGTGACCAATTATGTCAGTATTCTCCAACACTTTTAGTGGCTTCTAAGAACTCTTAAGAAACATGGGGGAGGGCAACCCTATTGAATGTCCGTGGATTTCAGGCCATGTGTTCATTGACTCCAAATCATGTCAAACCAAGTATTTGCCTAAGCCAAAGAATTCATTCTCCTTTAAAAATCTTGGTTACCCTGGGCGCCTGGGTGGCTCAGTTGGTTAAGTGACTGCCTTCGGCTCAGGTCATGATCCTGGAGTCCTGGGATGGAGCCCTGCATTGGGCTCCCTGCTCAGTGGGGAGTCTGCTTCTCTCTCTGACCCTTCCCCCTGCTCATGCTCTCTCTCTCTCTCATTCTCTCTCAAATAAATAAATAAATAAAAATAAAAATCTTGGTTACCCCTATATCTTATGAAAAAAAAATCATCCAGGGAGAAGGAGTCAAGGCAGACTATTGCATGTCAGGTACCTCTTCATGTCACATTTAATTTTTCTAATATGTTGATTGACAAATATCAGCTTATAGCCAAGGCAGCCAGCAGAAACAGTGTGATTCCTAATGCACAGGGGCCATGCTTTTATAACTCCAGCTAGGTATTGCCCACTTTATAGTTTGGTTATGTTGGGGTACAGGTGATTTTATTTGGCTAGATCAGAATGATAATATAAATATATGTTGTCCTGTGCAGTGTCATCCTCTTTTGATCATCTTATTAGCTCTATAGAATAAATCGATGTGGCCAAGTAAGTACCTGGATTTTGCAGTTGAGGCAGCGCCTCGTTGGAGAGGGTCTGTGATTTGGCCAGAATAAATCACGTGGTTGAGTAGGAGTCAAAGTCGGGTCTTGTGACTTCCAAATTGAGGTAGTTTTTCCACTATGCCATACATTCCTCCTGCAGTGAAGAGCATTTCCAAGCACATTTGCTATTGAAAAGGATCGGTGCTAACATCTTGGTCCATGGTGGTAGGATTATTATGAAGAAGAGTCATGGGAGTGAGATGTAACTCCTGGACACCTCCTGCTAACAAATTTCAGTGACTTCTTGTTAATAATCTTGTAAAATAACCCATCAGAAAGCTGCCTTTGACATCTCTTTATCAATACAGCCTGGGCTGAGTCCTGGTTGCCAGTTGCTTGGGCTGGACCTATCAATTGGGCTTCCTCCAGGTAACTGTTAGGCTATTTTCTGGGCATGGATCGTCAGAGGGACTTGCCAAGTGTAGACCAAAACAAGCCTTTCTCTCGAGGGAACCCGAGAGCTGGGTTTACAACATAGTATGGGACAGTTTCTTTCCTTAGTTCCCTGAGAAATTCAGCCTCCTGAGTCTGAGTCACTTTCCTCTAATGTTAGAGCAGATATTCTCGGTAATTCAATTCCATGAACATTTATCAATTGCCTTTAATGCGCCTCTTACTATGATGGATGCGCTGAAGTATCACGGAAGAGAAACAGGTGTAAGTCTGCAGGAGAATAGAAGCTTATCACATGTATTTGTTTCCGTGGGAAAAAGTGATGCTAAGGAAGAAGTCAGGAGGAGCTACCTGTACTCCCGTTCCTTCCCACCCAACTAGTTCTTTCTAAAAATAGTTCTGTACCTTGTTTTCTGGCTTTTCATTTGTATCCTGTATAATAAACCTGTAATAGTAAGTAGAAAAAAAAATACTTCTAAAAATGAAGTGATGAAACATTTCAGTCATAAAGAAAGTACATAAATAGTTTACAGCACTCATTCATTCACTACCTAAATACAGTAGCTGTTAAACATTTTGACATTTGTTTCACTTCTCTGTCCCTTTTTGAGAATTAAATCGGTCTGGACAAAACTAAAAACCCCTTTCTGCCACATCAGTTGACCTTGCTGGGAAGAGCGCTTCCTTTACCAGAAGCGCTAAATTGTAATTTTCAAAAATCTGAAATCCGGGCTTTCTGCAAATATATGCCCAATATTTAATTAACTCATTATTTAATGAGAAAGCCAGTAAGATATTTGAATCAGTTAAAGGAGAATTTGAAGAGCAGATATTATACACACATACAGTCAGGAATGCTGGAATGAACTTGCTGATAGATACGAAACTGACCAATGTTCCGTAAGGCAAATCTGTGAGTGTAAATGTTGGAGTGTTCTTTTCTACGGGATGGAAATCAGTTGTATCTCTACCGAACAATAATCACTTGTATTGCTGGGGACAAGAATTATTTGCATCGCTATTGATTCTGCACAACTTAATGTTTATCCCAATAGCCTTGTAAAATGGACTCCTGCCTCACAGACAAATCAGAGGTGCGCATCCTTTTAAAATCAGGTAGTTCCCACAGGATGTGCTGCAGAAAACCAGCCCTCTACTGAAAGGATACCCAGTATTCTCTTTTACCCATTTCCAAGTCCTCGACAACTTCTCTTCACAGAACGCTGGTCGTTCTCAGCAGGCTGTATGCCTGTGGTCTCCTCAAGTCCTCTTACCCAACCTGACTTAGAGGGGCCTGTTGTCTTCTTTTCCCAGCTGCTCTGCTATCTGAAGCAGTGATTGCCCCAAGAAGGTCCCAGAATCCCCCTTTTAAGCCAGGGCTCCTGATCGTAGTTGTTTCAAGTCAGGAAACATATAAAAATTGGATATTAGGGTATTGGTCACCTAGGTTTGGGATGTGATAAGAGGTATAAACCCTGTGGCCAGAACCAAGTCTGAAATACACCAGCGTGATGGTTGCTGTGTCTGCAAATCCAGTCTCCTTCTTCTAGTAGGAGATCATCATCATTACTCATGGGAACTTCAGTGATCCAGACTGCTCCAAATAGGTTTAGTTTTTGGAGGACAGAAGGTCCTTGTAATATTTTAGAGGGCTGGCAAAAGGCTGTAAAATTCCACATGCCAGATATCTTACTCTGGTCTTGTAATTTAAGGCATCATACCCGAATAGGCATCATGCATTACGGTGCACTGGGTCTCTGTGCCAGTCACTACCTACCTGATCATTTTCAATCTCTGTAACACTTTTATGAGGCAAATAGCATCAGGGGATCAATTTTATATATGGGGAAACTGAGACCCTGCAAGGATTATCAACTTTCCCAGTGTCACATGCCACTGAGGGGCAGAGCCAAGTTTTGAACCTGAGACTGATTCCAGAGTCTATTCATTTATAACTCTGCTCTCCTGTCCCACAGAAATAAATTATTTGAAAACATTTAAATTATTATTAATCCCATGAGTACAGTCTTCTCATCAGTAATCATTTGTTGACTACTTAAAATCTGCAAGATTTCTTTCTAAGGTCTGTAAAAAATTAGGTTAAAAGAATACAATTTCTGCCTTTTATGATCTTACAGTCTACCCACTAAACGAAACAATTTAATGAATAATTATTGGGAGCCCACCAGATGCACAGTGGTGCTCTAAGTAGTAAATAAGTGAAAAATCCAAGAGGACTTCATAATGTGGGTGATTTCATTGAACAGTATACATGAGAACAATGTTTATTACTACTATAGTATATGTGGGAATGCATTGAAAATAAAAATCTTACACAGTTGTAAACTGAGTTAGGCTCCCTACTTTATTTTTATATGAAATCGGTATCATACTGAAAATTACAGATTTTATTAAACACCTCTAAGATCTTTTGTAAATATTGGTAAAATCTCATTAAATTGAATTCCAAGGGAGTATTAGAATTCTTTAGTGAAGAATTTTTTTATACTGACTCTTATGGAAGCAAGCTGACTTATCGCCTGAGACTTGGAGCTTTTTTCTTATATATTGTTTTTCCAGTAGTGGAATTTGATCTGTATTTAAATTCTCCTTGTATTAGTCTTCTTATTTTGTGAAAAAAAAATGTAGGCTGTTTTAGATAATTGAAATATGCCAAAAACATAATTTCATCTTTGTATTCTTTAGGCCTATAGTTGATAATAAAATTGTATTACTTGCTTGTTGATGATGCCTGGAGTATATATGGTGCTTGGTTGACAGAAAATAATCAACCTGAATGCCAAGTTATTGAGTGGCTGGGCCAGAATGAGGATAATAAACAAAATTCCTTTAGATAATAAAAGCAGATATGTCTTGGAGACACTGTTGATACAGAACCATATCTGTACTATGGCATATATACGAAATGACTAAGGTTGAAATCTGGGCTACCTTTGAAGATTCTAAACAATATTTTTGAATTAATACTTTATATAACTTTTCTAATTATTTGTGAGTTGCATTCATACAGTTGGTATATGTTAGTTCTACCAAGACAACAATTCCTAGATTTTTAGGAATTGGGTCTTGGGATTCTAGCTTTGGTTGATTGAGTGAAAATTCAGCTATTCAGGGCTGGACAGTAGGATTTTAGTTTTTCAAAAGGAACTCCTGGACAGTTTCCCAGATACACTGGCCCAGTGCTTACTGTTTATATACAATCAGAGTTAAGAAAAGGTTTGTAGACCATCAACAGAGGTAGGGAATCTCGCTTTAACACTTTATGTATATGTATGTGTGTATAAGTAGTTGCAAAGCATGGTTGAGGTACAAGTTGCTTGGCTTGACCTAGTGAAATTAGAGGACAATGTGGTAGTTTACGCGTGAGTTATGACAAGAATAGTTGGCTTGGCCTTTCTTGCCAAGCAACTTAGTGCTGCCAGTATTTTATGTGCTTAAAGTACACTGGCAGTTGGTAAATCTGAAATAAAATTGGAAAGGAAATGCTAGCTTAGACTTTTAACAAAACCTTAGACTCTTCTTTTCCTTTATAAAATCAGTAGTGTAGAAAATTCATTTAATCATTGAATATGACACATGAGTGGTTACCTGAGGACTGATACTGCTGTGTTTATTAAAATGTCAACCAGAAGATCTGCATTGTTTCCAAAGTCTGAAATTAAGGGTTGTCAGCATTGTGAAATCTTTGCATTCATTTATGCTTTTAACTTAACATTTAATTTCTAGGAATATTTTGTTAATGTTTACTAGTCCATTTATCATGTATTCAAATGAGTGGCCCAGTGCAAAGTGTTAATTTTGATTAATTTGTGTCACACTAAGGTATAAGTGACAAAAACTCATACTTATCATAAACATAGTATGTTCACAATGTTCACTTTTTGGATTCTTTTGAAGAAATGAATTAGATGCAAAGATACATTAATTAAGAAGACAAATTGCAGGAGCATTTAAAAGCTGCTAACATGTAAATATTCATCAGGGTTCATTAATGACAGGGCTAGGGAATGGGTTTATGGGAAGTTTAAAAGTTCAGACAGGATCCTCCTGTTCTTGATTCTTTCGTTGAAGGCAACATTAAGGGAGGAAAAAGGCAGACAACTCCCAACAAGAATTTGTAGGTGACTGAGCTTAAGTAACCTTCATGGAGTTTTATGACTACATGTATCATCGTCATTACCTATGGCTCATTTGTGCCCATTTATGAGATCTTTGAGAAGGTAAAACTTTGTTATCCTAAGAGTGACACTCTTCTACTTCAGCCAAATCGCTTTATACACTTAGAACTAGAATTAAGATATTACTCTCTCTCCCTGGTTTGCCTCCATTGTTGACACATGTCTTCACTGTTTGGTGAAATATAAGTAAGTAATGGGAAAGCACAGCTTCATACTTTCCAAAGCTGCATGGAGCTCAGGACTCTGCATTTGGTCAGATATGTGTAAAGAAGCAGGTTTCATCTTGTTGAGTATATAGTGAAAATTCTGCTTGATGGATAATCTTTTGATTATCCAGTCTCATAGCTCATTCTCATGACATAGTTCCATTCATTTTAACTCTGGAGAAGGCCAAGAAGGTCCAGATGCCATCCTCAGGTGGTTCTAGAAGCAAGAGAGCTGTTGCCACTGTGTTGTGACACTGGGAATTTTGAAGCAAAATTATCCTGTGATATTTATATGTTGTCATGCCTTGATTTTCCCAGACCACTGCTATGTAATAGACTTGGGCTCTCTTCTAAAAAAATATCATTAGGTATATTGGAATAAGTTTGCAGAGGCAGAGATATGAAGTAACCATGATTTTTCTATTTTCAAATTCCACTTTTTTTTTTTTTTTTTTTGGTTTGTTCTCCTTGGTTTATTTCTCAGGGGAATAAGAACATGTTACCTAAACAGACGGCTGTGCCAGAGGATAAGCCACACTTAATTTGAGAAGATTTTCTGAGAGCATTAAAGGAGAAATAAGCTATGATTGGAGAGTCCAAGGCCTTAATCTGCTTTCAGTTTTCAGTTACCTGATCTAAATGCTGGAAGCTCAATTTAAGATCTGGACTGGCTTAGAAGCTTCTGATGACTTTATGGCTAGTCTATGAGAATTACCTTTTCAAGACTTGTAACTGTCCCCTTTAGCAATAGAAGGAAGTATTGCCCAACTTCAAGGCCCAAGTGTGTACCTGATATGGGGTCACCAGGGAAATTCCTTCCTGCATCCAGAATATTGCTTGGTTATTTATGAGTTTAAGCTTAACATTCTTATTCATTTAAGCTAAGAATAATCATGGAACTATTATCCTTCTATTTGTTATTCTCCTTTTAAGATCTGCATAATTTTTTATTGCATGTTTATGTTGGTAGCACCTATTATCTCCTAAAATAACCTCTTTTTTTATTTTATTATGTTATGTTAATCACCATACATTACATCATTAGTTTTTGATGTAGTGTTCCATGATTCATTGTTTGCGTATAACACCCAGTGCTCCATGCAGAACGTGCCCTCTTTAATACCCATCACCAGGCTAACCCATCCCTTCACCCCCCTCCCCTCTAGAACCCTCAGTTTGTTTCTCAGAGTCCATGGTCTCTCATGGTTCGTCTCCCCCTCCGATTCCCCCCATTCATTTTTCCCTTCCTACTATCTTCTTTTTTTTTTTAACATATAATGTATTATTAAAATAACCTCTTAAAAGCTATTAAATAAACCTCGATTTGCTTGAAGATGCAGTATTCAATGCATACTTGATTCTTCGGGGGATATTAAAAAAGGGTATTACTCCATGAATCTTGCATCATATGTGAAATGACTAAGAAGGAACAACTGAAAAAGTCAAGTCCAATGTTGTAGGATAATGAGAAATCCCTCGTTTGAAAGGTCTGACATAGAAGAAGCAGTTCCGGGATATTTAAGGGATTATTAAAATGTAATTCCACATCTCCTTTCCCTGTCTTGTTTATCCTGTATCTCTAGTACCTAATATCGTACTTGGCTTATAATAGGCACTTGATACATATTGATGGGTTGAACTAGGGAATATTGCACTTTCTCTTCCTGGTGTTTACTAATTGGTTTTGATGTCTGCCTTTCCTACTTAACTGTGAGTTAAGCTCCTAAATGGCAAAGATCACCTTTTATGGATCCTGACATCCCCCAGGTCTTCTGTGTCCGTGCTTGACCTGTAGATGTGTGCTTCATTGTGAATTCAATGAAATCAACTCTTCCCTTGGGGAACTCACAGTCTAGTGCAGGAGACCAGCTTATAACCATAGAGTAGGTTGTGCTGATCGCGAAACCGGAGGTTTATAGGATGTGCTTGGAGAACACAAATGACAGGATTCTTCTGTGGAAGGAAGGGAGTGTGGAGGAGGCTGGCTAAGACATTAAGGCCTTGGACGGGAGGTGACATTTGAATCAGGTCTGAAGGGTAACAGTGAAACCACTTATTATGTGCCAGGCATTTTAAATTACAGGAGTGAGTCTTCCCCTAAGAAAGAGGTAGAACAAAAAGAGAGCCTATTATGGAACCAAAAAACACCAGCATTAAAGATGGACAGAAGAAGGCATCAACTAGTGAGAAAGAGAAATGGTCAGGGGGTTGGGCAACAGGTGCGGGAGAGTTCCAAGAGGGAGAGAGAGAGAAAAGGAGAGTGAACTCCCTGAAAGTGGCCTGAAGAGGGCCTTCGGGTCAGCAAAGCGAACTGTTTCAGAGAAATAACTGAATGAGGTGGTTAGAAGGGCCCTGATAACTTCTGTCAGAGCAGTTTTAGGAAAGCAGGTAGGTGCTGGTAGCTGTGAGGATAGCGTCTTGAGTGAACAGCGGGAGGCACATAATGAAGAGGATTATTTGAAGAAATGTGGTGGTCAGAGAAGCAGAACGAGAAGGCAGTCCTGCTCCCAGAAGAGGGCACCTGGGCCTGGGCCTGCTGTAGATATTTGTGCCTCAGAGACAGGCCACCGTCAGGAAGCCTTTGTGCTCTCAGATATTACTCATCATCGCTTCTGTGGGAACGGGGAATACAAATTCCAAACCCCTTTCTTCCAGAAAGAACTTTCGGAGCATGGCTTTTTGTAAAGGTCCGTGTTTTCTTGCTAGCTGGGATTAGCTGAAAATAGACTTGCTGTTCCTTATTCTGTGACTTAGGCCAATTTGAATTCACAGTGATGGTGCTCATGGGAGGGGTTCTTTACTGGTTGAACTCAGTTTACAGAAGTGTAAGACTTGCTCAGGAAGTAAAGGTGTTCCCTCCAATGGCTAGGTCAGGCTAGGGAAGTCTCTCGTTCGTCCGTCTCGAGGGGCCAGATCTCATGGGCTTTTGAAACTACAGAATAAGACCTGGGACCAACAATGCTTTTATTGTTTTGTCAGCCACTTGAAACACTTCATTGCTTGTAACACTGGCCACTTAGAAGTACAAATGTGCCTTTCTTAAAGGAGGTCTTTTTGCTGAGCGCCATCTCCCTTTGTAAACTTCCAGTGGAAACCCTTCTAAAAAAAACTCTTGGTTCCTTTTTAGGCTTTCCTCACCTTGGGTTCCAAACCACTCCCAAGAGGAGGACTGCTCTGAGTAGGTCAGTAGAACAAACCTTGGGTTCATCTGAAGTTACTCTCCCTACCCTATGTCTGCGTTCATTTGTACTCATTGTCTGTCCATTCCCAGAGAAGCTCCCTGCTCCTCAAAAGAATCTTATCTGAGGAGTTACTGTTGTTTTACTGGCTTAACTTGAAATCACCTCCCTTGGGCCTTATCTTTTATACGTCCTGCATACAGAGGGAACACAGTATTGGCTGATGTTCCTGCTGACACCCCCCTTTCAGAGGGAGTCTTAAGCGCCACACTTACCGAAGTGGAAGAGAGAAGGGACACATTGGCCTAGAAAACTTTTGTATATTCAAGGATGACTTTGAGGACCGCCCCCTTTTTTAGAATAGGAGACCATTACAGAGCCAAACCTTTGACAACCTATCTTGAAAATCAGTTCTCGGGGTGAAACTTGAATTTTCTAAAAGAGCATTTCCAGAGAGAACATATTGAGATAGTACAGAATCTTCTTAGATCATAGTAATAATAAGGGGAAATACAATAATAAAAAGATTAGCATAGTTAGGTTAATTGTATGGTTTTCTAGCAGCAGACCAGCTAGGTTTCTTTCCTTTGTTCATGTGCAGTGAACAAAAATGCCCTTTTTTGGGGTCAGATGTCTCCTGAGCTTGTCTTTTTAGCCCAGGCCTGACCCCCTCCCCCTGCGAAGCTGTAGCGTAACGTGGGCTGTACGTCACGCTCGGGCTGTCACACTGGTACCTCCAACTCGTTTCCCTAGAGAACCTGGTCTCCTCCTCTCCTTAACATCTCATTACGTGGCACTCAGTTTTCAAAACCAGAAACCTGCTCTAGATTCCTTCGAGATAATCATGAATTGTATACATATTAGGAATTAGCATTGTGTGGTGACAGATGGGAGCAACATTTGTGGTGAGCATAGCATAACTTAGAAGTTGATTCACTGTGTTCTACATCTGAAATAATGTAACATTGTATGTCAACTATATTCAAATAAAAAAATTTTCTTTTATTGTTGAGTTGTAATAGTTCTTTACATATTCTACATATTCCACATATAAGTCCCTTATTAGATATCTGATTTGTAAATATTTCTTCTATTTGGTGGGTTTTTGTGTTTTTTTTCGTTTTCTTTACTAGTTTGCTAGGGTCCTTCGAAACGCAAAGAGTTTTAATTCTGATGAAATCCACTTTGTTTATGTTTTCTTTGGTTGCTTATACTTTTGATGTCTTATATAAGAAACCACTGCCCAATGGTGAGGTCATGAAGATTTATACCTGTGCTTTCTTCTAGGAGTTTTATAGTTTTCACTCTTGAATATAGGACATTGATCCATTTTGAATTGATTTGTACATATCATGTGAGGCAGGGGTCCGTCTTCAGTTCTTTTGCATGTGGATGTCCAGTTGTCTCAGCACCATTTGTTGAAAAGACCGTTCCTTCTTTCACTACTGAAGTTTCTTTGGCACCTTTGTCAAAAATCAATTGACGATAACTGTATGAGTTTATTTCTCAATTCCATTGATCTCTATGTTTATCCTTATGCCAGGACCACATAGTCTTGATTACTTCAACTTTGTATTAAGTTTTGGAAAGGAAGTAAAGGAAACATGAGACCTCCAACTTTGTTCTTTTTAAAGACTGCTTTAGCTGTTTTGCTTATCTTGTATTTCCATATGAGTTGTAGGCTTGTAATTTCTGCAAAAAGGACAGTTGGGTCTTCTTCCTATTTTTAACTGTCCCCGATACTCTTTCCTTTCTCATTAAAATTTTTTCCTTCTGTTTCTTTTGCATTTCTTGGCTTTCATGACAATTGGCCTCGACTTTTGCTTCTTATTTTTTGGCTATTGAACTGCTCAGTGTACCACGACTACAGAGTTTCCAGGTTTGGGGCATTTATTGTCATTTATCACACTTAGGAATGGGTAGATTTCACTTCTTTCTTCCATCCCTCCCTTCCTTCCTTTCTTCCTCTCCTTCCTCTTTTCCTTCCTCCCTTACCTCCTTTCTTCCTTCCTTCCAGTGAGTTTGATACTTACCAGAATTATCAATGTTAGTAGAGTCTGACTTCAGAATAAATGAGAATCACTACTTACCTTTGTCTGCTTATTCCCTAAAACTTAAATATTTAAATATGAAAATTCAAAATGTTTCTTTAAAGGATTATTATGGTGATAAACTTGTTTCTTGTGATTTGGTTTCTTACACAAAACATAGAAAATCTGATTTTTATATGAAAAAAATTTACTGAAAAGTTAATTTGCCTGCAGCATACTTAGCTGTTGAAGCTCTTTCTGAAATTAGGCCCAGTCTATAAATATTTCCAGGGCGAAAGTGGTTTAGCTCTCTGTGTTTTGCAGATTCAGTATCTCAGTGTTAAGATATTAGATAAGGACATGGAGTTTATTATAGATTTAAATTTTCTGGTATGGTCTTGATTTGCTTTGAAACCTCAGAAATGTTATCTTTACTTGGGTCATCACATTGACTTGCTCTTTCTTCTATAGATATTTCAGTGACCTCTGTCCCCGATCACACATTCTGACCCGTCCAGTTTTGTTGAGCCAGATCTCCTACAACCTCATGCCCTAAAACCCAGTTGTTGGCTGCCGTATCTGGTAATGAAGGAAATGAATCAAAACACCCCAGATAACTTACCAGTCTGTCCCTTACCACAGGTGAGTTAAGGGAAAGCAGGTGTGGAAGAGCACCACAGTGACCCACTGGGCGATGAGATCCACAGTGCTCAGCTATTTTTGTTTCTAAATTGTGAAGTGATCCCAGAGGTCCACCTTGTGGACAGTTCTTTGCCAAGTGATGACTTGGCCTTGTTCTGAAAGGTAAACCAGCGCTTCGACTCAGAAACGTATCTCGCAGAACAGTGGGTTTGGATTTGCAGGTGAGGTGTTCATGCGGCCAGCCTCCGACGGCTCTCACTCCCCAGTGTGGGGAGCTGGGGGTGGGGGCTGGCTTGGGTCCTGGCCTCACCTGCAGCTTCCGTGGTTTGACGCTGGACCAGATAGATTCTTGCCCACCTCATGACCAGCGGTGCAGCCGGGATGGCTCTGCAGGAAAGGGACCATTTCTTGGAATATGGAGAATCTGAGCCTGTTCACACTGGGGATTTATTTATATCTCCACTGATCAGAGAACCAGAAAAAAAAAACAAAATCACGTCTTCCTAGGGAAGGGAGGGAAGCCGTTTGTCGGGATGATCCAAATATGGACTGTGGCTCCGACAGACCTCTGTGTTTGAGTCTTGGTGCTGCCACTTCCTAAATCTGTGCTCTTCTCTCTGCCGTGGTTTTCCCAAGCCAAAGACAGAGAGCAAAGCAGTCACTGCCTTCTGGGCCCGTCGAGAGGGTTAAATGGGGTCATGCAAGTAAGGAGCTTTGCACGGTGCCTGGCAGGTCAGAGACTGTTGGAATACAAAGGACTGTAGAGGCTGTTTAATCCAGCACTTTATCTGATGCATCAATCTACCAAGAGGCGTTTAGATGTGCTTTTATTATGTTGCCAAATTGCCTCATACACTTGATTTTTGAAGGGCGGAATGAAATGATGAATTCTGAAAAAAAAAATGATGAATTCTGACTTTTTTGTTACGATACTGTTTCAGAAGCTCCCCACTGCCTGGGTATTTGGTGGCAGGATGATAGAAGCATGCAATCCTGGAAGCAGGTATGTGGCAAGAGTGGGGCCCACAGAGACAGATTTGTGGAGAGCTGAGGGGTAACCCCTCAGAGTCCACACGGCTCAGCAGCTGAGCTGTGGAGGGACGAACACATGCTTTAGAGTCCTGCCTCACATATCCTCTCTGCAATGAGAAAGCCTGTATTTTACCATGGTTTTGAGGATTCACTGAGAAATCTGAAAGGATTAGGCACACAGTAGGTGCTTGGCCTACATTTATATAGTCACAGTATTGACTTCCTATTTTGAGAAGTCCATGTTTCATTTCCCTGTTGCTGCATGACTAACTCTACAAAACCCAGGGGCTCGAAACAACAACCTGTTACTATCTCTCACAGCTCAGGGGGTTGACTAGGTTCAGCTGGGTGGTTCTTCCATTTCACGTGAAGTTGGTTGGGTCTGCAGTCATCCAGGCTCTGAACTGGTTTGGAACGTCCAGGAAGGTTCATTCCCATCAGCAGATGCTGGTGTGGGCTAATGTGTGGGAGCCTCGGTTCTTCTCCTGCGGCCTCCCCACATGGCGAGGTTGGACTTCTCACAGGGTGTTTGGGTTCTGAGAGAGAATGTCTGTGAATAAGAGTTCCAAGACGACTGATGTGAAAGCTCTCAGTTCTCATATGTTTGCTTTCAAAATCCTCAGAATATTACGTTTGCACCATTCTATTGGTCAAAGCAGTCCCAGTGCCAACTTAGACTCGAGGGAAGTGGAGAACTCAATGGGGGAAGGAGTAGGCAAGTGCATACAGAGGGGTAAGGAATACAAGTCAGTAGCTCTCTGTCTGGTTCACTCCCATCTCATAGCTAAGTCGTGGAGAGAAACTGAGGCCTGGGCCCTGAGGAGAGTCATTCGATTTTGAGAAAGAAGCAATTAAAACTCAAAACAGAAGGTACCTGAATAGATTCAGCAAGAGTACACTTTACATGGAAAAAATGTTTTTCCTCTCTAAATTTTCCGTTTCCACAGATAGGGCTCGTAGAAATTTACTGTCAAAATACTGTCCTGACAGTCTTTGCTGTCTATCAGAAGAACATCAGCTTGAAAGCTGACTTGTTTCCCCACACATTGGGGCCCTTTGGGATTAGATGGTTAAACAGGGATAGGACAGCTAAACATTGGCTAGCTGGTGCTCGAAGTGGAGAAGGCAATGAACAATTTTGTGAAAATCTTGTTTAGACATCAAAGACTTCATCTTCACCGACTAGTTATGCAAGGAAGTGGAGATCGTTGCCTTTTTAAAAGCTATACAAATCAGCATGCATCCAGGACTCACTACCCCATCTCAGCCTTGGGAATGGACAAGAATTTTGACATTTTTTCCCCTCCAGCTGTGTAGAGGGTGAAGCAGTGGAAGAAGGAGGTCTGCAGAGAGGACCAGGCAGGTTAGCCAGGAGACCTCAGGAGGCTGGGAGGGGGAAGGCACAGTGGCCTCTCCCAGGGCCAAGTGAAAACATGAGCATGTGGTTCATGACTGGTTTAATCTGCAGGCAACCTGCCTATCCCTAGAGGGATTTGCAGCCAGCATTCAAGTTTCCAAAGAGATAAAGACAGAGTACAGGAGGTACTTTCTCTTATATAATTCCCCTTGGTTCTTCCCCCCCTCCCACCTTTAATTCTACTTGGCTTTAGAAACTCCAGTGGGAAGTTTACTCTTCTTTTTGTATTTTACCTAATCTAAGCCCTCCTCCCACCTTACCCGCTCACACTCTGTATCTTATTTCTGGTACTGTCCGTGAATGGCTGAACCCATGAGGAATGTGAGCCAACCTCTCTGCCTGAACTTTGCCCAGAGAACACCTGAGAGTCATGTGCAAACATCAGCAGACAGTTCTTGGCTGGGTGTCCCATCCAATGTACTATTTATATTTGGAAAAAGCATTGGTTCTTCTACTTGGCAAACAAAAAGTTTCCAGCTTTAAATGCACAAAGTCCCGAGCTCTGTCGTTCTGTTTGCTTATCCCCATACCCAGTCCCTTCTCTACTTACTGCTCTGTTTCTTTCTTCTAACTTTTCCCTGGCTGGACCATCAGTATAGATTTTTCTTTCTTATTTTTGTCCCTTGTTGCAAACTGACAGTGTTGTTGTCTGCTGACATTGGAAACAAAAAGTATTTGTTTTGTACTATCTTTACGGGTCATGGCTTTTAAACTTAAAGAGGCAAAGTTAATTTTTAAATTCTTTTGTTTCCTTTTCTAACATTTTATTGGGCAATGGAGACATCCTATTAGTCTTTAAATTTTGGTTGAATTGCTGCCAACTGAGCCAGTCTTCCCGCAAGGCATTTATTGTATCTGCTTTCGCTCTCCAGAGGGCCATTTAGTGGCTCACCGTTCTTACCTCCTTTTCCATCGCTTCTCCTTTGTGCTGCGTAGTTGCTAAGAAATGACTTTCTAATCAGTACAGTTTTCCAGGGTTTCTGACCAACTCGACTTGTGAGCACAGCATGCGACATCAGCCTCATGGCATCCCCTCTCACAAGCCCTGTGATTGGACCCAGACCCCTGTTTCCCCAATAAATCACGCTCGAGGATCTCTCCATTCTTGCGTGTAAATGTCATCCTATGTTTGTTTTCCCATTTTCCCCTTGTAAGTTCTGTAGTTTTTACTGTGATGATAGTTGTAGGACCCAAGAATTTGGGAAAATAGACTGATTTCTTCTAAGCTCCTTCTCCCTTCCTGCCTGGATTTCACTTCTCACACATCGTGGGGGATTCCTTTGCATCTTCTAGGTCAGTTCTGTGCACTTCTCTCCTCAAAGTGTCCCCGACCAGGCATTTAGTTGTTCCCTCTTCTGTGTCCCCAGAGTGCTAGCTGCTTGCTTCTGCATTTTTATGATTGACCTCCCTGTTCAGGGTGATTAGTTTTCTTAGTTTGATTAAGGTCTGCTTTTTTTTTTCCATTTTTGTGTCCCTAGTGCTCACATATGATAAACGCTCAATAAGTATTTCTTGAATAAATACATCAATAAATAATGCCATTCCTTAAATTTCATTGAACATGTGTGTGTTGACGATTTGATCATTTTCGTGAGCAAAAACCTCATGTCAGAGCTTCATTCAGAAAATCGTTTGCCTTTTGTTCTAGTCGTTGCTCCTGGCTAAAAAGGAAAGCTAATCAGTGTGTAAAGTAACATGTACCTTGAAATTTAGTATAAGATTTACTAGCCTTAACTGCCTTTAAGTCATTTATTGGTTTGGGGGGAAAAATTAGTCTGGTGACAATCATATATATTATTGGCTGCTGACTATGCTTTGCTGTTTAGGCATAAGTTTGCATGTTCGTGCCATTGTATTGCAACTGAAATATCCCAGTGACTAAGCTTTTAAAAATGCTTTCTTGCTTTTCCACAAGATGACCGAGGACCCGTTGGATGGTCCCATGTGCATTCTATCCTACTTGCCTTGGTGTCCTCCAGAACAGGCTCAAAAGTGAGGCGATGACCGCAGCCCCCCTCCTTGCTCCTTGCATTTGTTTGGCCCTTTCAGATCCAGAAAACATGAGCTGAAGACTTTAAAAACGCATTGCTTGCCTCCAGAATTTAAAACATGTAAAAATATTATTTTAGCTTATGTTTACTTCTCCTCCAAAGTTCTGCAGACTTTTCCCATGATAATAGTAGGTGGAACCTGTTCTTTGAAAATAGGGGATAGTTGGCGTATGGGTAGATTTTATGTTCCAAACTTCTGCTTTAAGTAAAGTTTTAGTTAAAGACTACTTTAAGAAATTTCTTCTTGGAAGATCTATTCAGGACTACGTTATTCTTAAGTTACAGTATGGACTTTTGTTACTGATTCCTGCCTATTTTCAGCAGTGGGAAATATGGCACATTTAGGAACCAACTTCTTATTCATCTTTGTCCCTATTGTTTGGCCTAATGCCTGCTGTATAATACCTATTCAATCAATATTTATTGAGTGAACAAGTAAATAAGCCTGTGTGCAGAACAATTTATTTTCAAAAGGCTGTACTTCATAGAAACATAGGTAAGAACAGGATTCCCACTGTGAACATAAGATGTGCAGAAACTCCAAACACTGTTTTTTTCCTCAAAAGGATGAATGGTTTTAATCAAGGCAAAAGAATATACTTAAGCCTAATGATTGATTATTTATACATTATTAAACCATAAACAAATCCTTAATTTACGAATTTGCCGATTGCTTCCTGCTAGTCTGTCTTTATTTTATTGACTTTCCTAAAGCTTGGGTAAGGGAGGGGTAAAAGGGGTACTTCTAAAATCTAAGGATCCGGACTATGAAAATTATGTGCTATGCCAAGTGAAAATAATTGGGAGGATGGGCAGAGCCCATGGTTTTTTAAATGAAAAGCAAAAAGTTACTATTGTTATTAGGAGCTTAGAGTCCTAGAAGCATGTCTCAGAAAGCTATAAATGCAGAATAAAATCAGAGAATTTCCATTTTCGTTCAGTTTTCATGAAATGTAAAGTTATGACTTCTTAAAAACATAACGGGAACAGCATGAATGATAAAAATTAAGATAATAACAATGAAAAATTGCAAGGCTTCGTTATGTAATGTTTTTTTTGTAGGGCTTTCAAATGTTAGGCAAGAATAAACTTTTCGGGGCAAAGAAACGTACTTTTAAAATGCAGGGAGATTATTAAATTATTTAAATTTTATTTAATTAAATTTTATTTTTAAATTAAATTTAAATTATAATTTAAATTATTAGTTATTTAAATTTTAGTGTGATATAATGACACTCAATTACGGAATATGTCGGTGAAAATAAAATCAAAATAGTATTTTCTCCTTAATTACGAAAGAACCTAATGTACTCAAACTGAATACTTAAAATAGAAGTCTTACAATGGCACCTGTATTAAAATAGGCTTCAATTATTGATGCAAAGACTATTACTTTACTATTACTTTAGTTGTAATACTTTTCTGTAGTATTCATTACTACTTTACCACTTTTGATGATTTCATTTTTATGTTCTCGATTTCATATCTAAAGTATATTCAGATATTTCAAGATATAAAAAGATCTATGAAATGAGTTCTCTGATTAACATGTCTAATGAAGTTTTAGTTAATAGTTAACATATGAACATTGCACAGATCTGTGGTGCTGACTAGGTAGACAGGTCTTGTATTAATTCTTGCTTCCCAGTATTAAAACAGCTCCCTTGAACTTAGTTCTCCACACACCCATCCCTGACTCTCTTCTTGTAACTTGTGTTGAAACTGAGAATGTTATACATGTATTTGGCTGTGTTCCTAAGGGATACCACAATCCTGCCCTGGAACTTACTTCCTTGAGAGGTCCCAGAGGTAGGTATGCACTCAGAAAATGGAATCAGGCAAGGCATCTCTTGATTGTTAGATAGGGCTCTGATTCCAGACCCCAAAAGAAAAATCCAGTGAACCAGGCTGGAGCCCTCAAAGATCCCCTTCTCTGGGCCAGGTAGCTTGAATAGTCTAGAACTAGAGCCAGTCAAAGAGCCTTCCTATCAATTTCTACTGCAGCACTGAGATCTGAGTTTCCTCTGGTCCTAACACTGATTCAAAGGAAGACTACAAAGGTGCTAGAGAAGCTGCAAGGAGCTTTGCTTCAAGGCCTAGAATGGATCTGAAGAGAAAGCCCATGTATACACTTAAGAAAGAGTCTTTGGAGGAGGCTTGGGGTAACTCTCCTGACATGGTGGAAGAGGAAAGGGAAATCTTATCCATGTACTGGACCATCAGCTCCCTTGAGTTGACATGTCTCATAAAATTCTCAAAAATATAGTCTTTGTTCTCTCACTCATGTTCTTCACCTAACTCTTACAGTTGTCTTTTCCCCTGTCACTTGAGAAAAACTGTCTTCTGATGAATCATCAGGGACTCCTGCAGATTAAGCATGGGGCGGTGGAGCACTGAGATCAAACTGAACCTTCTAGTACCCTTTCTCTTCCACCACGTGGGTCTCCTTGCTGCTTCTGATAAGCACAGTCCCCTTCCCTGCATCTCTGCCTCTACCCCTGGTTCCACCTGGCTGAAACACCTGCCTGAAACTCCCACCCCTGCTGGGCCACATTTTCCCCTTACTTCAGAGCCCACTCCAACATCCCTGCTCTATCTCATCTACCTACAAACACACAGAGGCCTGAACAAAACCTAATAGAATATTTGTGTAAGACTGAAGACGCACTCAGTGGGTACTTTTTCCCGAGACCCAAGAATAATGAATGTTCTGGTAATTTACTGTACATCATCATTGAATACAGTGCCTTGCTTTTTATAGTATTTTACCAAGATTATCAAAATGATTTTATTTTTTCTTCAAAATGATTTTTAATACTTCTAGATTCAAGGGGGGAAAATAAATCTGCAGTGATATTCACTTGTTGCCACAGAATTTTCCTTTCTATAATTTATAACCTCTGGAGGCCAAGAATGAGCCTTGCCCTGTCCTTGCCATTCTGCATGCTGTACCTAAGATGTTTTCACTGACAGGATAGTGACCCACCTGCCCAGAGTAAGCTCTGTTGCTCCTTAACGCTGGGTTCATATGGCTTCATGGGAAGAGAAGGTGGGGAATTCATTGTTTACAGAAAAAAAAAAAAAAAAAAGCTTTCTCTATCATTGTTTTAATGGGTTGATGAGTCAGATTTATTTAAATACAGGCCTCCCATAATCAGAAAAAATACGTAACATGTAGACATTCTTTTGCATGGCATCTGTTGGTTGTCTTAGAAGAATGTCACTCAATAAACAAGCAGACAAATAAACAAATATTGACTCCCTGTCAGGATAAGCACCATGAATTAAAAATAAGACGTTATCGGGCAGAGGTGGGCTAGAGCCAGGGAGCGGAGAGAATTATGAGAAGGTGTTGTTGAAACAGAGCCTGAATGATGTGAAGGAACCACTCAGAGCCCTGGGAGGGGCATGTTCAAGGCAGAGAATGCAGAGCTGACTTTTCAGAAGCCTACACTGGGACTGGACCCTAGATCCTTGAGCCCGTGATCCCCGGTTGACCTCTACCTCCCTTCCTCCAGCCACTGTTGCAGCCACCCTGACCCTCTGTCCTTTTAGAGCCCTATGCCTATGCATGATTTCCTCTGTCTAGTGTGCCCTTCCTCTTCTTCCTTGGGTGAAATCATACTTCAGAACACAGCTGAAATGTCCTCTGTGACGCACGTACTCACGAGTCTCCCGGCCTCACACCTCCCTATCCCTCGTCCTCAGGAAGAGCTGGTCTCTCTCATCTTACTGCTTCATCTACTCCTCTTTCCCCCCTCCTCTAGACTATAAATCTTCAAAAACACAGATCATGGCTTAACCATCTCAGTAGCACCAGTGCCTAGAACCATGCCTGGAACATGACAGGTGCTAAATAATTGGGAAATACTTGAATGAATGAGGGAGAGAGGGAAGGGGAGAAGAGGGGAGGGATGGAGGGAGGAAATGCATGTAAAAATCTTTCTTTGAAGGTATGAAACTCACTGAAAAAGATGAACTAACATTAAATGAATGTGACTTTAAGATCAGACAACAGAGATGTTTTCATAAATTGAGCTAGAGCCCAAGTGCCATGATCATTGGGATTCCAGTCAAGGCATAACCAAACTAAAGGTTCACCTCTATCTCTAGGGTGGTAACCTTCCGAAAGTAGGAGTGGCTTAGCTTTTTGCTTTTAAGTCACTGTGTTTTTGAGATTTCACGTGTTTGGTGGGTGGGATTACAAGAATGCAAGCCGAAATCTACTTTCTGTATAACCACATCCCTTCTTGAGCAGCCTGGGTTGGGAAATAATACTTGGTGCCAGAAAACAAGAAACAGCAACATGCTGTCTTCTTCCCAAGCAGCGCTCATGACCTTTCTAGGCTGAGATCACATTTTTAAACTTCATAAAACATAGCTGATTGTTGAGTGGAGGGTGAAAGGTGGGTTTAATTCAGCCCCTGTGGGCTGTGACTGCCAGCCGATTTCTACATTCGAGGCATTTGGGTATTTTTATGGATAGAAGGATGAAATAAGCAGGTCTTTATCTACCAGTATGTTCCTTTGTGAAAATCATTACTATATTTGGCCAAAGTCCTCATAAGTATATTTAACATTCTATTAATGTTTGCTCTCGTGTTTCTTTAATGCTGGTAAACTCCACCTCTCACAAATTCCCATGGGCTATAGTAATGCAATCTGGGATTCAGTTCCTCTTACTAATCTGTGATTTAAACTTCAGGAAGATATTGCTGTAATCCCCAAATAAACACTTAGCATGTGGGAAGATTCAGGATGATAGGTCTTTTTGTGACCTAATCCGAAATGCAGGTGGTAAAATCCTAAGCCAAAAGAGCAGCCGGGGCCCAAGGAGAAGCAAAGATGATGAGCAGATTTTTGCACAGCTCTTGACTTAGAGCAAAGGAATACTGCTCTGGAAGGACTAAAGCAGTGAGGAAGAGGGGGGAAAAGCAGAAAGAATGAAATGCACTCACTGGGGCTAGAAATCATGAGAAGATTGGACTGAACAAGGGTCCCCAAAGAGAGGAGCAAATTCTCTGTTCAGTTATTCTGAGAAGCAAAGTTGAAAAGTGATGTCAGAAAATCCTGAACTTTTAACATCCCTAAAATACTAAGTAAGAACATTAATGGAAAGTTTTGCATTTGGTAGTTGCTTCTTAGAAGCAGGAGACAATTGTGTAAACATACTGCAGGAATAGGACTTTGAAATGCCTTCTTTAGAAAGAGGAAGAAAATGAAATGTGTGAGAATGACAGATTTTTTTTTTTAAGATTTTATTTATTTATTTGACAGAGACAGAGATAGCGAGAGCAGGAACACAAGCAGCAGGAGTGGGAGAGGGAGAGCAGGCTTCCTGCCGAGGAGGGAGCCCGATGTGGGACTCGATCCCAGGACCCTGGGATCATGACGTGAGCCGAAGGCAGACGCTTAACGACTGAGCCACCCAGGCGCCCGAGAATGACAGATTTTGACAAGCTCAAGACTTTTTTTTTTCTTTAACCCAACAACTAAAACCAAAGATAAATTGGGGAAGCCTTTAAAAAAAAAAAAATCTAGATTCTGAAATACCTTTTAAGAGCCATATATTCTAAATCTATCTAAAGATGACACGTGATCTTGTTGAAGAAGTAATTTGACAAGTTGTTTTTAACAACAAAAATACTTAAATGCATCATGAACTCTTAACAATTCAGCCCCTTCATCACTGAGAACTATTTTCTTCTGAAGTTCTTTGCAACACCTAACTGGCACATATTTATTGTGTTGCAGAGGTCCATAGGGAATGTTTTGGAGCCATTCTGTATTGGCTAATGAAAAACTGGAAGGACAGCGGGCTGCTCTTTCCCTGAATCAGCAGGCTGTGGAGAGAAGGGAACCATATTTTGTCTCTACTTTCTGCGTTGATGAGTATGTTGGGGGAGGCATGTTCATATATTGACTGGTTGTTGGCATATTTATAGTTGGAAGAGGATGAATTTGAAAGGAGCACCAGTAGGTGGTTTCCCAACACAGTTGCTCATCGAGAGCAGTATTGGGTAGGTCCGTAAACGCCAGATGTAGGGGTGCTGCAGAGCACAGCCTGCCCCGGGGCCCTCCGTGAGCCTCCTTCTTCCCTGGCCTCTCACTTCCAGCATTCTTCACCCTGTCACTTGGACAAGACTGACACACAAGTGACAGATTCTAAATTCATGGTCATTGAAAACCAGACTTTGTGCTGTGGGCAAGTCTAATAGGTGGTCATGTTTGAGCTCAGCCTTTTGGAAGATGGGTGAGCAGTCAGTGGGTGCTGAAGAGGGTCATCTGGCTAAATGACAATAGTCCTGAGACCCCAAAGTTGAGATTCACATTAGAGAGTATCACCTGCCAACCAGGAGTCATGGAGTGGTATTTTCTCTGGTGACCTTAACCCCAGTTGACCCCATAATTAAGTCATTTTTAATATTTTATAACTTTTCAACTGTATTATATGATTTGCTTTATTATTCTACTTTTATTTCCTAAGATCAGTAATTTGCCTGTCACTGTATATGGAAGATATTAAGTAAAACCTCTTCTATTGGCTGAATCTTTCCTCCTTAATTATAAATATGTGTATATACAGGTGTCCAAGATCCTTAATTGGTATTGATCTATTCAAAGCTGTTTTAAAGTAATCTGCACGCTTTCTTGGAAGTCATTCCCTCATTTTTGACCACAGTTTTTTTTTTAAAGAGTTTATTTGAGAGAGAGAGAAAAGGAGTGCAAGTGGGTGGGGAGGAACAGAGGGAGAGGGACAAGCAGACTCCGTGCTGCGCGGGGAGCCTGACACGAGGGCTCCACCCCACAACCCTGAGATCAGGACCCTGAGATCACACAACCTGAGCCAAAATCAAGAGTCAGGCACTTAACCGACTGAGCCACCCAGGTGCCCCTTGACCATAGTTTCTATAAATACTTACTTCAACTTTTAACTTCCTTAAATTTACCTTCAACTTTTAATTCTTAATCTGAAGTCCTTTTTTATTGCTGTATGCCAAGTGTTAAATTCTCTAATTTAACTTCACCTTCATTCTTAAAAAAAAAAATGTTGATATCATGTAGTCTTTTATATATTTTCTTAGATTTTGTTTGCCCTATGCCTTTTCTTCGCATATGTTTTATAAAGAATCCCACCCTACTTTTTTTTTTTCAAAGAGAATTTTCAGCTTCAGCTTTTTCTAAGTAAACATTTGTGTGAATGCACATAAATTAACATACTTGGGATTCATGGTGGAGAGTCACAGGGTCCAGGTGTGGATATTTAGCAGTAAATATTAACATTTTTCCAAGTGCCTCCTTTGTCTGAATACACTTCAGGAAGCTTATCAGCTAAGATAGTCATGCCTGATGCAGAAAGGCGGGTGAAAGGCAGCCGGGTAAGGCTGTGAAATGGATAGCATCGTGCACACCGTACCGACGTGTACGCGCTCGTGCTCGCAGCTCTACACAGGCTTCAGGGAATACGGCTTTATTTGGGATTTCTCACTCTGGGACAGGAAATGGAAATGTGCTTCTTTCAGAAACTTGGCATTTTGAAATCTCTCTCTTAGATCATGGTAATAGGTGTGATTGCCCGAAAAGAGCCACCATATATTTGATAGACCTGGGTTTTTTTTTATATAGCAATATGTGCCATGCTGGCTAAAGTCTGTTTCATTGTGTACTTAAAACATTCCTTTTATCCTGTTAGGGCTCTGCTTCAAAATGGGGTCCCTGTACCAGCAGCATGGGCGTCACGTGGGTGCTTGGGGGAAAGGCCGTCTCATCACTCCCTCCTTCCACAACTGGGCCAAAACCTGTTGTTTTACAAGATTCCCTGGTGATTCCTGGACACATTAAATTTGAGAACACTGGTCTGCACTCGTTTTTTTTCCTTCACAAACTCCCACTTACGACTCCCCGATTCATTGTTTTTAATCTGCTAGTCTTAAGAAAGGAAGACACTGATGACCTATGAACAGCGACAAACACTCAGCGCTTCTCTGCCGTGGTCATACATTTTCAGCATGTACCATCTTGATGGCCCATCAGTTCTGTGCGTCCACTGGGGGTTCCACTTTGAAAAGCAGTTCTACCTCATTTCACTGCAGAAAACCCTTTTCTTGGTCATTTGCTCCCTGGACTTGACTGGAGTATATCCGGAGAGCAAGCATGTGAGTAGAACTCCTGTTGCCATATGAGGGGACTAGGGATGTATAACCCGGAGGAGAAATGTCTGGGAGGCCAAGATTGTTGTTCTTAAATGTTTGAGGGCTTTTGGAGGAAGAGGAATTTTTTTTTTCAGTGTAGCTTTAGGAATGCAGAAGTGGAGGCAATGAATGACTACAAGTTAAGGAGAGACATATTTTGCACTTAAATAGAGGAGGATTTTTAAAAATAATTTGGATATTCCACCAGTGGAGTGTAGTTCTTCCAACTGTACCTAGCAAGCTAACCATCCTTGGAGCATCTAGGGAGTACTCAACCAAAGCCTCCAGGAGTACTGAAGGGTGCTCTTGAGACAGGAAACTGATTTCTGCCAATTCTTCTCATCTTCATTTTTTGTTGTTGTTGCAGAAAAGAAAGTATTATTATGCATTCTTCAATTAATTCTTCTGTGTTTTTTTTTTTTTCTCTCTTAAACAGTGATTACATGTAGATTTTTGTCTCCCTTTCTTGGGTACTAGAACCCTGTATGGTTTTCTCTGTATGAATGGGCCACACCTTTCTATTAGGATAGCAAGTAGAATGCATACCTCTTTCAATTTTATATCTAGTGTTCTTTCTGTGATGTTCAGTGCTTCGCTGGCCAATTTATTCTAAGGAGACCATTGGGCCAATATCTTTAGGGAATAGTGTTTGGAAACTCCTAAATTTCTAATTAAATTGCAATTAATGTTATAACTAACAGCTCACAGTCAGATATCTTATTACAGTTTAGATTATCTTCTCCTATGTGTATCATTTTTCACAGACCTATAAATGAACATATTTGTATTTTTTGGCCCACCCAAAATTTTATACTTTCACATTTGATTCCCTTATATGTAGTTTTTTATAATATAGACCTAGGCCGTAAACATGCGGTATTTACCATGGAAGATACCTCTTCTATTGGGGAAGTCAAGAATTTAATACTAAACCTAAATTTTATTGGGATTTTATTGAGATACCAGTTGAGCTTTAGTAGAGGTGTAGAAAATGCATACAGATGAGGCTTTTTGAAATTGTTGACATTTCACTATTATTTTCCTCTTCTAAAAAAAATTTATTTTTATTTTTTGAATAGGTAATATAAGATTGGAAGTTTAAAAGTTACAAAAGTATACAGAGTGAAGAGTCACCCTCCTACCCTATCTTACCACCACCTGATTATTCTCTCTAGACTCAGCCAATGATATTAACTTCTCCTGTAGCCTTTAGATAAATTCTTTAATGCATAAGCAAGGAGTGCAGGTCTTTTTACAGTCAGTGATAGCATACTTTACTTTTCTGCGGGTCTTTTTTTGTTTTTTCCCTTACTATATTTTGGAGAGAAAAAGAATTTAGATACTAAATCATTTGAAGTAGCTGATGATCCTCCAAAATGTGTCTAGAACCTACTTATACTTTCCCATCATTACACTACCTCCCCACTGAAACATCCTCATCCGACACCGGTACTTATGCAGGTCCCGCCCAATCTGTCTCTCTGCTTCTGCCCTACCCTACATCCAGGCTCTGCTCCCCACAGCAGCCGCCACGATTCACTACCAGCTCAAGCCCCACAAGCAGACCACCCAGAATCAACCTGGGTTTAGCAAGGAGAAACTTTAGAGATCAACCCAATTTTATTAACTTGGAATCTGACTAAGAAATCACCGGACTGTCCTTGAAATTACCTAGGTTAAATAACCTCCTATAAAAAAGGACGGACAGACTATACATGCCTTTATTGAAAAGATCATTGCAAAACGGCATACGCAGATTTGACCTCTTTCTCAGGTGTGTGTGTGTGTGTGTTCTTTTTCTCTGCATGTAGCTGGAAAGCATTGAGCAAAGAAGCAATAGAAAAATGCAGAACACCTGCAGGAAAACTGAGACCTTGGCAAGAGCCAAGCTCATGAATAAAGGGATTTTATCTTCAAAGTCCTCCTTGTGAATAGGGTGTTGTGATTTTCATGGACAGGATTGTGGGTATTGCGGGAGTCAGGGCATCTCTGTACTCCCAGATCAGAGACCCGGGGGCGGGGGGGCATGCAGGGGGAGAATTCCCAGCACCCTCCCTTTCTCCCTACACCACTCACAGAGAGCTGGCTGGCCTTTCATTTAACTCTGTGTGCCTGGATAAAACCTCTTTTTTAGGCCACGTAAGTGTTATTTCGTTATTGAAAAGTGTGTTCATGAGTTGAGCGTGGGAAGTTGAAAACGTAAGGAAACCAGCTTTCTTCCCCCAAGTGTGTGTGTGTGTGTGTTGGTGAATGAAATACATGATTATAACTGTGGTGAGTCCTTTTTTAAATAATTTGATATAGGAAAAAGAAAAAGGAGTCACTATTCAACCAATTTAAAGAAACTTTTCTAAACAGGATACATAACAGATGCAAAAGCTCCAATTAAATTGCTCAAAAATTAAAAATATTTAATCAGTGCCAAGTGTACGGCAGCCTGGCAGGCTGATTCTGAACAGGAGAACTTGGGCTCCATCCAAACACCGCTTACACTGGCCTTCGTTATAAGAGCCATTTATTTCCATTATTATGCAAATTAATGTTTCTTGCCCAAATTTGTAAGGAGCACAATAATGGGTCAAAAATGCTGAAAGAAGCAGTCTATGCTTTGCTTCTGGACAAGTTGCAGGGTTGACAAATGAGTGAGCATCTTTAAATCAGCTGCCAAATGAGCGACTCTCAGCCCTATTGAAAATGAGAATCACCTGATTCTAAAAATCCTAATGCCCACACCACACCCCCTACCCAGTAAATCAGGATCTCTGGAATGAATTTGCAGGCTCAGTGTGTTTTATGAGCTAGGTGATTACAACCTGTAGCCAAGGCTGTGAATCATCCTTTCAAATGGCTAGACCTGGGAGCTGAACTTCATCCAACCAGGCTCCAGGTGTGGGCTTGGTGAGTGCAATGCGGGATGTGGATTGCCCAACACACTGGGGCCGATGGGATTGAAGGGATCTATTTTCTGCTCCCAGAGTGGAGCTGCCAAGTTCCAAACTGTGGTGGCAGGGAGTAGCTCCTTTTTCCAGCACAATCTCAGGATGTCCAGGGGAGCGCTGTGGCTTCTGCCAAAGGACCCTCTTTGTAAACTCTGACATCATGAACTTCACAGCCTTTTTGTGGGGAGGGACGTCCAGGATTCCTTTTTTTTTTTTTTGACAGACTTTTAGTTTTTAGAGCAGTTTTAGGTTCACAGTAAAATAGAGAAGGTATGGAGATGTCCCATATGCCCCTGCTCCCACACAAGCACAGACTCCCCCATAATCAGAATCCCCTACCAGAGTGGTATGTTTGTTCGATTGATGAACCTACATTGACCCATCATCACTCAAAATCCATAGTTAACCCATAGTTAACATTAGGGCTCAGATATTGTACATTCTGAGAGTTTTGAGAAAAGCATAATGACATGTATCCACAATTATAGTATCATGCAAATTATTTTGGGTGCTCCAGAAATCCTCTGTGCTCTATTCATCCCTCTCCTCCCTAACTCCTGGCAACCACATGTTTACTGTCTCCATAATTTTGTCATATAGCTGGAATCGTACAGTATGCAATTTTTTCCAATTGGCTTCTTTCACTAGTAATATGCATTTAAGGTCCCTACATGTCTTAATTGCCTGCCAGCTCATTTCTTTTAAGTGCTGAATAGTACTCTATTGTCTGGATGTACCACAGTTTGTTTATCCACTTACCTGCTGAAAACATCTTGGTTGCTTCCAAGTTTTGAAGTATGAATAAAGTTGCAGTAGACATCTGTGTATAGGTTTTTGTGTAGACACAAGTTTTCAGGTCCTTTGGGTAAATACCAGGGAGCAGGATTGCTGGATCATAGGGTAAGAGTATCTTTATTTTTCTAGGAAACTGCCAAACTTCTTCCAAAGTGGCTGTACCAGTTTGCATTTCCACAGCAGTGAATGAGAGTTACTGTTGCTCTGCATCCCCACCAGCATTTGGTGTTGTCAGTATTTTGAATTTTAGCCATTCGAATGGGTATGTAGTGGTATCTCACTGTTGTAGTGTGCAATTCCCTAATGACATATGATGTTAAGCATCTTTTCATATGCTTACTTGCCATCTATTTATCTTCTTTGGTGAGGTGCCTGTTCAGATTTTTTGCCCATTTTTTAGACTGGCTATGTATTTCCTCATTTTTGAGCTTGCATTCTTTGTATATTTGGGGTAACAGTCCTTTATCAGGTATGCCTTTTCCAAATATTTTCTCTCAGTCTGTGACTTGTCTTCTCATTCTCTTAGCAGTGTCTTTCACAGAGCAGATGTTTTTAATTTTAATGAAGTCCAGCTTATCATTTATTTCTTTTATGGATCATGCCTTTGGTGTTACATCTAAAAAGTCATTGCCATATCCAAGGTCATCCAGATTTTCTCCTATGTTCTCTTCTAGTAGTTTTATAATGTTGCATTTTACATTTAGGTCTGTGATCCATTTTGAGCTAGTTTTTGTGAAGGGTATAAGGTCTATATCTAGATCCATTTTTTTGCATGTGAATGTGCAATTGTTCGAGCACTATTTGGTGAAAAGGCTATCTTTGCTGTGTATTGCCTTTGCTCTTTTGACTGTATTGATGTGGGTCTGTTTCTGGGTCCTCCATTCTGTTCCATCAGTCTATTTGTCTGTTCTTTCAGCAATATCACACTGTCTTGGTTGCTGTAGCTTCATAGTAGGTCTTAAAGTTGGGCATTGTCAGACCTCCAACTTTGTTCTTCTTCAGTATTGTGTTGGCTATTCTTGGTCTTTTTGCCTCTCCCTACAAACTTTGGAATCTGTTTTTCCCCACAAAATAACTTTCCAGGATTTTAGGGCACCTGGGTGGCTCAGTCGTTAAGCATCTGCCATCAGCTCAGGTCATGATCCCAGAGTTCTGGGATCGAGCCCCGCATCACGCTCCCTGCGCAGCAGGAATCCTGCTTCTCCCTCTCCCTCTCCCCCTGCTTGTGTTCCCTCTCTCGCTGTGTCTCTGTCAAATAAATAAACAAAATCTTTAATTGGGATTCCATTAAATCTGTAGGTCAAGTTAGAAAGAACTGACATCTTGACAACAGTGAGTCTTCCTATTCATGACCATGGACTATCTCTCTATTTACTTCTTTGACTTTCATCAGTTTTATAATTTTCCTCATATAGATCTTGTACACGTTTTGTTATATTCATACCTCAGTGTCTCATTTTGGGGATCCTAACATAAATGGTAATGTGTTTTTAATTTTACATTCCACTTGTTCACTGTGGCATATAGGAAAGCAATTGATGTTTGTATGTTAACCTTGAATCCTATAACCTTGCTATCACCACTTATAAGTTCTAAGAATTGTTTTGTCAATTCTTTCAGGTTTTCTGTGTAGATAATCATGTCATCTGCAAACAAAGACAGTTTTATTTCTTCCTTCCCAATCAGTATACCTTTTATTTCCTTTTCTTATTATGCTAGTTAGGACTTCTAGTATGATGTTGAAAAGAGTGATGAAGAGAGAACATTTTTGCCCTGTTTCTGATCTTAGCGGGAAAGCTTTTTGTTTGTCACCACTAAGTATGATGTTAGCTGTAGCTGTAGGGGTTTTGTGAATGTTTGAGCACAGACTTTGAGTATCTTGATTCAGCAGCAAATTGTGAACATCATATTCAAGCTTCCCCACATGTAAAGTTAGCAACTAGAAGTGGTTACGATTAGAACGTTATATATAGAATAATTGCAGTTTTGCCTCCACACCGTACAGGTGTGTGTATATATGATAATGTATAGGGAAAAGTTGAGAAGGAAATAAACCAAAATGCTTAGTATCTCCAGGTGATAAATTTTAATAAAAGATCATTTAAATTTGTATAATAATTTACTGCACTGTAACTGAGGGATAGATACACTATCTTTTTGAGAATTAACAACATTGAAATATTTATCACTTTCCTGGATGTAGTTTTATGGTTTCATAAATTGAGTAAAGAGGGTGACGTTGCTGGGTTCATGTTGATAGTCCATTTAGCTTTAACCAAGACAGCCTTATTTATAGAAAAGCAAGTGTACATATTATAATGAGTTGTGATGAGAAATCACATGATGGGAATGCAACATGAAAAAGTAAATAGCGGTTCTAGGAGTGAAAAAAATCACCATTTTAATTTAACTCTTATCTCTTTCTTTTTTTAAGACTTTATTTATTTATTTGAGAGAGAGGGAGAGAATGAGCAGTGGGGAGGGGCAAAGGGAGAGAGACAGAGAGAAGCAGACTCCCCACTGAGCAGGAAACCCAATGTGGGGCTCAATCCCAGGACCTGGAGGTCATGACCTGAGCCGAAGGCAGACACTTAACTGATTGAGCCAGCCTGGCACCCCGATTTAACTCTTATTTCTAAGAAAAGTGAAAAATGTGGCTCTTTTTCAAAGTGATAAGATCTAAATAAATGGCAAAAAATTGCTCCGTTGTTCTGCAGCACTCAGACTCCTTCTCACAGGTCTGGGCAGTTTAAGAAAATAATTTGTGTAACATATTTTCTAAAAGCAAGCTAACATAAAACCAAATTCAGGAATTGTAGTAAAAATAGCATCTGGGTTCATAGTGGTGAGAGTATGGATGATGGAATTTCAGATAACTTTCTTTTTTTTTTTTTTTTTTGGTCTCAATCTTGCTCTTTTTTTTTTTTTTAAAGATTTTATTTATTTATTTGAGAGAGAGAGTGAGCAAGAGAGAGAGAAGGAGCAGGGGGAGGGGGAGAGGGAGAGGGAGAAGCAGACTCCCCGCTGCGCAGGGAGACCCAGGACTCTGGGATCCTGACCTGAGCCGGAGGCAGATGCTTAATCGACTGAGCCACCAGACGCTCCTCAGTCTTGCTCCTAAAGAAATCACATGAGAGGAGCAATGCCTGGGGAGAAGATAATCTTTAGATTTGACTGCCTGGTTTCAACCAGTTCCCAAAGAGCATTTGGGACTTTAGTCCAAGACTCAGGAGACACGTGGTCTGCTGCAAAACCAGCTCTGGCTTGTTGATGTCTGAAAGAAACATGACCCTGGCATGGGTATTTTCAGTCAGAAATGGTGAGTAAACAGCAGAAACACAGAGGACAAACATAAGCCCTTAGAGGAAGATGTGGTTTCCAAAAAAGGGATTGAAGGTAAAAGAGGGGCAAGGTAAAAAGAGGGAAATGCTCACACGCACATACATACACACACAGAAAATGACCATAAAAAAGGTGAAAATTTCCAGCAAAAATGAAATGCATTTTACTGGGAGGAGCAAGGGGCTAGAGTGCAGACATTATCTGATTCTACTCCATGCCATTCGTAAAATTTCCCTCATTACCTTGGCCCGGGATATTTGGAAAAAGCAGCTCTGTGTCTGAAAGCAATTTGAAGAATGCCGAGGGCTGAGGTCTTCATCTGATGAAAGCTCCAGGGCCGAGCAGCAGAGAGGGATTCCTACTGAGATTGTTGGCCACTGCAGGCCTCCTGCTGCCACTGCCCCATGGAAGGTGACAGAGGACTGCCCTTCCTGTTACTCATGGTGACAGAGTGAAGGGGTCTCTAGTAGAAATGACAGGGGAACAGTAGATGGAATCTGGGGCTGTTGGAAGCAAACCAGGATACATATTGAGTGGGCTATTCTAGCATCTTCTGAGGGAGGGGCTTGCAGTTATTTACTCTGATCTGTCCCCTTCAAACCCCAAAAGAGTAATTCTAGATATGGGTTGTTTCTATATGACATAAGGCTTTTCTCAAAGATGCTCTTCAACTAGAGATTTTGTCAAAGCAGCGGAAGGGTCTGTTGAAAAGAGTGAAACTCATTGTACGGATTTCATATCCCTGGTTACTAAGCCAGAAAAGTACAGAAACCTATCTCTAAATTATTGACAGTTCTCTGTGGTGGGAATAAGGTGTGAAGGTACCTTCCAAACCATGTCCCGCTAATATTTATTAAGGGCTCATTGTTGTTCAGTCCTTTCTGTGACAGGGACTATTATTATTATCATTTGACAGAAACAGGCTGGGGGAAGAGGGGTTTCAGGCCCTGGGTCCCCAGGAATGCTTGCTGCACAGCCGAAATGTAGACCTGGGCAGCCTGACTCCAGCCAGCCACACCCTCCGTGATGGGAGGAACACCCTGCTATTTGTAATGCCTGGTCAGTACTGATTACAGATGGGCCACATTTATTTCAATCTCCCTTTATTTCTGTACCTCCCTCAGATCCCATCACTTTGCCAAGGAGGCCCTACCAGCTAATCCATCCTCCCTGCACCTGTCCAGATGCCCTGTATGGTACCATCTCTCCTGGAGGTTGATTTTTCTTTGTGTCTGTCCTGCTTCAGCAACGTGAAGTAAAAGCTGTCTCCTCACCATCAAACGCTTCTTCACTCGGGTTTTCTGTTCAACTATTAGGCACCTCCTGGCTTCTCGTGAACAGACCAACATACCCTTAGCTGTGGGCTTGTGAGAGGAGCTAGTGAAGGGAGCTGAAACTCCCCTGGGACCCAGGTGTAGGGGAGATAATAACGGGGCAGCCCAGAGGTACCTAAGGGAAGGGGGTGTGTTTAGTAAGGCAATTTAGAATGTGTGAAAGCACAAGCAAAATGAAATATCCCCCTTCCTAGTAAGAAAAATGTTTTTACTGAAAAGCATTTCAAAGAAATGATTGTGCAATTTATTTCACTGCTTGTAAACTTCCTGCAGGAAGCCTGGATAGACAGAGTTATAAGCCTTTCCTCACTCACAGGGAGATTGTACACATGTCCATTCTTAGGTGGTGGAGCAATTTTTCTGGGGGAGAGAAACTCCTCTATTATGCAATGTCGGGCAGCCAGAAATGCCCTTCCTTCCCAGTCTGTGGCCTGAAAGATGGCCATTTCTCAAGGCTTCCTTTGAAGCTGTTGCCCCTGCAGGGCCTGCTCTGAGACCCCCATCAGAATTAATAACTCCTCGTTATATGCCCCCACCCGAAGATTTACCTACATTTCATTTGACCTCGGACTTCTGCAGCTCACAGGCACTTAGAGAATATAAGCTCATTGCGGGGTTGGTGCTAATTTCTTTGACCCCTTTACAGTACCTTGTACAGAACAGATAATAAATGCTTGTTAAACAAATGCGAGAGCCAAGGAAGCATTTCCAGAATGCCTGCTGGCTGGGGTTGAAGCTAGGTTAAGATACCGAAGCCTCCAGTGTGGTGTGATGAGAGGCTACTGAAAGGCTCTAAGGAGGGCATGACCTAGTGGGGAGTACATGGAGCGGGGCTGCCGCCGTGTCCGTTCCTCTCTGGTCTGTTGCTGTGTCTGTGGACCGGGCTTGTCCCATCTTCGCCAGCGGAGGGCTGCTCAGGGCTCTGTTCTTCCCCATCTCCGTCTCAGTATGGCTGGCCTTTGAGGTGTCCTGACAGCTCCCATTTTAAGTGACGTTTTTATAATCACATTAATCTGTCACATTTAAACAAACCTTAACTTTCCTAGAGAGTTAAGTGAATTCCTGACATTTAATTTTAATTGGAAGGGGAAAAAAAAAAAGGATCCAGACTATTCCATTACGGTCAGTTGAGGTCAGCCACCTAAGTCAGCAATAAAAGGATTCCTTAACAATGAATCGTTTTAATTCTACTCACTCTCTCCAGTGGGTCATCCTCAAGAAAGAAGCTTTAAAACCCCCCAGATGAATTGTTGAACTCCAAAGCAATGTCACCATGTAAGCCGTGGAGGGAAATCATTCCTGGCAGAGTCATAGTCACACATCTGCTGTGTGAACAGAATTACAGATCCCCTTCGCAGAAGATGTAGGAATCTGAACACAAACAATTCACATTTTGACTAGATGCTAATTATTTATTAGGTGTTGAAAGTGACTTTGAGGGAGTACAAAGATCGGAGAAGCAGAGCATCTCTTGGAGATGTTGGAGATGTTGATGAGTTCTGACTCAGAGGTCTCTGCTTGTTGACCCTGAGAATCCTGGAGCACAGAGCAGCTCCTGGGCACTCACCCAGGCTTCTTAGATCCAACTGGGTTTATGAGTACAAGGGATGACAGCCATCAATGCAAGAAGGAAAAAAAAAAAAGACCTTTCAAACTGGCCTGCTCACTAGGGCGAGTAACTATTTCTGCCAAACAAGTAGTGTGGGGGCTGGGTTTCTTTCATTTTACTACCTGTATCCTTCCTGCAGCAGGCTCAAGTTTAGTGTTTATTGCTTGCAAGTAAATTGCTTATTACGTGAGGAGTAACACTCTTTGATAAAGAATGCATATATTGTGTGGCACCGTATACAAACAGTTCACTTTTTAATTTTCTTAAATTTTTATTTATTTTTTTAAAAGATTTTATTTATTTGAGAGAGAGAGAGAGATCATGAGCAGGGAGGAGGCAGAAGCGGACACCCCGCTGAGCAGGGAGCCCTATGCGGAGCTCAATCCCAGGACCCTGGGTTCATGACCTGAGCCAAAAGCAGATGCTTAACCGACTGAACCACCCAGACCCCCAACAATTCACTTTTTAAAATCTCTACACCATAGGGGTTCCTGCCGCAGTCTCTTACCACACTTCGAGTAATTTCTTTCATATCATCAAAAATCTTGTCAGTTGTCAAATTTTCTCATGAATGTCATGATTTTTTAAAGTTTGTTTTAGTCAGAATCCAAATAAGGTATATACATGGTAATTGACAGTGTTCCTAAAGTCTTTATTATCTTTTTTCTCCCTCTTTCTCGCTCTCCCACTCCCAATGGCTTTGTGAGGAAATTTGGTCATCTTTCCTACAGACTTTTTCGTAATCTGAATTTTGTTGATTGTATCCCTGTGCTACACTGTTTTAGTAACTCTTATTGTTTACGTAGACATAACACACATACACTGCAGCTCTTTCCCCAGAATGTGAAAAATCTCAGAACAACCTCAAACATGAATGTAATTGCTATGGTTTATGGCCATTTTTGCCGGAGAACATGGTCAGATCATGTTTCCAGTGTTCCCTGGCTACCTTCTGCTGTCTCTATGTGGAAAAGTGTAAATGTATAAAACAGGAATAATAGGTCACTCAGGATGCACATCTGTTGAAGCACAATCAGATTCTCTTCAAAAATTGTCACAAATCAACTCTTGCAACCATATACAACCTTACACAACTTAACACAAGTGCCAATTAAAAGAGGCAAATTATTGGGTCCAGTTGGCAAGGAGGACTCTTGTGTAAGATTCTGATACAAAGGGCTATGCTGTGTGCTCGGGAACTTCACTGAGGCAGGAATGAAGACAGCTTTACTGATTTAATTAAAATTAAATATGAGAGACCCCTCTCCCCCCAAATGGCGTGTACCTTAACCACAGTAAAAGCTATAGTAAACTCTAAAAGAGCCTGTCCAAAATTTTAGGAATAGCTTTTTCAGCACCTGATGAAAATAGATTGATTACTTAAGTACTGAAATTTGTTACGTAAAATGAGTTTATAGAGATCTAAATTTATGATTATAGACTCTTCAACCCAGTACACCTTTAGGAAATGTAATAATTTCAGAGAGAAAAATAGTTTTCAATGGGGATAAAGAAATTTTTACCATCAAAGCCACTTCATATCCTATTTCTGCTTATAATGTGCAGCATGGTCCTGTCACATAATAAACCTGAGAGTTAATTTTGACTTATACTTTTCTTATATTCCCTACTCTTTATAGATCATTGACCAGGTCTATTGTTATTGCCATTACATTAAAAAATAAATTCTTAAGGTATAATCTGGACCCTATTTTAACTTGGAAAGAGAATAACACTTTTTGATGTAGGGCCTGCTTGTATTTGTTTAATAAGCAGAATGATGTTGAGGACTGCTATGCCCACAGCCAGGGAAGGATCACTTTATAAAGCACTTGCTACGCACCAAAGACCTAAATTGTGATTTATCTGCTTTCCTTGTGTGCCGATAGGAAGGATTCTCTGGAAGACTGAATCTAGTTAAAGCATTATTACAGGGCTCTCTTAATAACACTTCCTATGCCACCATCAAAGTGCTGTGTACTAGGAATTCTTTAAGAATAGGAGAGAAGGATTCTTTATTACCCCAGTCTTCTTTGTGGCCAAGAATATTCATTGATGATACTGTAATTTTAATATCTGGGTAAGACCTGTCTATGGCCAGGAAGCAGAATAAAACTGAAATCTATTCTCTGTCTTCCCTCTTTTCATCAAAGGCTCCTTTATTTTCATCTTAGAAGTTAAGGGAAAAAATAGGGTTTTTGGTTCTCTTAAGGCTTGGTTCATGTCTTGCTTCTGTTGGCTATAGTAATTAACATTCTTACTATCACAAGTGATAGAAATGCTGACATAAATTCCTTTTAAAAAAGAAATGGTTCATTAGTTGCATGTAAGACCCAGTGCTCATCACATCACTACATCAAAAACTAATGATGTACTATATGTTGGCTAATTGAACATAAAAAAAAAAAAAAAGAAAGAAAGAAAAAGAAATGGGACCACAGCTTCCCAGAGCAGAGGTGGTGCTGCCTTCGGGCATGTTTCCGGTGACGTCCACAGGACGCGGGCTCGTCCCTGCCGTCCCTGGCCTGGGCTTTGCTTTCTGTTGGCCAACAGCACCCCAGCTCTATTGCACGGAGTCACCACCTCAATGGACGGATCTCATTATTCTTCCTTTTACTTCATTATTTCTTGGCCTTTGCCTTTCATTACCTCCCTTCTTCTTGCCCTTCAAGGATCCCTTCTTTTTTCCAAGGCTGACTTTTCTCCCCAACTTAAATCCAAACCTATCTGTCTTATGTGAGAATATAGAGATTGTCTCCATTAATCAGCAACCCCCTCCCTTTAAAATCTTCCTCTTTCTACTAATGTTCAAGTCCTCCACCTTACAACTAAAACCCTTTAGATCTTTCTTACCCCATTAAAGTATTGTCTGATCTCTTGGTTTCCGTATTGAATGTAAAAATCTCTACTGTGGATCTTAGTAAATGTTAATCCTCTTCCTTTCTCTTCCTCTTCTGGAGACTTGTCTGTGCTCCTTACCTCCATTCCCTCACCTCAAATTCAACAGTCCTGCTGTACTCACCTCTAAATCCTCGTGGTAGGCTGGAAAATGATCCTTACCCCTATGCTCCAGTGTCTATGCCAAAGCCCTGAGATGGGTGAATGTGACCTTATTTGGAAAAAGGGTCTTTGCAGTCATGGTTAAATGAAGGGTCTTGATAATGGGGTGATCTTGAATTAGTGGGATGGGCCCTATCTGCCATCGGAAGTATCTTTCTAAGAGAGAGGCAGAGGGCGGTTGGAGACCACAGGCACAAACACAACAAACCAAGGAATGCCCAGAACTGCTAGATTGTGGAAGAGGCAGGGCATAGATTCTGCTCTAGACCCTCTGGAGGTAACGCAGCCCTGGCCCTATTGACACTTTGATTTGGGGACATCGTCGAGCCTGTAAAACGGTGAAAGAGCAACTTTGTGTTGTTTCAGGGACCAAGTTTATGGGACTTTGTTGTGGTGGCTACAGGACACTAAATGCAGTCCTCTTTTAACACCCTTGGCAAAATTATTAACCAGAGAGTAATTGATTTTCACAAAGTGAACGTGCCTGAATCGCCAGCACCCAGATCAAGAGGCAGAACCCTAGCAGCTCTCCAGAAGACATCCCTGAATCCCCTTTCATCCATTGTCCTCCACCAAAGTGTCTGCTGTTTTGACTTTTTTTTTTCTTTAAGATTTTATTTATTTATTTTGACAGAGAGAGAGAGAGAGAGACAGCGAGAGAGGGAACACAAGCAGGGGGAGTGGGAGAGGGAGAAGCGGGCTTCCCGCTGAGCATAGAGCCCGACGTGGGGCTCAATCCCAGGACCTCGGGATCATGACCTGAGGTGAAGGTAGACGCTTAACAACTGAGCCACCCAGGCGCCCCTGTTTTGACTTTTAATACCAGATTTTTGAACCTTGTATAAACAGAATCATAAAATATCTTTACTCTTCTGTATCCGGGTTCTTTCAGCAGTCTGTGAGATTCATTCATGTTGTCACAGGTAGTCATAGATTTTTTCATTCTCACTGCTCTATGGTATCCATTGGCTCTGTATAGCTTACTTTATTTCTTCTTCTGTTGGTGGTTTGTAGCTAGTGCTGTTATGAACATTTATTACATGTATTTTGATGAACTGTGTTTCTATTGGGTATATGATGAGGAAGGGATTTCTTGAATCATAGATGCCTTTTCATTTTTCTCTTTATTGTCTAAGTTGTCAATCTCATCTACACCTGCTACTTCAACTATTACATCTCCATGACTCTTAACTCTGATTCTGATCTCTGCTGAGATTCGAAATGACAGCTGTCAGTTAGAGACACACACACACACGCACGTTTAATGTGTCTCAATCCAAACTCAAGTTCCTACCAAAAAAAAGTATTTTTTCTTGTGTCCCTTGTGTTAATGGCAAGCCATAAATGTTAACCATTCAAGTTTGAAATAGAATCAGCTTTAATTCTTTCTTTATCCTGCATCCACCAAATCCCTAAAGCCTCTTGAACTCCTTGCCATGTCGTCTCTTAGTTTAGGGGCACACTCTCCTTTAAATGACTCCTCACTGATCTCCCAGCTCCCCGTCTGTTTTGTCTGTCATCCATCCACAAAATCTAGGTTTATCTTCCCCAGACTTTGATGCTGCCACATCCCTTCTCAAAACTCATAGATATGGATTATAGAATCACTGATTATAGAATCAAGTCAAAATTCTTTATGTGGGCTTTGTGTGTTTTCATAATTTGACTTCAAACTCATTTCTATGAGTAATTATTCATACGTGGCTTCATTGGGAATATTATATTTTAGCACTGTCTTCAATAACATTTTTATGTTAAATTGTTCAAAGGGCTCCTATTAACATTTCTTTCTTTATTTGAGAGAGAGTGTGTGTGTGAGCATGAGCAGGGGGAAGGGCAGAGAGAGAAGGAGACTCCCCACTAGCAGGGAGCTTGACGTGGGGCTCTATCCCAGGACCCTGGGATCATGACCTGAGCCGAAGGCAGACGCTTAACCGACTGAGCCACCCAGGTGTCCCCCCATTAATATTTCTTATAATGGCTCCTTATAATAACCATATATTGAGAGTCTGCTGTGCCTAGTGCACATGTAATCCTAACAATAGCTTTGTACAGTAAATACCCATTATTCTCCAATGACAGTTGAGGAAACCAAAGCTCAGTGAACTTAAGGTCTTGTCCAAGGTCATCCATCCATCCAGAAACTTAATTAGGATTCAAGCACTGGAAGTCGTGAAACAGCTTGTCTGCCATTTGCATGTTCATCACTCCTCTCAAGGCCCCTGGAGATCAGGAGAAGGTTCCCCTTCCAGCTTTTCACTTCTGTGGTGTGCTTTTCTGAGTCTGCATCTCTTCCTGGCAGAGAGCTGTGGTTCTGGGTCATCCCACTCTGGGATGGGTGCCTTCTATGGGTATGTGCTAATTTGCCCCTCACATTCTCTAAAGCTGGAGCATCATGAACTGGATTCTTGCGGCTGTTGTCTGGGCAAGCCAGACTTTAGTTTTTATAATACCAGTCTTGTTTGGTTCTGCTTCCTCCACCTCTCCTCCCCCTTCTTCCCCCTTTTTCTTTCCCTTTGTCTCTTTCTTTCTCTAGGCTTCTCCCCGCCCCTCCTTCCTTTTATAGGTGCCACAGCTCTCAACATTTTTAAAAGCCAACTTCTGGAGGTTGATCACCTCTGATCACCTACCTCCCAGTCCTCACTTTCTAGGTTTAAAAAAAAAAATCAACACCTCTGTGTAATAATCAAACAAGCATTAAACAAGCAAATTAGGCTAGGGTGGGGACATTATGTATACATTTGTTTTAGCAATATAAGAGTGATTCATGTTTGAGTCATTATGCATACGTTTATTGGAGTTTAGTGATGAAGAAATTATGGGCCAAAATGTTTACTGTTGACACAAATATGTATCATTATACATGATAGGGTTAACTAAATAACGTACAGGAAAACAGAATACCGATGAAGCTACAGGAGTCGTAACTCATAGCAGGAATTGCTAAACCATGATTAATTCAAGGCAACAATGATGGTAGATTATTCTTTTGTCCTTCATGAAAATCACAACAATTTTAGCTTTGCAATAGGAGGTTTACAATTTCCCAACATTGTATATCTGCCAAATTTTAGTAAACTGACTCCAAGTCTCTAGGAGACTCTACCAGGGCACTACTAGGTCATGAGTAACATTTTAGTAATTTACATACGGTAGATTCGTTGTAATTAGCCCTTATTTATTAATAATATAGAAAAATCAATGGGGGGGTACCTGGGTGGCTCAGTCAGTTAAGGTCTGTCTTCAGCTCAGGTCATGATCTCAGGGTCCTGGGATCAAGCCCCACGTCAGGCTCCCTGCTCAGCGAGGAGTCTGCTTCTCCCTCTGCTCATTCTCTCTCTCTCTCTCTAGTAAATAAATAAAGATCTTAAAAAGAGAGAAAAATCAATGAGATGCAAGATATACTTCCCTTAAGAATCTAAGATGGGATAAGCATTTGGGGGTTGGTGTCTGCCCTTTAGGGGATCTCAGTTGGTTCACCCATTCAGAATTCCATTGGGAACTGACTCAGTTTCCTGCTGAGGTTTGCTTCATTGTTCTGACCAAGTCTCGGGCACCTTGCCCCTTTCCATTTCCTACAGTGCCTTTGATGTACAGGGCTTTTGTTTTCTGTCTGCAATTTGAGGTGTTCCACTCCAACTCCACTGCCTGCTGATGCCTCTTTCACGTCGGCTTCCATCATCCCTTCCACCAGGACTGGCCTCCCTGGCCCCTGAACGTCACCCTCTGTACATCCCCAGTGCTGGCCTCATTCTGCCCTATGTCGGTATCTGCCAACTCGTGTTTCTGTCCCACAAGAGATGGCAAAAACCATATCCCGTTAATTTTTTCTTTTGACTTTCATAACAGCAAATAACAAAACTTTTTATATAATAAGTGCTCAGGACATTTGTAGAATTAAATTGGCACTGGTGGGTCATCTTGGGAGATTAACCCGTCATGACCGAATGGCTAGTTCTGTGTGATAATTTGGGAAGTCTCCATTGATAATGGAATTTTGGAGTACTTTGTAGAGTATAGTACAAGCGAAATCACTACTGGGCTCTTGCTTTGTCATCAGTGATCTAATGCCTAAGGAAAACATTGAATAGATAAAAAGTAACTGAACATTAATGGTCTGCTTCAACTCTGCTTTTTACAAACAACAGAAGCTCATATGAGATATTTAACTAACAGATATGGTATTATAAAGGAAAAATTAAATAAAAAAGAGAAACACAGACCATGAACCGCTGCCATTTAATGACCAAAATGCAATTAGGCACAACAGTTTTATGTTAGTGCCCTAAAAATTTATTATACTTTAATAAACCCCTGGTAAACCTAATTTTGTGCTCCATTTGACATTAACCCCATTGGAAGAAAGGAAAGAAATAATACCTTAGGTAAAAATGTAAGAGATTTTTATACCTTTGTCTATATTTTTAAACAGACATAGTCTTCAGTTTTTAAGTGTAGCAGTTTTACTCACAATATTACCATAAAAACTCAATCAGAAAATTATTAAGTTCATTTGGTCACAAAATACATGACAGAAATACATGCTTTGGTCCCCAAATCTTTTTTGCACCTCTAAATTTATGCTGTGATCTTGAGAACTTCCATATCCTGTAAGTATAGGGTGTGGCTCAGTGAAGAATTAAGAGCATGGATTCTCCAGCTAGATTGCTTGAGGTCAAATCCTTCAAAGGATAGAAGTGGTGCCACTACTTCCTAGCTGATTTTGGACAGATTATTTATACATCCTCTGCCTCTGTGTCCTGAAATAATAATATTACCTACCACAAAGGAGTATTATGAAGATCGAGTTAATATTTGATAAGCATATAGTTCCTGGCACTTCGTAATTACTAAATACATGTTTGTGAAATAAAGTGGATAAAGTGTAACTCATATGAATGAGTTACAAGGATTGTGGAGTATCAGGTGTTTGTTTATTATAAGTACATCATTTTTTTTTTGCATTTTAAACATGATTTAAGATCATTTCATAAGGAAGATAATTTTCACCTGTTTATTCTACTACTTTTGAGAAGATAGTCATCAGAGTCAGGAGGTAGCCATGATAAGATGATATTTTTGTTAAGTAATGAAATGTTCCTATTTTAAAAATGCTGTGTTACTGGAAGCCCCAGCCAGTATAACCAGGTAAAACAAGACACACAACAACAAAAACCCCAAACCATAAAAGATACACAGATTGGAAAAGAAGAAATAAAACAGTTTCTAGTTTCAAATGACATGATTCTTCTGGAATCAGCTTCTGGAACAAATAAATGAGCTTAGCAAAGTCTCAGGATAGGAGGTCAACATATAAAAATCAACTGTATTTTTACAAACTAGCAACGAACAACTGGGATTTGAAATTTAAAAGAATACCATCTATAATAGCATCAAAAAATTGAAACATTTAGGTATAAATCTAACAAAATACATGCAGAAACTGTGTATTGAAAATTATAAAATACTGAGGAAAAAATCAAAGGAGACCTAAATAAATGGAGAGATATACTATATTCATGGATGGAAAGACTCAATACATGAAGATGTCAGTTCTCCCCAGAATGATCTATAGATTTAATACACAATATCAGTCAAAATCCCAGGAGGATTTTTTTTGTAGCTGTCAACTGATAGCTCTCAGCTATCAATGATTCTAAAACTTATACAGGAAAGCAAATAGAACTAAACATTTTTGAAAACAGAAGAATAGAGTTGGAAGACTCACAGTGCTTAATTTCAATACCTACCATTTATCAAAACAGTGTAGTGTTGGCAAAAGATAGACACATAGATCAATGGAACAGAATAACCCAACTACAGACCCACACAAATGTAGCCAATTGGTGTTTGACAAAGAAGCAGAAGCGATTCAACAGAGAAAGGAGAGTCTTTACAACAAATATGAACCTTGACCCACACCCCATACAACAAATATGAACCTTGACCCACACCCCACATCATTTACAGTTTATTTTAACATGGATCATAGACCAAAATGTAAAATTTAAAGCTATAAAACTTCTAGAAGAAAACTAGGGAGAAAACTTTCTCTAGGGAGAAAACTTTTGTGACCTTGGGTTAGGCAAAGATTTTTTAAGATACCACACCTAAAACACAATCATAAAAGAAAAAATTGATGCCTTGGACTTAAAGTTAGAAACTTCTGCTTTTCTAAAAATACTGTTAGCAGATTGGAAAGACAGGTCACAAACCCGGAGAAAGTATTTGCAAATCCCCTTATTTGACCAAGGAAAAATATCTAGATGATATAAAGAACATGCAAACCTCGACAATAAGAAAACAAATTCAACAATTTAAGAAATGGGGCACAGACTTTGATCACTTCACCAGAGAAGACAGAAGAGTACATTTTACGCCATGGAAATTAAAAAATACATTTAGAAACGAATATAAGTTTATTAGAACCCATCAGTCATCTGAACCTGAAGTAGAAAAAAGTCTTTTTCTGAGTTGTCGTACTGTATTCAGTATTTTAAAATTATACAATCAAGCATTTTTAATGTTCTATGCAGCATTCAAAAATGGAGCTGTTCCTGCTTAGACGTTCAGACCTGATGAATATGCCTTATTTTGCTTGTACCATTTATTTTGAATGTCTAGTTTCTCTCTTCATCCCAATGCCTTCTGCAGTGCCTTTATTAATTTTAGCATCAAATCTTCCAGGAGGCCATTCTCTGGAAATCACCCATTTCCCCTCTTCTTGTGGCGACTTTAATTTAGCTAGTATTTTTCTTAGCATGGCTCTCATTTATATTTTTTGTCAACTACTGTTCTGTTTGGTTTCTTTCGGCCCCATTTTACGCTGTCTCTTGATTTTCAAGCGCTGTGACTGAGAGCGAGCGGTTGGCATCGGTGGGAGGAGGAAGCAGTGTGGGTGCAGGAGGCAGATGGGGCGTGTAGGTGGGATGCAGTGACTCATTTTCTCATGTGTTGATTTTTGATGTAGAAATGTTAAGGACCCCCAAAGAAAACTCTCTCTTTGTGTTATAGAGCCCATAAGTCATTTAGCCTTGAAAAAAAAAATCTTTTGAAGCTCCTTTGACCTGGCTGCCTCTTTCATAACCTCACTAAATCCTCTGTGTCTTCAGCCTCCATTTGATCTGATTTATGTCTCCTTCACAGAATGTGAATTCTAATCTCACGTTCATTAGTAGACAAGGCCGACTGCACCAAACAGCTTCTCGAGAGTCTGCATTGTTTTTTTGGTGCTGCAGTGTGGTTTTACATTCAGTCACTTGGGTTTTTAGGGTTATTTTTCTTTTATTTTGGTGGGTTCCTAAATTATTAAAGTAATCAATGTTCATAAGAGAAATGGTAAAAAATAGAGAGGGAATAAAGAAAAAAAGTAATACACAGTGCCATTACACAGCTATGATTATGGTTTACATTTTGGTGTGCAACTTGCCAGACATTTTTCATTCACATATGTATATTCACATAGAATACATACATTATAATGTATTATATCTTGACTTTTTTTTTACTTAATATACCTTGAGTTTACCTCCATTGCTAAATATTATTCTACAATATAGTTTTCTTTTTTAAATTATTTTAATTCCAGTGTAGTTAACATGCAGTGTTATGTTAGTTTCAGGTGTACCATATAGGCAACAATATAGTTCTCAATGATGCATAATAAACCACTATTTGAGTCTAACTATGTACCTACCTACCTATCTATCTGCCTACCTACCTAACCATATTCCTATTAATGGATATTTAGGTATTTTCCATTTTTATTGTAAAAAATATATTTCAGTCGATATACTTACAAGGAAACCTGCCACATTTATAGGGATTTTCTTAGGGTAAATTCTTAGGAATGGAGCTATAGGGTCAAAAAGTGTGCATAACTTTAAGGATTGAGGTCTCCTGGGAAGTTTGAAATTCTCCTTGGCATGCCGGAATGTCATTTCTCTGCATCTCCATTGGACATTCTTTAATTTTTTTGACTACTTGTTAGACAAAAAAAAAAAAGGCACTTTAGAGTTTGCTTAATGTGCATTTATTAGGGGGTGCCTGGGTGGCTCGTTCGTTAAGCATCTCCCTTCAGCTCAGGTCCTGGGATCGAGCCCCGCATCGCATCGGGCTCCTTGCTCAGCGGGAAGCCTGCTTCTCCCTCTCCCGCTCCTCCTGCTTGTGTTCCTGCTCTCACTATCTCTCTCTCTCTTTGTCAAATAAATAAAAAATTTTTTAAAAAATGTGCATTTATTAGTAGTGAGGTATAGAGTTTTTTGTATATTTACTTACCATTTTAGTTATTCTTTTGCAAGTTTGTCTGCTCATGCCCATAGCCTAATTTTCTATTATAATGTCTTTATGGTTTCTTCTTTGTTCTAAACTGACCAATAAGAGATGATTTATAGTGATACTAACCTTTCATCTCTATCACATATTGCAAATACGTTTAACAAATTAGCATCATCTGTTAAATTTGCTGTAAGGTATGTTAACATTTTCATTGTAATTGTGACTGGAATTGTTTTGCCGTTATATTTTCCAGACACTTACTATAAGTACAAAGGGAGCTCTTGATTTTCATAATAATTTTGCATCTCAACACCTTATTAAATTATATTATTGCTTATAATAGTTATTTAGTTGATTCTACTGGGGTTTCTTGGTTGACAGCCAAAACATCTGCAAGTAATGATAATTGTGTATTTTATTTTATGGTATTACATCTCCTTACTATGTGAAATCTTACTGCATTATCTGGGACTCTCAGAAAGCCAACTAGTAGTAGGAATAATTGGCTGCCTGTCTTTTTCCTGATTTTCATGGAATACTTATAAACACAAAGTTGGCAGTTGCTGTGAAAAAATATATATATATAGATAGATATATATAGTTTTTTTAGAGATTGAGACTGAAAGAGAGCAGGGGGGTGGAGGGGCAGAGGGCGAGAGAGAGAGAGAATCCCAAACAGGCTCCATACCCAGCCTGGAACCTGGCGTGGGCTGGACCTCATAACCCTGAGATCATGACCTGAACCCAAAATCAGGAGTCAGATGCTCAACTGAGTGAGCTACCCAGGCACCCCAGACTATATATTATTTTTCATGTTAAAGGAGTGCTCTTCTGTTTTTATTTTGCAATTATTTTTAATAAGAAATGGGTTTTGAATTTTAATTAAAGCACTTGGGGCATCTGTGGAGATGCGATGATTTTTTTTTTCCATTGATCTATCCCTGCATTCCCAAAATAGATTTTAAACCCATGATCTAGTTTTCTTATAGTATAATGCTTGATGCATTTTTTTTCATTTTTATTTCATGTTTTTGCCCATGTATAAATTGAGTTTGAGACTAACCTATATTTCATTTTTTTGACATTAATGTCAAATATCAGTATCAGGTTTATACTACCTTGGTGTTAGTCATCTCTGAGCTTTGGTGGAATTTGTATCTGTGGTTATATTTTCCTTCTCAGTAATAATTTTCTATACCTTTGCTTTCTTTTTTTCTTGAGTACACTTGCTAGGGACTTGCTGGATATTAATAATAATAATAAATTAATTAGTTATAAAATACAGCTCTGGATTAATTTATAATCATACCTATTTCTTTTTTTATTTTTATTTTTTTCAGTATTTATTTATTTATTTGGGGGGGGCAGAGGGAGAGGGAGAGAGAGAATCTTTAGCAGACTCCACGCTGAGTGTGGAGCTGGTCGTGGGGCTCCATTTCTTGACCCTAAGATCATGACCTGAGCTGAAACCAAGAGTTGGCCACTTAACTGACTGAGCCACCCAGATGGCCCCCTATTTGCTTTCTTAAATCTCATTTTACATTTATCACTTATTGCAGCTTCCTGTGGATCTGCTTCTGTAAACTTAGTTAACTTGTTTTAATGTTGCAATTTAACAGAGAGCATTAGCCCCAGCATCCCACCGTTGCAGACTTTGCTTAGTTTCCAGTAATTATATGATCCCTTTTGTGTTTAAAAAAATGCAGGTTTGCTGCATTTTCTAAAACCACTTCCGGGTAGAGCTGCAAATTCAAAATTCAGTGTGAGGAGGGAAAATCCCTATCATTTCCTCATTTCCTCTTTGAATACTAAGTCGTTGAAACCAAAATGTGCTTACTGGGCATTATTCAGGTGTCATCTTTTGGGGGCTTTGTTTTCTGTTTGCAGATATTGCTGTGGTGGAGATGAGTGATGCCTTCCGACAGCCGTCCTTGTTTTACCACCTTGGAGTGAGAGAAAGTTTCAGCATGGCCAACAACATCATCCTCTACTGTGATAATAATTCAGACTCTCTGCAGTCACTGAAGGTACCTGACCTGTTTACTAAATATTTACTCTAGGTACCAGGCTTCTAGGGATACCTCTCCGTCTCTCTGACATCCAAAGCAATATAAGTGGCTTACGTTTGTGAAAGCTTGTTTTTGCCAGTGCAATAGTTATACAACAATTACTAGTGACATTGTGAGGTTTATCTAGAATTCAGTCTAGAAATTTGCTGATACACAGGTAGGAAAATCTTAGTGTTGAGTTCTGAGCTGCAGTTTGAGTTGCCGTTGAGGAGACTGCATTACTAGGGAGTCTCCCGTGCGCGCTGCCTGCCAGAGAAAGACCTGGAAGTTGCATAAAGTATGGTCAGGCCCCAAGCTGTGTCACCATTGGGGGTTTCATTGGGCACACCTGTCTTCAGCTGGAAATCTGCCTCCTACTGAAAGGACTCTGAATAGACACTCTCCGAATATCACCAGAAAACTGCTATCCCCTTCACTGGGAAATGATTTCAATAACTTAAAAACTTAGGGAAAGGGGAAATAAGAACCTACTGTATTTGTCTACAAAACTCAGCAGGCCCCGTATCATTCTCTCCAGGATAGGAACATAATGATATGAAGGTATTTCTTCCATGCAAAAGATTGTCTAAAATGCTTTTGCAATGCAATCATTGTGTGATTCTTTGAAAAGCATCTAACAATTCAGTGAAACTCATGCTGAACCTGATATCATCCATTTCCTTTGTGAAACTTCCATGTAGCTTTATGTGGCTTTTTCTCATCTATATCTTCCTGTTTTCAAATCAAAGCCAACCTTCGGACGTGGAGTCCTAAAATCCAGAGCCATATTTCTAATGGCTTAGTAATTGTTACATGAAGATCTCTAACTCTATGACCATGCAAAAAAAAAAAAAGAAAAGTAATATTTTGCTTTTATCTTAGTATCTAAAGCTTGTATGGCTTTTTCTGAGAAATCTACAGTTACGTTTAGCAAATACATTTACTGCAGTTACGTTTAGCAAATACATTTACTGCCAGGCAGTAAATGGGCATTGATAGGCTATCCCTTTCCAGAATACTCTGAAATAGTCCCAGGAGATTTGCCTACTCTGTCTGAATCTGTTTTTTCAACCTGGGGCAATTCTTTAAGCTGCCCCCACTTTATTTTACCTTAGATTTACCACTTTAAGTAATGCATCATAAAGATTTATGATGTTGTATTTTAATTAAACATTTTGATTTGCTACTATTTACAACATATATTAGCAGTTGATAAAGGAATGAGATTATTTTATATATTCTTTTTATTGTACTATTTTCTTTACATTAAGTATTCTAAGCAGGCAGTGTTGTGTTAGACATTTTTCACTCTGCCTTCTTTTTATTCTTCCCCTACTGGTATCTGGTGATTTCATTTATGACTCTCCTTTCCTGGGGAAATTTTTAAAAAATTTTTAAAAACTGAATTAAAATTACATTTGAGAGAATGAGTTGAAGCTAATCTTATCAGAAATTTGTATGGGACAAGTACCCTGGTTTATTTAATCACATTTTGTCAGCCTTTGTTTAGCTAAAATATACTCATTTATCTTATACATAATAGCTGCTTGTAACCGAGCACTTACTCTGTACTTTCCCCACATACATTTTCACATTTAATTCTAAAAACATCCTTGTGGGGTATATTATGACCTATTATATCACTCTTTTATAGAACTGCAAACAAAGTTTCAAATAAATTCAGTCATTTGCCCTAGTTGATATAACTAGTAAAGTAAAGCCTAGGTCTGCCTGACTCCAAAGCCCACCCTCTGAACCACTAAACTTTATTTAATTTCTTCTAGTTAGAAGGATATCCAGGTTTCCCTGTTAAGTGTGTTCATTTATAAAACCCATCAACTATGTCTGTCTCCCTGAGTTGTTCCATGTGACACCCATCCTTTCTTTTCTCTCCCTCCTTCCATTAACTTAAGCTTTTGCCATTGTTTGTTTGTTTGTTTTGTTTTTTAGCTTGTTCCTAGCCCAAATAAGTGTCTGGTTGCAGAGGACAAAGATCTCTGGGATAAAAAGTATTTTTTTCAGTCTAACAATTTCCCCTGAGCCCTAGAAATTTTTCTGGTCCTCTGCTATTGAGAAAAGTCTGTGTGTGTGTGTGTGTGTGTGTGTGTGTGTGTTTAATTTTATTAATTTCTGTTGTTATTCATTATAGGTGTAATCCCTGCCTTCTACCAATAGAAAATAAAATTTTTGTGAAATAAGGCAGAACAAGAGTTATTATACATAAGATATTCTGTATAGATTAGCCTAATAAAATAAAAATGAAGCATCTCCCTGTTTTCGCAGAACAAAGACAGAATGAGAATGCTATTCTTGTCACATAGCTAGCTTCCCTTACATTGATTCTTTGGACATCTAGAACGTATGGCTACACCAGTTTAATTTTCATCTGCTGCTCTTTGTTGAAGACAGCAGTTTCTCTTTGGCAGCAAATTCTCTGGATGAAATTATAGGAAAAAACTTTTAAGTTTCACCTCCTAAAAAATAATTGATAGGAACCATAAAAGTACCTGAAAGCTATGTCTGAGTTTTCATATGAAAGGATATTGAGAATCTAATCAAATCACGTACTTGCAGTAAGCTTTGTATCCATTTGAAATCACAAGTAATACCTTAGAAGAATGAAATATTTCTTTTTTTTTCAAAAAAAGATTATTGCACATTAAGAAAGACAAGTTGATATTTTTCCCCTTAGCATTTTAACAACGCAGTGTTCACAGTTTTCTTTAAATAAATATCATGACAACTTCTTAGGTGCCTGTCAATGAGACTCTATGCTAAGACTTACATTTGCTTGAAAATAAGAAATGGCTGAAACTCTTTTTTTCAGATTAACTTCATGCATTACAGAAATGATCAGACCTCCAGTTGGGGTCTCTCAGGAAATGGGAGAGTTAAGTCTGGACACTACTGACCAATGAGATGCACAAAATGCATCTAACATCAGAAAGGACTTGAGGGAAATGAACGGCCGTTGTGTAGAGTGTGGAAATTATTTTAATGAGCCATTTCTTCTATCATCAGAAATTCCTGTTTAACGAAACAGTTCTCAGCTCCAATTCTTGAGATTCTTCCCCCGTTTTCCCTTCTTCAGCTCCCTCTCTTCCTTTTAGGCCACTCCCCACTCACTTTATACAATGCTACTTATAAAAACAAAGCAAAACAAAACAAGGAAATACCACTGTGCACCATCAGATAGTCAACAGTTAAAAGCCCTTCTAATGCCCATGCCGAGGCCGTGGAGAGTGGGAAACAGGCACTGCTGGTGGGAGGGGATATTGGCACTACTTCCAAAGAGCAATTTGGCAACACCTAATATTATCAGATGAGCAGGGCACCAAGACTCAGCAACTCTGTCTCTGGATGTGTACTGCACAAAGAGTCTCTGGCATGCAGAAGGAGATCTAATCAACAATGTTATATTGACATTGTTTGTAATAACCCCTCCCCCAAAAGAATTGTTAAATACCTATCAACGAGAGAATGAACAAATACCTCCTGGTATAATCATTTGGTGGAATATTAGAGAGCACTTAACGTGAGTTAACTAGAGCTTTATGTGTCACTATCGATACATCTCAAAAACAGTGTTGAGAGCAAAAACAAATTACAGAAGCATGTGTGTGGTATGATACCATCCATGCAAAATCTAATCACATGCAAGACAGTGCTTTTATACCTATTTGTGTTATAGAAGATTGACGTACGCATGGGAATTACAAACAACAAATTCAGAATAGTTATCTCTTCGGGGGATAGGCATAGAATAGAACCGGGGGTGGGAGAAGGACAGGAGTCTTCAAGTTTACCTGTAATATTGAATTTCTAAGTCAAGGTGGTATATACATGGGTGTGTGATAATTTCTATACTTTTTATATAGTTGAAGTATTTCACAATTAATTCTTTTTTTAAGGAAGAAGTCTGTGATACTTTGTTATTTCCTGTGTCTATCAGGATAATTTACACACATTTTGGGCATTTGAATGCCCAAATCATTTTTAATTTCTTTTTCCTAATGTTCTGTGATTAAAAAGGCTCAGATGTGTTTGGATCTTTCTGCACCAAGATGGGCTTTATTCCCATTTTATCTACTACAGAATAAAAATACCTTAGAGATTGATATGCATATCAGTCAGTGGTGACAGAGCTTGTGTTGAAAAGGAATGATTATGTGAGATTATTCCCTTTTCAAGAAATTTAGTTGTATTTTTCTCCTTAATCATGACTTGAAAAGTTATTTTACAGATGGGATTTTCCTTAGTAGACTGTTCTCTGCAGCAATCTATCTACATGCTTAATCCTTCACTATCTCACTGAGTATATCACACACGTATGTGATGGCGGAACTTCTTACTCTGCCTCAATGCATCTAGTATTTTCTAGATTGGGATCTGACTAGCATGAAATCATGGGTGCACAAACCAGAATTTGTAACACCATCACTAAAATAGCCCTTTAAGAATCATGAATTTTTAACAGTATGGCAGTTCCTCAAAAAATTAAAAATAGAATTACCATATGATCCAGCAATTTCACTTCTGGACATATACCCAAAAGAACTGAAAGCAGGCTCTCAAAGAGATATTTGTTCACCCATGTCCCTAGTAGCATTATTCACAATAGCCAAAAGGTAGAAGGAACCTAAATGTCCATCAATAAATGAATGGATAAAACAAAATGGTATATACGCACAATGGAATATTATTTAGCCTTAAAAAGGAAGGAAATTCTGACACATGCTACGACATGGATGAAACTTGAGAACTATCATAGTTGCTCATTCAAACAGTTCTGTGGTACTTACGATCCTTTATCTGCAGGTGCAGAGGGATCCAATCTCCTTTAGAACTTATTGTGAGAAATTGGATATTAAGTCTGTTTTTCTGATACTTATTCATTTCTACTTGAAGCAAATTGTGATAGTTTTGAAAAGAGTAGTGATGTCCTTGTTGTCCATTTCAGTGATTGTGCCAGTTTCCAGTAAACTGATGAAGACATGAGGGTAATTTTTGGTATAAATATTTCAAACCTAAATTGAATTTTTACTTGTATCTAGTGAATCCACTCCGATTCCATAGTGTTCCTAAACCCATCATTTTTTTCCCCCTTTTTTTTTTAAAGATTTTTTATTTATTTATTTGAGAGAGAGAGAATGAGAGAGAGCAAGCACATGAGAGGGGGGAGGGTCAGAGGGAGAAGCAGACTCCCTGCCGAGCAGGGAGCCCGATGCGGGACTCGATCCAGGGACTCCAGGATCATGACCTGAGCCGAAGGCAGTCGCTTAACCAACTGAGCCACCCAGGTGCCCCATTTTTTTCCCCTCTTACACCCCCAATTCCTTTTCTTAAAGTTTTACCTCCCTTATCAAAGTTAATTACTAAGAGAAATTTAGTTTTTGTTCGAATTGTGTATGAAATCAACATTTGTATTTTTCCAATGGTTTATGATTTTTTTTAGTTTAACAGTGAATTTGTCTTGGATTCTTTTCAGTACTTTTTAATAGCACCCACTTAGCCAGTAGTATAAGTTACATACTCAGTAAATGTTAGGGAAAGAGTCATTCAAAAATACGACCCTATAAAGTAGTTTAACAATTTAGTAGTGGACCGGAAACATTGACCCTGTGTCCTCTTAATATGAAGTGCTACCTCTGGACATTCCTGCAAGCATCCTGCTAACTTGATAACTGACCATTGATTTGTAAACCTGGGCACTCTGTCCTGTCTCTGGTGCAACATAGCCCTCACACACACTTAATATTTCATGGAGAGATCTTTCTTTCTGTTGGGAGAGGAAACAGTCTTGTTTCTTTATTTTACTTCTAGGAATGACCTACCTCTTCTCTGAGCTATAGTCATTCCACGTCAAATTGTAGGGGGGAGTGATTTGGGGAAGGAGCAGATGAGTAGCACATGTGAGCACTGCTTCCTCAAGATTTTCTCTGAGGATCTTGAATTGACAAACTAGACACATGGTTTATTTAGCACGAGTTGATTTCCCAGTTGTAGAGTCCATCCCTGAGGTTTTGGAAGGGGCTGGAGACTGGAGAACCCAGTTTTCTTTCATGTCAGTTAGCAATATCACATCTACTAAGGAATTTTCTGTATACTGGGTAGAGTATGCCTTTGCTCTCCTTTCTCATTCCTCCGTTATCCTCCCCAGCTCTGCCCAACATTTCTAGTGTCTGATTACCATTTTGTCAAAGAAAGAAAGGAAGTCTGTGCTACACTGTCATCGTATCATGAGTTGGCACCAGGTATTTTCTTCATCGGTAGAGACTTTCATCATAGGCCCATGAGTTAGAATACGTTAAAGAGCAAGAAGGAATACTTCTGCACACAGAAAATAAGAATCTAAAAGCCTCCTGACTCCTACCCAAAGGGGGCAAGGCTTGTCTGAATTCTGTTCCCTTTTGTTCATTATAAATAAATGATCCTTCTGTGCAAGTTGATCTCTGTGGCACTGTAACACATCATCCAACTTAGGTCATTTTAGAATGCATCCTTGAAATTTTTACTGAAATTTATGTGAAAAATGTGATTTACTGTACAGAAATCCATAGTACCTCTAGCTATACAACAAGGTTTTGTTGTTGTTGTTGTTTTTTTAAGAAATACCTGCATTTGAATAATTTGGTCCAATTAGGTGTTGCTGAAAGAAACAGCTGGTGTCAAAGAAGAGGAAGTTAATTATAATAGCAACACATTATAAGGAGAAGTTTGTGTTAAAAAGCTGTTTCAAATTCTGTATGTGTAAAATATCACTCATCAACATCCCAGCCCCGTTTAAAGACCTGTCTCTACTTACAGCAAGACAAATTTATTTAAATATAAAATAAAACTCAGAGGGAAGGACGAGAGAGTCTAGAATTTCTTGTAGGATTACTTTCCAGCTTTGGTATAAGTTAACTTGACTTTTGGTAGGTTGTTTTAATTAACCGTTGCTCATATCAAGAGCAGGATGTGTTCTCACCCCTCGTCACTAAACAATACGGGTTATACAGTGTCTCTAGATCTGGTTAAATAGGAATCGAGTTGGGGTTGTTTGCCTTGATAATATTAAAACTCATACTGTATATGTCTTTAAAATGTTTAAAGTACTTTCATAAGCTTATTTCAATTGTTCTTTAAAAACAGTCCAAGGAGATAGACAAGTTAGGTACTTACTACATGGACGAGGCAGATAAAAGATACTTCCTTTACAGATAAGAAATAAACCCAGGGTGCCTGGGTGGCTCAGTTGGTTAAGCGACTGCCTTCGGCTCAGGTCATGATCCTGGAGTCCCGGGATCGAGTCCCGCATCGGTCTCCCTGCTCAGCAGGGAGTCTACTCCTCCCTCTCCCGCTCCCCTCTCTTGTGCTCTCTCTCTCTCTCACTCTCTCTCTCAAATAAATAAATAAAATCTTAAAAAAAAAAAAAAAGAAATACACCCCGGGAGATACAGTGACGCAGAGGCACACACAGTTAGTGTTGAAACAGGGCGAGCCCCATGTTGTCTGACTTGTCATCGCTCATACTTCTAAGTCTGCACACAGATTTCATATGTCCTATAAAAATAGAATTTTCTGGATTCTTATTAGATCATCAAGGGTTTTTTTTTTTTAACTTGAGCCTTTATACAAGCATAATGTGTAAGCACAAGTATAATGCATTTCCTAACTGTAAAGATGGGCCAGTTCTGTGACACCTGTGTTGGAGTGTTCTTCCTGAACTGGCTCAGCTTTATTTTAGCAGCGTGCTTGAGGGTAAGGATGAGTCCCACCTCCTCAGTGAGGCCCAGGGTGTTCACAAAACAGCCCCTCAAATGTTTCCTAGTCTTGTTTCGAAGTTTTGAAATTAGGTAAGAGGATGGAGCTGGGGAAAATAAGAAATATTCCTCTTTTACCCAACTTTGGTGGAAAACTTGCCCAGTTCCCCTTGGACAGGAAGAGGGATCAGAAGGGAGGGCCCAGAAGGTCACCAGCTGGGGGCCGTGTTCTTCCATGGTCAGGAACTCCCAGCCTGCTCCTTTTCTTTCAGGAAACTGAGATCCTGCTTGCTAGCTCTGCTTCTCCCACCCTGAATCAATTTAACTTGGCAACCCCACGCCAGCTGTTCCCACTTCCTTCCCCTGGCTGTAACTGCTTAAATCCTCGGCACAAACACTTTCCAGTTGTGGAGCTACTCCATTTATTTATCCTTAAAATGACCTCTGCGAAGTTATATTGTCCCAAATAGCTATCAAAAGTTGTCTTTGTCTCACCTTGCAAAGAGACCTAGATTAGATTGTCTCTTTTGTCTTCATTCCCTCTTTGGTTATTAAAGGGTACTGGAGAATGGAGAAAAAAACATTTCTGGGTGTTTCTGGTACAGGCAGGGGGTACGCTGACCAGATGGCCCCTAAAGACTTCAGACAAGTCTGAAGTTGCAGTGAGGTAATGCATCCTCAAAACATTTCACTGGGAAGGAACTGGAGTTTATTTTATTGTCTTCTTTTGAGGCACTTTAGTTGAGAAGTTTCAATGCAGTGATGTGAAATACAGCAGTTGTGTCTTAAATTGATACCCCTTCCTCCTTTTTTTTCTCCTTCAGTGTGTTTAGTAGACGTTAAACATTCACTATTCTGCCTGAGTAGGGAGATACCTTGAGAGGTCTTGTTTGCTATTTATTGTACTGAGTTAAAACGCACAAATTGTCCTTTTTTTCTTCCGAGTGGATGTGTCATGTAAGGTTACATCATAAACTGTGAGTAAACTCTGTCTCCTTCAAGAGAATAACTTATATTTGTTTAACCTCTATAAAACATAAGCAACAGTTAATAAGAATTCAGTAGATCCTAGGATTTTTTTTCATTTAACAGTGAATTTTTATTGGATTCTTTTCAGTACTTCTAAATAGTAGCTAACTTAGTAGCATAAGTTACATGCTCAGTAAATGTTAGGGAAAGAGTCATTTGAAAATATGACCCTGTAAAGTAGTTTAACAATTTAGTAGTGAACCAGAAGCAATGAACCTGCGCCCTTTTAATAAAAAGTGCTGCATCTGGACATTCCTGCAAGCATCCTGCTTACTTGCTAACTGACCATTGATGTGTCAACCATGGCTCTCTGTCCTGTCTCTGGTGCAACATAGCCCTCATATACACTTCTTATTATTTCCTGGAGGGATTTTTCATGGGAATGATTTTAATACAGTTTCCTAATTTGTTATATTGCAAAATGAAATGAAAGCAAAGAAGACATGTAAGAGGCTTATTATTCCAACGAGCCATTCTTCAGGAAGATGTAGCATATTGGTTCTAAGCCAACAGCAGCTTATTTTCTGTAGGGCCAAGCAGAGGGAGCCTTGAGCCTGCTCAGTGTTCCCCACTGCGCCCTTTATTATTACCTCCATTTCTGGGCCCGGTGCGCCAAGAGAGAGGTGCTAGTAGAGTAGCTCCTGCGCTGGGCATGAGAGCATCTCTCCTTCCTGTGGCACAAGGACAGTGCTCACTGTGATAGGCCTTTAGCCAGAAGCAAATGCTAGAACACAGAGTTGGAAGAGACGGGCAGTCACTCAACCCAACTCTTAGTGTGTTATATTAGAGAGAGGAGAAATGACAGAGCCAGGACTTACACATTTCTACTGTGATTCATAGCCCAATATTTTATACTTTCATTAACTTATTTATTTATTCATGCTTTTATTGAGTACCTACCATATGCCATTTGACTTACTAGGCAACCAGTGGGGTATGAAGATGAATAAAACATCTGAGATGCTCATGATGTAGGATGGGAGAATCCTATGATGACGCATCTGCAGTTGGTACCTGTGTTGTCCTAGAGGTCTGAACAAGGGGTAATGGTGGCAGAAATAAGGACATCATCTACTTCTATTGGGAAGATTGGTGTCATTGAAGGCACCTTCACAGAGAACGGACTTCTTATGCAATGCACAGAGGATATTGTGCAGTAGGGGAAGAAGAGAAGGACATTCCCTTGTTACTTGGAGGGAGGAGAGGGGGGTGTTACTATCACAAGAGAGCAGTGTCCGAAAGACTATGGTTTACTTCTCTGAAGAGATGCTCCGTAAATCAAGTTTGGAAAATTCTGCATACTGTGTTACTGGTTTTGTGATTATCCAGCATTGTTGTATTTATTTTTTCATGAATGATTGTGTGTGTGTGTGTGTGTGTGTGTGAGAGAGAGGGAGAGGGAGAGAGAGTCAGGGAAGGGGGGGTGGAGAAAGAGAGATGCACTACCTATGAAACACCTGTGGGAAAAGCTGCTTTGACTCTTCCTCCACAATGTCACTCATTCGTCTCTTGATTTCTGCGCCCTGGGCACCACTATTGTCCAAGCCCTTATTTTGACATCCCTGAACTTTTGCAGTGCCACCTAAATGGTCTTTTCCCTCCAATACTAAATACCACCGTCGAATTAGTATTTTTTTAAACTTTAACAAGATTTACCTTTTATGTATTTGTCTTTCTTGGGTAACATATTTACCTGATACAAAAATTTAGAAGTGCAAAAAGATATATAGTGAAAAGTCATTCTCTCATCTTTGTCCCCCATCCAGCCAGCTCCCCCTCCACTGGCAACCACTATTGTTAGATTCTTGAATATTCTTCTAGAGAGATTTTATGAATGTACAATTTGAATTTTCTTTTTCTCCCCTTGATACATAAATAGGAGCATAGGTTAAAAACCATTCTGTACTTTGATTTTTTTTCACTTAGTTGGCTTAGTGTATCCTGGAGATCTTTCCATATCACTGCATGAAGAACTTCCTCGTTCTTTGTTCAGCTGCATTGTATTCCATTGAATGGATGTACCATAGTTTATTCAACCAGTTTCTAGCTGATAGACATTGATGGTGTTCCTAGCCTTTGCTGTTACAGTGTCCCAATGTGTGCTGATACTTCTTTATGTATATTGTTCACCTTAAAAAACAGTGTGACTGCCAATTACTCACAAAACAAAGTATTTTGGCATTCAGGGCCTTCTCCAATAAGGCCCCAAATAACTTTCTAATACTGTTGGTACATGCCGAAATCAACTTTCTTCTTAGTCTAATGATTAAATTCAAGATCTTTTTCAAATACCTCTTTAACTCTCTCTTTATACTTCCCAAAATGAACTAAATGAACTGTCTTTTCTAGCCCCTGATAAAAATATATGTTATTCCCTGAAGGGGCCTTTGCTGTTCTGGGTCCTCTAACTTGGATCTCCACCTTCCTGCTTTGCCTTTGGAAGTTGTCTGTCTTCCTTGGCTCATCTTGAGTTCCACCTTCTCTGCTGATCTTCCCAGGCTTCCTTACTTCTTAGTAACATTCTCTTTCTCTCGGAAACACAAGACCTTACTGTAGTATAACTCTTTTGATTTACCATGTGTGTACATATATGCATGTGGACCCAGGCATGTACTGTTTCTTTGTAAATGTGTATGTGTCCTTTTTTTTTCCTTTTGTGAAGTATTGAAGGGCCTCTTGTACTATTTTATATATATCATTATGGCTTTCAAAATTACCCAGCACCATTCCTTCCTCTATAGCTTTTTATTTACTCATCTGTTATCCTTAAAACATTCAAAAATCCTATATACTGCTCTAAGCCAATGACTTTGTCAGTTCCCCTTTGCCCCCATGTTGATCTTGGGATGAAGAATGATGGTCAGTTGGCTGGACCTTGAATTGCTCCTCTGTTCATGCCTTACCTCACCAGATCTGGCTCTTCTTCTTAGCCAGATGGACCCACCCTTGAGGCACCACAAAAGCCTACATTCCCTGTTTCCATGACAACATACATGCCATCATTTCCAAAATTCTGTCCATTTCTCTTTCTAAATCATGATTCCCCAACCTCAGTGAAGCCTTTATGCCATAGGCTTTTCCAGATTGTCTCTTCCATGCCTCTACTCATTTAAACATCCAGAAATAATGACAATGAGAGCTAGCTTTATCAAGAGCTTTTTATGCACCTGACACAGTATAGCTACATTATTTGCATGATCTCACTCCTCACAACCTAGAAGATAGGGAAACTGCCTTCAGTGTATTTCTCACATTCCACTTTTTGTTGAACAATACGTAAATTATATTTGTGACTGTTTATTGTCAGATGATCTTACGTATGTGTTGGGTTTGCCCACTCTGATAAGTAGCCAATACCCTTTATTTCCCAGGAGACAGCATGTGCATGGTCTCCTCCCAGAGTATGAGTGATATTGTACATCAGAAAACTGAACTCCTTTTAGCCTTTTCCTAAAAAGATCATGGCTAATAATTCTGTGCATACATACTCTGCAAGAATGGTTTTTAGATTATTCAGTTTTTGGATTTTATATGTTTGTACCATTTCCTTTAAACCATTGAGAATCCTTTTATGTTCTTTCATTTCCATCAGATTGTCAATTTCTCCGATACAGGAATTTATGGTATACTCCCTGAAATTTCTGATTGCTAATAAAATTGTTAATACACATTTTCCTACATCAAATAGTTTAATTAAATATTGAATTAATTTTGTATTAACTTCTGCTTTTCTTCTTTTCTCATTTTTCAGGAAATCATTTGCCAGAAGAATACTGTGAGTATTTTCCTTAATTCTTCCAGAAATTTTTTATCTTTTCTGTTCCACCAACTAATCTCTGGCCTTCTTTTTATCTCCACAAATTGTTAATTTCTCTGTTTTCCCTTTTCAGAGTTTCTGATGTATCCATATAAATATGGTTATTTTATCAAAACATTTCTTTAAAAGGAAACTTTTTACAGTAGTGGGAGATGATACTGATGCCTGTTTATTGCATATATACTTATAGTTTGGAAAAAAGTGTTTCCATAGTATATCCAATTTTGTGTAATTCTGAGTGGCACTTAGGCAGCATATATATACACACACTGCATATATGTATATGTGTGTGTTTATACACGTTTATATCTACATACACACTATATAACACAAATTATAGGTACAAATACACACGTATGTACACAGACGTATACAGATGCATAGATATCTATTATCTGTTTATCTCTACAGATTGATTTAAGTTCCTGAGTCTTGTAGTCTGCCTTTGAGACCACACCACAGAATTCCTACCTTCCACGCAATATTAAACAAAAGTTAAAAAGTGATAAAAATAAATTTCAAATTTTAAAAATGCATGAAGAAAAATTACACAATTTATATCTAAGGGAACCAGCCTTGTTATGTTAGTGGTTGTATTTTTCATTTGGAAAATAAGCCAGTATTTAAAGAATGTATCTTTGCAACTTACAGTGAAAATAATATCCTTCATAAAGATCTGCCCCTGAATTGATTTAAGATGATAAGATTAAAAATACAATTGTAGTTTTTCCTTAGACCAGAAAGTTTAAAACTTACTGTTATGATTGTACCAGGGACTCATTGCAACATAAATAAAGTTGTCATTATGCACTTTTATTCCTCACATCTCTGCAGGAAATGAGCAATTATTACTTCAGACATCTATTTCGTGTAACAGTTTTATTAAACAAATACTGATCCAACATGTATTGTGTGCCAGGCTTTGGGCTTGGTGCCACAGGGATTCACTATGGCAGTTGAAAATGGAGGCAGCCAGATTCATAACTGCTCCGGGAGACAGCAAATGACTAGTGCCAGAGTCTAGTTCGGGGAGAAGGTCGATAAGCAAATCAGCAAAGACACATATTAGAAAATTAACTCAAGGCAATGTGCTGAAGAGCGCGTGGCCATATACCAAGTAGTCACAGAAGGTCTTTGAGAGGAGGTGGCCTTTACCGGAGACCTGGTAAGAAAGAGCTAATCATGACCACTGGCAGATCAGACATGTGGAGAAGCAGGGTTATAAGGTTTCCGAGTATTGCCCATGACGAACAGGTCACCTGTTGGCTTGAGTAAGCTCCTGGGCTTCAGGGGCTGGGTGTCCTTCTCAAGACTTGAGGGTTTTGAGCCGATATTTCAATATGTTTGAATGCTGAGTACATTTCTTCCCAGAAACTTAATTCATTTTCCACACACATACACTTATGTTCATCTTTATGTAGCTTTTAAAAATTGAAAAACAGAATCAGCATTATTTTTTTACATAAAGATCATAGAATAGGACTAAGTTTTGAACTGCAGGTTTTTACAGCCAGGAACACAGACATGGGCCAGAGAGACTGCTGTTGTTATTTTATGAGCATGCCTCAGTGCTTCCCAGGTCAGTGCTTTGAAATTTAAGATATGGTCTTTCTTTTTCAAGAGGCAGGCTTAAATATTTTAGAATTAGTACCTTATTAATAAAAGGCAGTTATTCCGCCCAAGGTGTCTGTTCTTGATCACACGGTGTTTTCTTTATTAATTTGCTTTGGATTATCAGTTGTTTCAAACTATGGGTACAACAGCAATCTGTCAACAGAAATTGCAGTAGTAAGATTCCTGAGGTATGAGTGAGCCAACCTGGGAGATAAATAGTCTAGTTTTCATCGTTCTGAAAAAAAGTGCTTTTCTCAGCAGTTGGTTTCTTTAAAAACAAAACAGCAACAAATAAAAAGCAGTGTCACAAGCAACCCTCACACTTTCTCCCCACTGCACGCTCACAGGGGTCTTAGCTCAGGCCTAGGAGCATCCATGTGGCTCCTGAAGCTTCATCACTTCCCCAACAATGGGGAATTGGCAAAAAATATATTTATTGCCTTAGAAACATAGGAAGGAGACTCCAAAAAGTGCAGTGAGGCCAGGAACTTAGGAAGACCTTAGCATGTTGGTTATTTTCTGTGAGGACTCTGAAGCCTTATTCCATGGGGTTTGAAGGAGACGGTTGCAGGAATCCATTTTTCTCTGCTGTTTGCATGACTCTCGTTTTTCTGTCTTTACCTCTCCGCTGCTACTATACACCCAGACATCTGAGAGTCATTCTTTCCCAGAATTAGTTTTATACAGATGCATTTTTCCCTGATGCCCAGTATTTCAATAGTTATGTATCCTATTTCATGTCTTAGACACAATGACATGTGTCATTGTGTCATTAAGGCTTCTGAGGATACAGAACTTTATCCAGCAGCAGCAGAATACTATTTCGAAATGCTAATAGTGCTTTTCTGGTTTATTGGCTTTTCATCTATTTGTTCTAACTTTTGACTTGGAAGATTCAGAGCATTTTCTTTCTGAATTTTGAGTTATAGTACTTATCTAAGACAGGGGTATTTGATTCTGTTGCTCTTTTTTAACCCACTCATAGTTAAAGCTCTAGAAGCTTTGGGAAGCAACCTCTGGTGCACTCGCCTTTCTTTTCTGCTCAGGCGATAGATCAGGTAAAAGGATCAAATTGGTGGACATGCTGTGGGATCTCGGAAACATTTTAGAAGCAGGATATGTTTATTTTTCCTCTTCCTGACTAGCTTTCCAAATTATTGTTTCATGAAGGAGAACCTAAGAAAGGAACAATTTCATGTGCTTGAAAAATCAAATCTCAACCTCTGGAAGATCTTCTCCTACTTTAAATGGAAGTCAGGTCCAGTTTCTGCCTCACTACCTGACATACAACAAGTACCTTAAAGAATATTGAATAAGTAATTCATTCTGGCCGTAAAGGCATGTATCAGTTCTCGTGTGTTTGCTGTGAGGCAGTAGCTTGAGTTCCACAAAGGTGACCTGAGGCGAAGTGTTGGTGGGTCAGCATACGGAGGCCACTGGGGAGGGTGCTGACCCCTCTAACAATAATGGCATACCCTCTAGAGAAGAGTCCCTGGGCTGGAGTCCCAAACGCATCACAGACCAGCTGCATGACCTTCTCTGAGCCTTGTCTGAATCCTCGCCTATAAAACGGAGACAACAGTACTCCCTGCTCCGCGGGGAGCCTGCTTCTCCCTCTGCCTCTGCCCCTCCCCCTGCCTGTGCTCTCTCTCTCAAATAAATAAATAAAATCTTTGAAAAAAAAAAAAACAGAGACAGCAGTACCTTCTTCGGTGGGTTATTGGGAACGCATGACCATTCATTCTTGGCACATGGCAAGTGTGAGTCAATGTTTGCTCTCATTGGTTTTGTTCTAAGGGGAAGCGAAGTGATGTATTGTTCCCCATAATGCTGAAATGGCTAGGATCCGTAATCTGGGCTCGCTGTGCTCCCTAAAACAGTGATAGGGTTTCCCACTTTTCTCATTTTACTTGTCAGCCCTCTGCCTTTTTTTTTTTTTTCCTCTCTATGGTTTTTCTCTTAGAGGTCTCTCATGTTTCCTTAGATTCAACCATACCAAATGCTTCCCAGGTCTGTACTTTTGTTGGAAACTCTTTTATGTTCCAATCACATATTTCCAGCTTTCTTCTGGACATTCTGACTTTCAGTGTCCTGCCCTCCTTAAATCTCAGCCTTTTTAATAGTGAACTTTCACGCTTCCCACCCCAACTCAGGTTTCAACCTCTTGAAGTTCCTCTCATATATTAACTGGAAGTCAGGTTCTGTGTGTGATTTGTTATCTGATATATAACAAGTGCCCTCAACTGTAATATGTTCATAAACAATGATGTCTGCTTCTGCTTTCTGAATTTTTGCGTTTTTGCTAATGATACCACTCTTTTTAGGTAACCCCATTTAGGACTGTGATTATGTTTTCTTTCGTGCTCTGAATCCTTCCATGATTCTCACTGCCCAGTACATACAGTTCAAAATCCTGAGTTTTGCATTCACATCCCTTGCCCGAGCTCTAAGATCCAGTCAGACTGACTTACTCAGGGATGTCCAGTCCAATTTCCTCTTTCTTCTTCCCAGCTCAACTTTTGCTTGCACTAGTGTTCCCTCACCTGGCATCACTGGGAATCTATAGTAGGTCAGGATGAGTGAGTGGAGAGTGGCATGGGCTGAGGCCAGAGAGAGAAGCAGGATTTGGGTTCTCAGTCCCTTGTAGGCCACTGGGACATGTCTTATCTTCATCCCAGGAGCAAGGAGGGGAGCCTTATGCAGCTGAGGGAAGTGATCTGATATAGGTTGTTAAAAGGTCATTTTAAGTGATGAATCATAACTTCACCTGAAACCAGTTTTACCATGTATGTTCACTAACTAGAATTTAAATAAAAACTTGAAATCAGAAAGAAAAAGAAAGATCACTTTGACAGCTGGGTAGAGAATAGATTGGGGGGTGGAAGTGGAAGCAGGGCGACCAACTGAAGGCCAGTGACGGTGGCTTAGGCTGGGTATGTTGGTGGCCTCATCTTCCACGTGGGCAGAGAAGGTGGAGGGAAATGGACAAATAAGAGATCTATTTTGGAGGTAGAACAGACCGGATTTCGATAGGATATGGGTGGTGAAGGAAATGGGAGCCTCAAGGAAGACTTCTGGGTCTCTAGTTTTAGTAACTAGAAGGCTAATGGAGCCATGACCATGACAGAGCAGCCTGGAGGGAGCAGCTTTGTTTCGGCATCACTCACAGCAGAGCCTGTCAGGTGCAGAGCCCTTAAACGTTAGCTCTTATTCTTGTCATGTATTGATGCTGTGTCTCTGTGATTAAATTTTAAATTCCCCGAAGGCTGAAGGCTGTGTTTTTAAAACTACTCTATTTTTCCTGCAGCATACATATATCATAATGCCTTAGCCATGAGAGGTGATGAATAAATATTTAATTGACTGATAGAAGCTATGCCATACTGGGATTTTTGGGGTTTTGTTTTTTTGCATCATCTGTAAGTCCTAATTATTTGCAATAAGCAATTAAAGAAATTGGAGGAAATTTCCACTTTCATAGGTCATAAATAAGAAATGAGGTTTTTCTATTTAGCTTCACATTCAGGATGACTATTTAAAATGACTCAGTGCAGTAGGACTTGGGATTTCATTCGTGTGGAGTCTCCAGGCCAGCTCACCCCCTCCCGGCACCTCCTCTTTCCACAGATGTGCACTGGGAACTACACATTTGTCCCTTACATGATCACTCCACATAACAAGGTCTACTGCTGTGATAGCAGCTTCATGAAGGGGTTGACAGAGCTCATGCAACCGAACTTCGAGCTGCTTCTTGGACCCATTTGCTTACCTCTTGTGGATCGTTTCATTCAACTTCTGAAGGTGGCACAAGCAAGTTCTAGGTAAAGTTGAATAATGCCGTTTGATGATGATAATGGAGTGCTGTTCTGCATCCTTTATTTGTGCATCTTATCGGATGTTTCTTAGATATAGCACACAGCCAAGAACCAGAAAAATAAAAGTATGATATCTTCTAAGTAGATAAAAGAGATGCCACATAGTTCACTGTATTCACAAGAGAACAACTTGAGATCAGAAAGGGGGCAAAAGAAGACTGCTAACTACATTATAGTAATGGTAGGGATAAAAAATATATATATATATTCAAAGTACAAAAATAGTGTCAGAATAAATGTCCACAGACTTTTACTATAAGAGCAAGAATTTTGCCAAAATTGCTGATGGCATGATTATATTTTAGTTAAGAAAAACCATTTATGGTAATGTGATGATGCTGAGTCAGAAAGTGAAGGCTATATTTTGTTCAAATCAGAGGCATCCCTGATTTATTTGGAACAATTTCTACGCAAAACAGTAAAATGAAAAATAAAGTTTTGGCGTTTCAAGTGGTACATGGTAGGTTCTTGGAAAATTCATTAAGATGCAGGATCTTTACCTAAGTCTTTCTAAAGCAAAGCAGAGTGTTAAACATATATATATAGGACTCCCAAATTTCTTAATAATGCAAGATCTATGAGGTGTTCATTCTAGGCATCCTGTGAATTGAAAGTTACAAATGCTGCAAATGTCATTTGTTTCCTTATACAATCATTGCTTTTCTTTGAAATCCTTTCTAGTATTAACTCTTTGAAATGTGTTTTCTCACCAGCCAGTATTTCCGGGAATCTATACTCAATGATATCAGGAAAGCTCGAAATTTATACACTGGTAAAGAATTGGCAGCTGAATTGGCAAGAATTCGGCAACGAGTAGATAATATTGAAGTCTTGACAGCAGATATTGTCATAAACCTCTTACTTTCCTACAGAGATATCCAGGTGAGAAGATGCTTAAAGGAAACTCTTCATCATGTAGCATGTTGAAGGAATAAGGGAGAGTTAGCATCCAATTTCAGTTAGCTGAGAGGTCATTCATGCCACTACATGTAATTTTTTTAATTGACTTTTCTAAGCTCTTCATCCTGAGAATCTATGATGAATGAAAAAGACTCCTATGAGTTAGCCATCCGTGATTGTGTAATGAAGTACTTGTATGGTAAAGGTCTGACTTTTTCCTCCAGAAGAACAAAAAGAAAAATCTGTGTGCATAGCTAACCTGGGGACAATCTCTTCTATTTTGTTAGCCTCAGACACACCTGTCAGCCAATAAATGAAAGCTGTGTTGTGGCAACTAGCAGAAATGTGGGGGGGGGTTGCTTTCTGAACATAGCTCTTACTCCTTGGAATTCTGTTGCTTGAAATTGGTAGTGCTAGATCTGACTAGCCAGGAGCAAGAAATATGCAACTGATTAATTATAAAAATAACTTTTTAAAACACACCAATATGCCATTTAATTTTATTGACATGTCTTAAATTTTCTAAAATAAGGTAAACAGAATGAAATCCTCTCTGAGTTGGAGATTTGCTAATAGATTTTTATATAGTAAAATCTAAATGACTTCTAGTTTTTTATTCCCAGCCTTTCAGGCCCATGTAAAGCTTCATGAGAACAACAGAAATTGGCATACATGTAGAGGTGTGGTACTTCAGATCCCAAGACTAGGGGAGCTTGAAATGACATCATCTTATTACTTAGAAGTTCAGTCATTTGCTCCATGGCCTTGATATTTTGAAAATCATTTCTTTGAAAGTAATTGATAGGACACTGTATGCCAGGAATCTGGCTCCATGGAGAAGTAAACCACCCATAGTTAGACAATAGAGTATTATCATGCTAGATGGTGAACTGTTTGGGGGTCAGTTGTGGTAACTATATTTTAAGGTTTTTATCTATATAATCCAAATTTCTTATTTAAGAAAAAACAATTTCTTTTTGGTTCTAGATTCTTGAAAGTATTCCATGGATCCTACTTCTCTTTTTAACACCCTTCTCGGATTCAAATATCTGGTTGTCAGAAGTCATCTCATTGTCAGAACTTTCTCCTAGTAGTTTAATTCTGTGTTATTCTCCTCTTGTTTGAAAGGACTATGATTCTATTGTGAAGCTGGTAGAGACGTTAGAAAAGCTGCCAACCTTTGATTTGGCTTCCCATCACCATGTGAAGTTTCATTATGCATTTGCACTGAATAGGTAAGAAGGAAAATTTCCGTCCACCGTATGCTAACATACTATTTTGTAACCTGCATTTTCTTCCTAGGGTATTTTTTTGCCATAGCATTGAAGCCACTCCCTATTAGAATGTAATATTAATATTTCTACTTCAACCATATAAAATATAGGAAGCATATACATTGGTTTTTTTATTTTTTTGTCAGTAAAAAAAAAGCCCTTACAGTTTGTATATTTAAATTCTCTTTCGTTTTGTTTTGTTTTAATTTATTTTTTATTATGTTATGTTAGTCACCATACAGTACATCATTAGTTTTTGATATAATGTTCAATGATTCATTATTTGCATATAACACCAAGTGCTTATTACAACACGTGCTCTCCTTAATACCCATCACCCGGCTACCCCATTCCCCCCCATACCCTCTCCTCTGAAACCCTCAGTTTGTCTCCAGGAGTCCATAGTCTCTCATGGTTTGTCATCCTCTCTGATTTCAGTTTTCCCTTCCTTCCCCTAATGTCCTCCATGTTATTCCTTAAATTCTTAAAGTTCTTTTTTTCTCTGAGTTTATTTTTACTATTTATACTTGTTTAGAATTTTTTTAAATTGCACAAATATGATGTTATTTTTAGGCAAATATGCTCAACCCCAAGTGGTTATTTACTTAAAAATTTACAAATGCCTGGGTGGCTCAGTTCATTAAGTGTCTGATTCTTGGTTTTGGCTGGGGTCATGATCTCGGGGTCATGGGATGAAGCCCCGCATCAGGCTCTGTGCTGAGCGCAGAGTCTGCTTAAGACTCCCTCTCCTTCTCTCCCTCTGCCCCTCCTCCCCCCACTCTCTCTCTCTCTCTCCTATAAATAAATAAATCTTTTTAAAAAATTTACTAAGTAGGGTAAGGGTAATTATGTCTAGATGAACATATTCCTGGTAACCAGAGAATATTTTCATTTTCACTGCTCTGAACATACCTAATTATAATCAGAACCCCACTGGGCACATTTTAGGGCATGTATCCATGAATCTGCTAAGACCCGCTTGAAAGCTGCTACTTCCAGTCCTGCCTCTGGGCCTTCTGTCTACATCATGGCACATACCTCAGTGCCACGTCTTACCCAGAGTCACCACAGGCACCGGCCATGCTCTGGCCACACAGAGGCCCGAAGCACTGAGCTGTCCAAAGCTTGTTAGTTGTGCTGCTCTCTTCCATGGTGGGAGTTGAATATATATGTAGTTACTACAACTGAAAAGAATGAGTAGAAGAGAAAGGGAGAGACGTCATGTCTCTGGGCCACATGCTGTGTGTCACTTAAGGCTTGATTATTTTACAGATGAGGAAGCCAAAGCTTGGAGACATTGAATACCTTTTCTTCAAGGCCCATAGTTAGCAAGTCATAAAACTGAGGCTCAAACCCAGATCTGTTGGGTACTGATGTCTGTGCTCTTCATCACTAGGTTCTCCTGCCTCTGTCTGCAAAGAAAAAAGTCAGCGTGCTATTCAACCAGAGATTGTTTCTTCCCTTCTTTATCCACCCAAACTGTAGGACTTGCTAAAGTATCAATAAGTGTAGAATGAAAATATGTTCCATTTCCCCATTTATTAAACATCTTTTTCTGTAGATTTGACAGAGTGAGATGAGACCTCCAGAGATTACCAGCTCCAACTGGCTCTCAAATAAATCTTTCTTGAAAGATGGAATGGAATATGTTCTTTTTTGAAATGAAAACTGAAAGTCTATAGAGCCGCTTATATTTTTCTTTGTGTTTTATCTTTACCTTTCCTAAAATACAATATGATGAATTGATAAGCATATTTGTATGAAGGGTTATTATAAACTCAAGGTACTTAGGACAAAGTGCAAAAAGGAATTTCATAGGCAGATATATTTAAAGTCATAGAGGAGGAGAGAAATAACTTTTTGTAGCAGCTTTATTGAAATATAATTCATATATCATACAATTCACCCATTTAAGATATACAATTTAATGGTTTTTAATATAGTAACAGAATTGTATGACCATCAACACAATAAATATAACATTTTCATCTCCCTAAAAGGAAACCCATTAGCAGTCATTCTCCCTTCCCCCTCCAAATCTCCCAGACCTAGGCAACCGCTAATCTACTTTTGGTCTCTAGATTTGCCTATTCTGGACATTTCATATAAATGGAATCATATTATATGTAATCTTTTGTGACTGGTTTCTTTCACTTAGCATAATGTTCTTAAGATCGAAGAAATAATTTTTAAGAGAATTTTTTTAAAGATTTTATTTATTTATTCGTCAGAGAGTGAGAGAGAGAGAGAGGGAGTGCAGGCGAGCAAGCACAAGCAGGGGGAGCAGCAGGCAGAGGGGAGAAGCAGGCTCCCTGCTGAGTAAGGAGCCCGATGCGGGGCTCAATCCCAGGATCCTGGGATCATGACCTGAGCTGAAGGCAGATGCTTAACTGACTGAGCCACCCAGGCGTCCCTTTAAGAGAATTTTTATCTGGTTTTGACAATGATCTACACATACTTGCTATTTTAAAATGATCTACATAAAGTATCTTCCTTAGATCATCAACTGGTCACACGTGGACTTTAGGCAACTCTTGGGTTAAAGTTGGTTTGTTGGTATTGTCTGTGACTAAGTCTGTACAGTGTTTTGGAGCAAAAGCCATTGAAACCTAAAGTCAGGGCTTGGTCCTTGTCTGGATTAGTCAACTGCCCCATTTAAGGCCACAGACTGCATTCCTAATCCTACTCCATGCCCTTGAACCTATGAACCGTGAAAGTATGGACTATGAAATTAGAAGGACTATATAGATGGGTAAATGCAAATCTATCACCGTCATCAGGAAAGCAGCTCAGAAGTGATCCTTGTTAGACCCAGTAGACGTGCGATAGATTGAAAAGACAAAAAGGCTTAGGACAGAGCTTTACAGGGGACTCTCAAAATCTTATGGTTGTCTTTATCCTGCCAAACTTCACTAATGTGAATCAATATATCAAGTAGAGTTTTAAAAAGATAATTGGCCTACATTGCTTCTATAATCTATCTTGAAACAATGATATTTTTTCTCCTCCAACCTTAGGAGAAATCTCCCTGGAGATAGAGAAAAAGCTCTTGATGTTATGATCCCACTGGTGCAAAGTGAAGGGCAGGTTGCTTCAGATATGTATTGCCTTGTTGGTCGAATCTACAAAGACATGTTTTTGGACTCTAATTTCCTGGACACTGAGAGCAGAGACCATGGAGCTTCTTGGTAAGTATATCAGATAAGACACTTACTTGATAAATCCATGACATGAAAAAAATGGTTTGCAAATGGGAGTGTTAAAGTATTGTTATCCTTTAGATTGTGTATTACGAAATAAATCTTAGAATTTATAGCTTCAGTAAACAATTTTGATGAAATTCATTTGATATGGCAGAGTAAATTGGGGTAAGTTGGATGAAAAGATAATTCGAGAAAGTAACATTTTAAAAGATATTTTAAAATATAATATAGAATATAGGAACAAAAATATTTTGTGGAGAATTTATAAAAATTGATAGACATGAAAGAATACTAGAATGTATGAAAAAGTATACCAAATTTGTGGAGGAGAAGACTTACTATTTTAAAGATGTTAATTCTCACCAACAGGGCTTTCATGTGACTTGACAAATTGATTCTAAAATTTATTTGAAAAAAACAAAGGGCCAAGAAAAGGCAAAGCAATCTTGGAGAACAAAGTGGAAGGACTTGCTCTCCCAGATAACAAGACCTACTATAAAGATGTAATAATTAAGGTATTACAGTATGCGTGTAGGTATAGACAAACACTGGAACAGAAGAGAGAGACTGGAACAGAAGAGAGAGCCTGGAACAGATTGAGATATTTATGAGACTAGATTTGTGACAGTGCACTTCATGAATCAGAGTGGAAAGGGTGGACTCTTCAGGAATGGGACTGGGAAAATTTGTTCATCTGCTCGTAAAAATAAAATGAAATTGGATTTCTGCTTTAAGCCATGCACAAGAAATGAAATCCAAGTGAATTAAAAACCAAAATATTTTTTAAATACCTTAGAAAAAAACTTTTAGAATAAAATATACAAGCTGACCTTGGGATAGGAAAGAATTTCTTAGACAAGGCTTAAAAATACCATGAATCATAGAAAGAAAAGATTAGGAAATGAGAGCACATCGAGATTTGCTTCTGTTCATCAAGGTTCTGCCTTTTGGAAATGGCAGAGTGGGTTCTATTGCACAGCTACTCCTGCCAATTGTAATAATTATAAACTTTGGAAAAACACTTAAGAAGGAAAACAGTTTGGAAGCATTGGTGAGTGACTAAAAGTAGTCAGAAACTGGAGAGGTTTTGATTCTTGGATGAAGGGTACCACACTGGATAAGAGATCCACATTTAAATGGGTTTTCCCTCGGGGGGCATTCCCTGATCAGCAGGGCCACAGGACAGATAAAACTCCAGAAGAAAACCAGAGTCTTAATGATCAAAGGGGTCAGTGTGAGGCTGCCAGAGTGCCTGGAAATTGAGTGCGATACCCCCTACATAAAGGAGCCACAGAGAGAGAGCCTCAAAACCTGTGTATAAATTCTTGTTCAACTCTCAGCTAACCCCTGACATGTGTGAGTTTTACCCTAGGAGCCCAGGTGGAAAATAGTAGCCAGAAGTCTTAAGAGAGCTGAACAGAAATTTCAGCAGCTGCCCAGTGTAGGAGAGACAGACTTTGGAATTTGAACCTGAAGTTAGAGGGGCTTCATGAGCAATCTGAGTTTTCCACTGAAACTCCAGAAGGGCCACAGCGTAGGAATAAAAAACTACATCCCAGGACTAAAGAAGTGCACTAAAAATTAAGAGCAAATCCGATACAGAGCCACCCTAATAAAACCTAAAGCCAAGTCCCCACATGATCAAGGTAAACCACCAACAGTTTATTTGCCTGTTAGAATAAGACTGAATACTCATAAGAGGAGTATAACAGAATCCAAACTCTACAACATGTCATCTAAAGTGTCTAATACACCGTTAGAAACTACTAGATTTATAAAAAAAATAGTTAAGTGTGACAATATCAATTGTTGGCAAAGTTGTTAGAGGAAAGGGAGCCTCTCCTGGTTGTGGTAGAAATTTTTATGACCACTTAAAGATTTTGGTATTATCAAGGAAGGTTGACAGCTAGCCTGTCCTATATCCAGCATATCTACTCCTACTTATATACTCTAGAGAAAGTCTTCTGTTATTATTATTATGTTATGTTAGTCACCATACAGTAGAGAAATTCTTGAAGTTCCTCTGTATAAAACTTTTGACATGCAAAAAAAAAAAATCTTTAAAAAAAGTTGAGCAAAATCAGCAAATGGCAGAAAGATACATGGAGTACAGTATCATTTATGGAAACTTTAAAAAGCAATCATACACACCTAGTAATGGTATGGATGCATGAATGCGCATCATAAATTCTCAATTCAGTATAATGGTTACCAATGGGGATGAAGGAGTAGAAGAGAGTGATTCACATGCAGCTGCAAGACTATTTAAAACATTTCATTTCTTAAGCTGAGTGGTGGGTATGTGGGAGTGTTGCTTATATTATTTTTCTGTCTTTCTTAATATTCCTAAACTATTCCCTAATTTAAAATACATACATTAAAGGAGGTTGGCTTACCTCAGGAGTTCCTCAGTGATAGCCATAAAATCTTTTAAGTTGTGAAACAGAAATCTTAACTTTGCAAAATCTTATATCATTTTAGCAGTTGAACCAGGGACTGAAATTGGGATAATGGGTTACAACCAGGAAGGAAAACCTGGGGACAGTGATTTCCTGGATCCTCATGGAAAACTTTGGTTTGGACTTTTAAATTTGTATTATAAATTTTTAGTATGAGCCAGAGAGTTTTACAGTTTCCCTTTACTAAGTTTTTCTTTTTTCTGCTGTTACAAAAGAGGAATATAGCTATGCAGCCTTTGAATTACCAGAAGATTTACACTTTAAGAAAATTCTTAGTTGGGGGCGCCTGGGTGGGTCAGTCGTTAAGCATCTGCCTTCGGCTCAGGTCATGATCCCAGGGTCCTGGGATTGAGCCCCGCATCGGGCTCCCTGCTCCGTGGGAAGCCTGCTTCTCTCTCTCCCACTCCCCCTGCTTGTGTTCCGTCTCTCACTGTGTCTCTCTCTGTCAAATAAATAAATAAAATCTTAAAAAAAAAAATTCTTAGTTGTAGGAGAATTAGAATCTGATACTTGGAAACATTGTGCCAGTATAAATGCTTTGATATGGTAGTGATAATGAAATGCCTAGGTAATCTTCACAAGCCTAAGTTTCATGGTCAGTGAATTAAAATGGAAAACATCTCCTATGAAGTTAGTGTGCATGATGCACAGGAATAAAATAAAGCATTTCCCTATTTGAAAATCAAACAGTTTAGACTACTGAGAGCTTTCAAGGTCACAGAAAGTTCAGTTAAGGAACAGAGTTTTTTCCAGTGTGTTTTTGTTTTAACTCTCTATACTTCCAGATTCTGGCTTCTTTTTTATGGTTCTCCTTTAGCTGAGGACTGTTAACTGTCTCTCAAAAGAGCTTTGTGTTTCAAGGTCTTCAGGTCAAATTGAAGATGTCAGAAATTCTTATGATTTCATTTTAAGCTGTCCATTAATTTTCTAGTAAGAACAGGGAAGGCTGTTAGAGATCAAAGCCTTTTAACGGTAGGGTCCCTAGGAGTTGATCTTGTGTCACTCACAGACTTATTTGGTATTAAAAGAATGTCACTTTTACTGTAGATTACCTATCCATAACCTGCCATTACTGTCATGTATAGTCATACATCCATTTGTCCTAAGGATGGCTAAGAAGTACCCCCTGCCCTTTTTAAATAGGGTTTTTTTTCATGCCCTCACACTTGTAAAGCTTCTTCGGTATTTCTTAATGTTTTGATCCAACTCCCACAGTGCTGCAAACACACTCATTCATGTTGGTGTGTTGGCATCATCCCTAACCTCCCTTTCTGTTCGAACTGAGAAGTGAAAAGCACATTGTCAAGGTGCTGACACAAGAGGGTGTTCCTGAGGTTATGAGACATCCTGCCAGATTTACCCAAGATTATGTATGTCCTGAGTCATGGGTCCCACAGGGATGTTTCCACTGACTTTGTCTGAGCCGTGTAACTCCCTGAGTTTTCACTTGTCAAATGCTGGTGCGAGGCCAAGGGGAGGGATGTCGTGGCAGGTAGTCAGTCCCTCAGGCCTCTTCCCGTGGACATTTCCCATGGCCTGAATCATTTTTTGTTGGCTTGCAGAGACAGTGATGTACTGACCACGGAAGGTTTAAGGATAGGAACTTTCACTCAAGAGTGTAAGAGCCCCAAGCAGTTGTGATTTCAGTGGCTCATCAAGCTCTTTCTTGCAATTCCCCATTTGAACACCTTTGATGAGTTCAGGGTTCTGCTCCATGTCAGAGGGAGAAAGCGTTGCACTCCTCTGAGCGTCGAATCCGGTGCAGGCATTGTGGCAAGGCACCATTTTACGCCTGCGCACATCTATTTTCTGAGAGCTTTGCCTAGGGGGTCAGAGTACAAAAATAGGAAGTAAGAAAAAAGTTTATGGTTTAGATTTTTTTTTAAGTTTGCAGAATTGTGATACGTTGTTAGAAAAATTCTTTTTTTCTCTTCTGTTAGAACAAACTTTTGTTGTTGAATCTTATCTGGGACAGAGGCTGGGTGGTTTGAATGAATGCATCCTGCTGATTTAAGTATAAAAAAGGACTAGTTCTCTGACATTTACTGTTTTTCATTGTCGCTTCCTTCGTTATTTTTGTCCATTGAAGCTCTTGAGGCTGGGTAAAATAATGCTATTTTTTCTGTACTTAAATTTCTATAATCCAACTTAAGGTAGGAAAAAACGCCTTTTTGACCTTTACGTAATTAAACTGAGTTTAGCTTTTAGTCATGAAGAGGTTGTCGCTTTTTATGATAGCGGTTCAACATAAAGTTAAATCTAAGTTAGAGAAAACAGTCATGGTGTCGGTCATAGGCTCTGGTTAGAGGATGTTTGGGGCTGCGAGAGGATATCACACGAGATGAGACAGTGACGCTGGGCGGATACTCAGCTTTCAAATTAGGAAATATTATGACTCCAAAGCCTAGACTCACATCCTTAAAAGAGGCCACAGAGTTTGTGAAATGACAGACTTAACTAGAATGGCCCAAGGAAATACTATGTACCATGACTTGGAGAGCCATGGAAAATTCATTGCGAAGATTATCTCCGCGATTCCTTTGTTAACCTAATCCAACAAAGAAGTAACCACGAAATAGTCATGCTGAATTCACATGCAGAGTGGCTTACTTGGAGCATTTTGTTATGTGCAGTGTTTGTTCAATTGGTGGAAATAATTACCAATCCCTTAAACTTCAGAGTTGACACAAGGTTTCTGTGTACACTGTTAACTGTTGCAGACTTAGAAGCACCTTGTAAAGAAAGCAAGGCTGACCTTTTTTTCCTCCCATTTTTACAAGCAAGGCCATTGAAACTCGAAGAACTTAAGTGAATTTTTTGACGTCCTGTTATTAATAAAAATCTCAAATCCAATTTTTCAGAGTCAGTGTTGTTTTTACTACCTCCTAGGCTCTCTTTCCTAGAATTTCCAGGAACAGACCTTTCCGGGAATGTCTGTACTGTTTTGTGGAAGAGGACTTTTGGGAGACTGATATGAGATAAATATTGAGTCAACACTTGGAGACAGTGTGATCTTAGGCAAGATAACCTTTAGAAAATTCCATTTTCTTACTTAAAAAATAAGAATAATACTTACCTGCAGGAATTAGGAAGCTCTTAGCATCTTATAAGTAGCAGAATACCTTACTCCGATGGGCTTCAACAATAACACAATGAATTGAAGTCCAGAAGTGAGGCTGGGTCTGGAGTAGGTTGAGTCAGCAGCTTAAAAATGTCGGCTGAGTTCTCTTCCCTCGTTATTGCTGTTGGTGGCTCTGTCTTCCGGCTGGCTTTCTTAGGGTTGCAAAGTGGCCACGGCCATTCCAGGCATCAATCCAACTTAGCTACACCAAGGTCTGGAGAGGAAAGGAGGCCATCTTTTTCTTAGAACTGGGAAAGCAGGCTCATAAAAACCTACCCCAGACTTTCCTTACATTTCTTTACGCTTCTAGTATTCCATCGTCAGCCCAATACTACACAAATCACTGGGAAGGAGGACAGGATTGTTACAACTCCAACTGGCTTAGACTTACTGTTTTTGGAGGAATAAATGCTCTGTTGTGAGAATTAAAAGAAACAACATATGTTAAAGTCCTGGAATTTAGTAGGCATCTAGTGCTATAGCTTTAGTGTAGAATATGTGAAAATAGTTTGTATTTCTTTATATATTGTTATGTTTATCCGTGTTCAACATGGACACTAACTAAATTAAGTTTCCCTTTTCCTAAAATATTCCTAAGGGTTTTCTTTCTCTTCTTTCTGCATCTAGCTGAACATTTAGCTGATGAGGGAAAAATTGCAGAGTCTGTATACTTTTTACATGGGCCTTATTTAAATTTCACATGCCAGAGCTGTTGTGGGGTCACATGGGATAGGCCGTGCTTGTTTGAAATCATATTTGGTTTTAGACATGATGGTATTCTCATTCTTTTTTTTTTTTTTTAAGATTTCATTTATTTGACAGAGAGAGACATAGCGAGAGAGGGAACACAAGCAGGGGGAGTGGGAGAGGGAGAAGCAGGCTTCCCGCTGAGCAAGGAGCCCGATGCGGGGCTCGATCCCAGGACCCTGGGATCATGACCTGAGCCGAAGACAGACGCTTAACGACTGAGCCACCCAGGCTCCCCAGTATTCTCATTCTTAAGGGGAGATATGAAGTCATTTTCAGAACTTTGACAGGAAATTAGGTACCTGTACAGGATTAGTGTAATCATGTCTCCTGTTGTAATGCCAAAAAAGATCCATACCCAGGAAATTGAAAGCATTAAGCCTGTTTTTAGCATTAATATGTTCGTTTTTCCATAGTAACTTGAGAAAGGACAGATAGCTTTGCCTTATCAAATAATTTTCTTTTACGTCAGTGACAGTGTTATTCAAACAGTAATGTGTGCCTAATAACTACTTAGTTTTTACATTATTAATGGGGTTGGCTTTACTTTGGGAGAGTTATGTAACAAGCCAATCGACATACAAATAGAGACCAATGACTATTTTCCATTTGGCAGATTAGCCTTTTTTTCTTTTTCTTGGCTTCAAGTTATCTTTCTCTGTGTTCTCTCCATTTCCACTACCTTCTGTGCACCCCCCCCGAGTCTTACATCACCATCATTCCACTGACATCATTTTTGGTCAGTCCTTTATTGTGTCTGTTAGGTGAGTTTCCAAATTTTAGATGATTTTTTTTTAGAACTCAAAGCCTGAAGAGTTCGTAGTAACTCAACATGACCCCTAGCTCATATATATCCAGATGTAGATGGTTCCTAAGGGACCAACAGCTCCAGGATGACCAGGAGACCCGGGTAGAACATACAGTGTGCCCACAGTTGCTTTATAAGCAAGCACCCTGGTAAATTGATTGCATGCCTTGACCTTGCTTTAATGTCACACCCAGCAAATGATAGATTGGATGAAGCTCTGTTATGGCCTGACCAAGTTGAAATCCAGGAATGGTAATATTCAGGATGTCCCTGTGGAGGTTCCTAATTGCAGCTAACAAGTACTGAGCACCTAAGGAGGGCAACTAAAGCTTGCTTTATATAACTCAGTTGTCAGAGGGTTGAGTGAGAAAACTTGATGTTTGCCAAGCATTATGCTGAAAGGAAGGAGAATGTGAAAGAATGGGGTCATTTCACTCACCGAATGAAAGCAATCGTTTCCAAGCCTGGCTGAACATCACAGTTGTTTGTGGAGTTTTTCAACTATGTGGATGGAGAGTTCTTTGCCCCTGGAGATTCTGCTTAGTGAGTCCATGTTGTTGACTAGATTAACCACAATTGATAATATGCTTATTCTCTTCTTAGTAAAGGTTTAGGTTTTCTCCATATTTTGTTGTTACTCCCTTCCTCCTAAATCTTTACTGTTCTTCACATCCTTAAAGATAAAGTTTAAACTCCTGACCCCACTTTTACCTGCCCTTTAGAGCTTTCCCAAATGTGTCTCCTCCCATCTTCCCAGCCTTCTTAGAATATGGGTTTTACATTTTAATTTGAGAGAATTGGCAATTATTGGAAGGGTAAGTTTACATTGGTCATAAACATGTGAACACAATTCACTCTCAAGAGCGATCAAATAAGTACACGTTAAAATCCCAAGCTATGCTTTCTTGTTGTTATCAATTGGCAAAGATGAAAAGAGATGAGAATACCTTATTTTGGCATGAATGCAATGGAAAGGTCTCTCTCCTACACTGCTCTTAGGAAAGTGAATGAATTGGTAAGACCTTTCTGGGAAGCAATTTGACATTATGCATCAAGAGCCTTGAAATAATTCATGTTCTTTAATCCAGTTATGTCCTTTGGAAACTATCCTAAAGAAACAGCAGATATGGAAAGAAAGGTGTGTTTGCAACAATGTTTACTACCTGAATTTTATGGTAACAAAAAATTGGAAGAAATCTAAATGTCCAACATTTGGGGAAAATGTTAAGCGAAGGATAACCTCCCCATGTGATGGAATATCATTCATTCAAAATTGTGGGGATGGGCTTTGGTGGTAAAAATATAGGTACCATAAAACTTACCATTTTAACTGTTTGAAGAGTATAGTTCAGTAGCATTAAGTACATTCACATTGCTGTGCAACCATCGCCACTCTCCACCCACAACACTTCTCATCTTACAAAACTCAAACTCTATACCCATTAGACAACTTCCCATTTTCCCCTCTTCTCAGCCCCTGGCAACCACCATTCTACTCTGTCTCTATGAATCTGACTCCTCTAGGTATTTCATATAGGTGGAATCAAATGGTATTTGTCTTTTTTGCAACTGGCTTGTTTCACTTACCATAACGTTCTCAAGGTCCATCCATGTTGTAACATGTGTCAAAATTTTCTTTTTTAAGGCTGAGTAATACTCTATCTTATGTACACACCATATTCTATTTATCCATTCATCCGTTGATGGACCTCTGTCTTGTTTTCACCTTTTGGGCCATTGTGAATAATGCTGCTATGAACATTGGTGTACAAATATCTGCATTTCCTGCTTTCAGTTCTTTTGGGTATATACCCAGAAGAAAATGGTGGTTTAAAAAAAATTTTTTTGATAGTAACATGCGTCATGCTATCCAATCAAAATTTAAAAACAGATTATAAAAATAACATGATTCTCTTTATTTGGAAAAAAAAAAGTCAATGAAGAGGAAAAGGACTGGAAGAAGATAGTTAGAATTTGGGGTTATTTTATTTTCTTCCTGACTTTTCTGTTATAATAAGGATCATATACAAATAAGTAGTTTGAAATGAAGAGAGGGTTTTCCCCCCATCTACAAACCAAATTAACAGAGTGATTTGGCACTAGTTTTCTTCTTACACTGTCCTGCTTTGTCTGTGAGTTTTTTTATGAGTGATAATTTAAGAAATATCCCTAGAGATGCAAAGCACCATGAAATTCTAATTTAATTACTTTTATGTCTCCCAGAAAGAATCACAGCTGTTATATCACAAAGCAGGAAAAATGACAGCTAAGTAGAGAGAACTTGACTTGAGCTCAGTTTCTTCTTTGATAGAAAGTAAATGCTCTTTAGCTAGAAATAATCAACTCAAGAATATTTCCTTTATTCTTGACTTTGTTGAACATCTCAGTGCAGATGCAAAAAATGAACTGTCTTTGTTATAAAGACTTCGTCACTCACTTCATAATCAAGTACTTGCCTCTTTTAGAGCTAGCTTGCAATCAGGTGACAAATACAGTTGCTAATAATAAGGCAGCCTTGAACAAAAGTCTATTGCTTTGGAAGCTCGACTAAGAAGTTTGCATCTTTTCAATGTAATAATAAATTGAAGAATAAAGTATTTACTTCTTTCCAGTAAACATTTAGTACTAAAATAAGAAAAAATCAACAGTAGTGGACATAACTTCATACAGTTACTCAAATGTAGTCACTAGAATCCTCTTAAGATGTGAATATCTGGTTTCATCCTTAAGATTTCTTTATTTCATGAAGTCATCTTTAATTTAGCTTACTCACCTCTAGCCATTTTATTTCTTTATCTTTATAGATAGTTTTACACTAATAATCAGTTTATAGATTTCTTTATGTAAGGACTAATGTTCACATTCATTTATCCTCTTGCTAGTTAAATGGTGAAGTTTTCAACAACATAAAACTTCTTTGGGACATTTTTATGGGCATGTTCAGCAGTATTGCCATATCAGTCTTTTAAAAATATTAGTCTCTAATAAGATCAATCAAATATATTTTGTGACAAATACCATTCTTTCCAAGAATATATCAATACCTCTTTCTGTTGTATATAGAATATAAACTTTATCCTTGATATAAAAGCAGTTCCTCCTGCTTTTATTTCTCATAATTTTTCCTGTTTCACCCAACTCCCTTTTACTAAAAAAACAAAAACAAAACAAAACAAAAAACCAGAAAGTCATGAAAAAGGGCTAAAAAAATTTTTTTTGAACATACACCAAAGGATAGGCAGGGTGATACCGAGAAGAGGGCTCAGCTTTGGAATTGAGCAGAATTGGGTCAAGTTCCTACTCTACCACTTCTAATGTGCATGACTTAATATGTCCAGTCTTTAGTGTCCTGATCAGTAATCTTGAGAGAATCCTCTCTGCCGTAAAGAATTGTCAGAATTAGAAATATTATGCTTGAAGTGTCTAATGCAATGCTTTGTACCTAGTAGGTGCTCAGTAATGAGAGGCAGCTAATACTGGTGTGTCTGTTTGGTATTGTTTCTATTTGGTATTAATCACAGTTTTCTTGGGTGGAGAATGTCATCTGTGCTACGTCATATTATTGTTAGAAATATACTATCCCTGTTCATAGGAAAGCCGATCTATCCCACCCACGACACCAGGTTTGGGTGTATGTCTTGGTTGATGCTCATTATCAGCAGAAGCTTTAAAAGCCATGTTGTGGTTGTGCTGTGTGTATTTTTCCTTGGTCATTTTCTGGAAAAAACTGCTCCTTCAGGCTGGGTCCAGGAAGGAAAACAATGTGGAGCAGAGCTGAGCCAACCAACATAGAAATGTGGCATTAACAGGCATTGTTAGCTACTGGGATTTGCAGTTGTTTGATACCATGACACATTTACCCTAAAATGAATGATACATCACCTTCAGCTAAAATGGATGCTTTCATTCTTTTAACATCTATATGTTAACATCTATATTTTAACATTATTTTAGCATCTGTATTTTAACAATAATTTATCAAGTTTGAGTCTTAAAAAAAACCAATGAAATGATAAAAGATGTTTGGAAAATTAGCATCAAGGAACAAGAGAATACAAATATGCCCATAATAAGGATCAACGTGCTTGGTATAACTGACCTCCAAGCCAATAGGCATTTTAGTAGAGCATGAAAAAAGAATCATATGCTACTTCTTCGGAAGAAACTGTGCACTCCCTAGCCATAAATTAAAGGAATTTCTCATATAAGATGCTCTATAGACAACAGTGAAAGCTATATAAACAATATCCTTGATATTTTTATTAAATAGTGAATTTCAACGACTTTAAATTGTAATGTGGTGAAGGTGATATGCAGTGCACTAATTCAATGTGGTCTAAGGGTGTAGCTTTCTGGTCATATGGTTTCTATCAAAGTGAGGGTTTAGACTGCTGAAGAAAGTGAATAGATTCTTTTTTTAAAGATTTTATTTATTTATTTATTTATTTATTTGACAGATAGAGAGAGAGGACAAGTAGGCAGAGAGGCAGGCAGAGAGAGAGGGAGAAGCAGGCTCTCCGCTGAGCAGGGAGCCTGACCCGGGGCTCGATCCCAGGACCCTGGGATTACCACCCGAACCGAAGACAGCTGCTCAATGGATTGAGCCACTCATGCACCCTGAATAAATTATTTGAGTCTCCTGTGAACCACTGTCTTTATCACTTGTCTCAGCTTGGTTCTTGGTAAGAAGTGGATGCAGACTTTCTTCATTCAGCAAGTATTTCATATTCACCTGCAACATCCCAGACATCCTGATGATCCAGGCATTGGAGATTCAGTGGACAGCAAGACTGACAAGGTCCTTGTTCTCATGGAGCTTGCACTCTATTGGGGGAGATAGATAATAGAATAAAAAGTAATTTGAGATTGTTATAAATTCTGTAATAGATATAGAATTATACAGAGTTTCCATTTTTTTCTTAAATCGTTTCAAGAAAATTTTCCATTTTACCTAAGTTGCTATATTTATTGGCATAAAGTTATTCTGAATATCCTTTTACTTTTAAAGATTTTATTTTTGGGACACTTGGATGGCTCAGTCAGTTAAGTATCTGCCTTCGGCTCAGGTCATGATCCCAGGGTCTCAGGATTGAGCCTTATATCGAGCTCCCTGCTGAGTAAGGAGTCTGCTTCTCCTTCTGCCCCTCCCCACCGCTCATGCTTGCTCACTCTCTCTCTCTCTCTCTCTGAAATAAATAAATAAATCTTAAAAATAAAATAAATATCGGGGCACCTGGGTGGCTCAGATGGTTAAGCGTCTGCCTTCGGCTCAGGTCATGATCCCAGGGTCCTGGGATCGAGCCCCGCATCGGGCTCCTGGCTCAGCAGGGAGCCTGCTTCTCCCTCTCCCCCTGCTCATGCACTCTCTCTCTCTATCTCTGTGTCTCAAATGAATAAATAAAATCTTTAAAAAAATAAAATAAAATAAAATAAAATAAATATTTAAAACATTTAAAAAATATGTTTTATTTTTAAGTAATCTCTGTACCCAATGTGGGGCTTGAACTCAGAACCCCGAGATCAAGTCACATGCTCTCCCAATTAAGCCAGCCTGGCACCCCTCCTTTTACTTTCTTTTTAATGCTAACAGGACCTATATTAATCGTCCTCCTGATAGTGTAGCATAACAGTAATTTATATTCTCTCTCTCTCTCGTCTGATGAGCAATTTGCCTTGGAGTTTATCATTTTATTAATCTTCTCATAGAACCAACTTTTGGCACTGCCAATTTTCTTTATTGCACTTTTTATTTCATTAATTTCTGCTCTTTCCTTTATTGTATCTTTCCTTCTACTTTGGGAATAATATGCTGTAATTTTTCTAGATGGGAGCTTACAGGATTGATTTTTCAACCTTGCTCTTTTCCCAACATATGCATTTAAAGGTATAAATTATTCTGCATCCCAGAAATTTTGATATATTGAACTTTCAATATTGTTCAGCTCAAATATCTTTTCATTTTCAGCATGACTTCTCTGACCCCTGGGTTATTCAGAAGAAGGTTGCCCAATGTCCAAACATATCTTTCTTTTTTGTTCTCTAGTTTAATTCTGTTGTGGCAAGAGAACACACTCTGCATTATTTCAGTTCTTTGAAATTTGTTGATAAGTACCTTATGGCCCAGGATATGGTGCGCTGTTGTTGGGTGTAGTGTTCCACATAAGTCAGTTAGATTAACTTGGTTAATCTTATTATTCAGATCTTCCATATCCTCGTTGATTTTTTTTGTCTGCTTGTTTGATCATCACTGAAAAGTGTTTTAAAATCTCCAGCTATAAATGTAAATTTGTCTAATTTTTAGTTCTGTCAATTTTTGCTTTTATATGTTTTGAAGCCATATTAATAGGTATGTTTAGGATTATAAATTTTTCTTTGAATTTACCCTTTTATCATTATGAAATGTCCCTCCTATGTCTTGTGATAACTTTTGCTGTAAAATCAGTTTTGTCTGATATTAATATATAATCACAACAGACTTCTTTGGGTTAATATTTGAGTGATACATCTTGCATCATTTTATTTTCAACTTAACTGTGTCCTTATATTTAAAGTGTGTCTCTTAAATGTATATAATTGAAATTGCTCCTTCCTTCCTTCCTTCCTTCCTTCCTTCCTTCCTTCCTTCCTTCCTTCCTTCCTTCCCTGTTGTTCAGTCTAACTTGACAAATCTCTTTTATTTGTAGTGTTTGGGTCACTTATATTTATTGTGATAACTGGTATTTGCAGTTATGTTTACCATCTTGCTATTTATTTTCTATTTGTTTCATTGTTCTTTTATCTTTTAGTCTTCCATTCCCCCCTTATTTTCTATTAATTTAGTATTATATTTTATCCTCTCTTAGGCCTTTACTAAAACTTTTTCTATTATTAGTTTAGTAGTTCCCTAGAGATTGCCATCTACATCCTTGACTTTTATTGTCTACCTTAAATTTGTACTTTACCACCTCCTGAACAAGGAAAGAAACCTAGGGGAGTTTAAATATTCAACAGTTCTTATGTCATTGCATTATCTTTTGGCTTCCATAGTTTGTATTGCTAAGTCAGCTATCAATTTTATTGTTCCTTTATAGGTGATGTATCTTTTTCATTCTGGCTGATTTTAAGATTCTTATGTGTCTTTGGTTTCAGCATTTAGACTGTGATTATTTCATTTTCTCCTAACTTGAAGTTGCTGAGCTTCTTGAATCTGTGGGTTAATGTTTTCAACAGTTTGGGAATATTTTTGGCCACTATGTCTTCAAATATTTCTTGTGTTCTGTGTTCTCTCTCTCTTCTTTCTGGAGTTACAATAATACATATGTTAGACAGTTTAACTATGTCCCATATGTCTCATGCTTTGTTGTGTTTTCTCCCTTTTTTTTCTCTCTCTGCTTCCATTTAGATACTTTGTATTGACCTGTTCATTTCACCACATCTGTCTTTTGTTCTGTGTGGTCTGCTATTAAACCCATACAAAGATTCTTTTTGATTCTTCTTTTTAAGATTCCAACCCCCTAATGAAATTGTTTATCTTTTTATCCCTTTTGTCCATCTTTTTCTTGATTTTTATCATATTTGTAATAATTAGTTTAAACTCCTTGTTTATAAACTCCAACATCTGAATTATCTCTGAGTCAGCTGCTCTTGTCTATTTTTGCTCTTTTGTTTATTGGTCACATTTTTCTGGCTTTTTGCATGTCTCATAGTTATTGTATCCCATATATTTTGTATTTAAGAATTTTCAAGACTGAAGATGGTTTATTTTCTCTCTCAGAAAGTTCTCACTTTCCTTTGTTAGCTGGATAGGATAAGAAGCTGATTACTTCAAAAAATGCAATTGAGTTGGGGCGCCTGGGTAGGCCAGTTAGTTGAGCATCTGAGTCTTGGTTTTGGCTCAGGTCGTGATCTCAGGGTCCTTAGATTGAGCCCACATGGGGTTCCACACTCAGCGCGGAGTCTGTTTAAGATTCTTTCTCCCTTGGGGTGCCTGGGTGGCTCAGATGGTTAAGTGTCTGCCTTCGACTCAGGTCATGATCTCTGGGTACTGGGCTGGAGCCCCACATCCAGCTCCCATCTGGCTCAGCAGGGAGTCTGCTTCTCCCTCTCCCTCTGCCTCTCCCCCTGCTTGTGTGCTCTCTCTGTCCCTCTCTCTCTCTCAAATGAATAAATAAAATCTTTAAAAAAAAAAAGATTCTTTCTCCCTTACCCTCTGCCCCTCTCCCCCCCTCAAATAAATAAATAAATCTTTATAGAAAAATGCTATTGAGTTGAGTTGGTCTGGGTTTCAGTTTTAGCTGACCCAGTCTATCTTGATTTTGTTTCAGCTTTTGATTAAGAGCCAAGCAGGTCTCTATCTACTTATCCCTAAGTACTGTGGGCAATTTCATATCTGCCCTTTGAAGTTTTGAGTTTAACTCTTTGTTCTTTCACATCATACAGCTCTAAAATTTGGTAATTTTTTTTAAGGAGGAGATTGTCATATATTTGTTGCAGGCTCCACCTGCTAAGTCCTGCCAGACTTGAGGAGATTTATTTTGCCACCCCAGCCCTAACTTATCTCCCAGCCTCCTATACAACCCACTATTCAACAAATGTCCTGTGGAGAAAACTGGCTACATGTTTGAGGCTCCTCCAGGTTTCATTCCATCATGCCAACCCATGCAACTATCAGGAAATCCACTAGTTTCTCTTTTCCCCGGTAGAGTTTCAGAGAGGAAGTTTCTCTGCCGATGCCAAGCCCAACCCTCATCTTGTGGTCAGAATGAGCAAATGCCCCTATAGAAGACAAAGCAATTCAGCTCATCTTGGAAGGGCACTTCCCTCTCTGAAGCTTTATTTCAATGATGTTTTTAATTGTTGCTTCCATAGATCTCCAGTGTCTATAAAAATATGTTTTCGATTATGTATCCTTTTTCCGCATAGTTGTTATAGCAGAAGTGATGGCTTCTAAATAGACTACTACATCTACTTTGAAGCTAAAGTTTTCCCCCCAGCATTGAATATTCTTCTTGAACTTAAATGGTTATATAGCTTTCAAACATTTGGAATACATTTTATTCCCTATCACATTTTATAATGTTGGAAATTTAGAGTACTTTTTTCAACTTATAACAAATATCCTTGTAACTGAATTTTTGATTACATATTTGAGCTTCTCCTTAGTATAATTCATAGATGTGTAATTGTTGTGTCAACAGATATGCATAATTTTTTTAAATTTTACAATTTTGACATATATTGGCAAATTTCAACCAAGAAATACTGTACTAATTTATGCTGACAGTGTGTGAGAATTCTTAATTCCTATGAGTGGTATATTAATAATATATGACAGGATTTTATTTCTCTTGTAACATACCTACATGTTATCTTAATCGCCAGGAGAATCCAGAAGATGTTAAGACTTTCTCCTCAATACTGAAGTCATTGTCATGGAGTGCTATGAATACTAGAAAAATATAAATTATTAATTTTATTGGCATTCATATTTTGGTTAAAAACATAAAAATATATATTGTTTATGGGAACATAAAAATAGATGTAAGCCAAACTTTTCATTTTGGTTGGTTTTGGCACATAGGAAGTCCTTAGTCAATTTTTATTGATTAATTTGGGCATGTCTTGCTTTTTGCATTTTTCCTTTAATATCTTTAAGAGAAATTCCATGTTCTTTGGTTTCAGGAGAAATGAAAGAATTTATTTGTTGAAAATATTGCATATCTTGATATGAATTGGTAGAAAAGAAAGTATACAACTTCTTTCTTCTTCTATACTCTTTTTAGTGGGACCTTCTACTTGCGTCTGAACAAACACAAAAACCTTTGAGACTTACATGAGTCTAAGATTTAAAAATCATGTCTTTCCTTTATATGACTAGTTTTAAATATCAGCAGTCTGGGAGCATGTTTTTTCCATCTTAGAATTGGGAAACACCTATACTTCTGGAGAGGTAAAAATGCTTTTTGATCATCAACAGTGATGCACTTGGAAATTTTCTATTCTTCCTCCATCTCCATAATTATTTGAGCCAACTAGTTAAGATTAATACTTACTTGATTTTTGTTTCCATTCAGAGATACTTATTCTATTTAAAAAATAAGACCCGGGGTGCCTGGGTGGCTCAGTGGGTTAAGCGTCTGACTCTTGGTTTTGACTCATGTCATGATCTCATGGGTAGTGGGATCAAGCGCTGCATCAGGCTCTGTGCTCAGCACAGAGTCTGCTTGAGATTCTCTCCCTCTGCGCCTCTCCCCACTCACACATGCGCACATGCTCTCTCTCTCTCTCAAATAAATGAATAAATCTTTAAAAAAAAAACTTGACTATCATGCATTAGAAGTGACTATTGTGCATAAATAAAAATTAAGACCCTTAAAAAGGGCACATGATCCTTCATATCCAGAAAAATGTACTTTTTCTTTCCTTTTGAAGTTTAACTTATCATTTTAAGTTATGGAAAATTTCAAGAATGTATAAAAGCCAAGAGTATACTGTAATGCACACTGGTATGCCTGCCACCACTTTTGCTCTTCCTATCTTTTATTTTAACAGTTAATGATTTAAGTGGGAATGCCTTTATCTCGGAATTGTAATGTATTTTTTTCTTATATATATAACCTTTTTTTTTTTTTGTATCATCAAATGGTCATTCATTCAGTATGTAGTCCTTAAATTTTCCTTAATTTGACTTTTTAAAGTAAAGACTTCATTTTTCATGTTTGTCTCAAGCAATTTCTAATGGTCACCAGGGTGTTTATTTTTTTTCTTCGTGATCCCAAATGTAATAATATTGAATATTGTTGCCTGTTAAATGATGTATGTGAGGAAGTACTTGGACAGAATCTAAGAAGTATTACCTTGAAAATACAGTGGATGTGCAAACACTGAAGTCTTTTCAAATGTCCAAGTGTTTTTCAAAGGTTGATATTTAGTTTCATGCATATTCAGAAAAGGGTTCTTATTCTCTTTGAGCCAAAATTAGTATGCACAGGCACAATCTCTGTTTTTCTTAATTTCTTAGTGCAATTGGCATTCTTTATTTCATTTCCGCATCACACTTATGAAACTCATTGTCTCAGTGTGTTACCTAGATGGTACCCTCATTGCTTTGTGTATTTTTAAGGCTTTTTAAAAACCACTTTTAAAAATGGGTACAGGGTTCTTATTTTTTAATTACCACTGCTTACACATGTGTGTACACACACACACACACACACACACTCTGTCACATTTCTGGTAGATTGTTGAAAAGAGGATTTTTTTAGAAGACAGAGGCTACTATGATACAGGTAAGCTAAGCAGGGGAATGCAGTGGGGCCGAGGGCAAGGAGAGGCAGTTACTTAAGCATTAAATTCTAATAGCACAGCACACTACATTCTGGGATGAAGGCCAGTGGAATATTTTTGCTTGCTCAGGCTTTGGAGTTATGCAAACAGAAGCTATTGCACACCCAGAGTTTCATGATTGAGGAAGTAAACTTGTACATTTGTTTTTTTTTAATAGGTTCAAAAAGGCATTTGAATCTGAGCCATCACTACAGTCAGGAATTAATTACGCGGTCCTTCTCTTGGCGGCTGGGCATCAGTTTGAATCTTCCTTTGAGCTCCGGAAAGTTGGTAATTACAGCTTGATATTTTACATGGAAATCAAGAAACTGGACCCAACTTGGCACAAAGAAAAAGAATCATTGACAGATAGACCGTTTGCTTTTTGTTACTATTTCTATAGATTTTCTATTACTGTATCTCCTTGTTTAGTGTTTCATACTATTGTTCAGAATCCTGATACTGGGATGTCATTTGGTTTTTAGTGTATTTTGCCTGTTTCTAAAAACATCCTGGTTAATATTTATTGTTACAGCACAAATTAATATTGAAAATATGGGCTCTGCATTCAGCCCCAACTCCCAAATAAGGTAGTGTTTAGAACATCAGGAACATTTCCTATTTTAGATTTAGAGGAGGAGGTGGAAAGAAGAAGGAGAAGAAGAAGAAGAAGAAGTAGGAGAAGACGGAGAAAAGACCTCTGATATTTTCTATTTCTGATTCTCTTACACACCTTCAAGCACTGTGATTTCAGTGGTATTGGAGGTGAAGCCTCCCAAAGCCCCCCAAGAACAGCAGATCAAGCAGATGGCAGTCTTGGCAGTGACTAGTCTCCTTAGAGACCATCTCTGAATTGTAGCCATTGATAGAATGTGCTTTTGTCCCTTTTATCTGTGGACATTGTCTCATCTGCTCACCCTTCTTTGGAATGTGAAGATTTACTGCATCTTAGTGAATAAATTTTGTGTGATTTTTTTTTTTTTTTTTTGCTTCTGGCTTTAATAATATTTTTTTAAGTTTTGCATACTGGAAAACTGTCTATGGTAGTGAGATTTTGCTCTCTCTCAGTTTCTAACCATTCTCTTTCAGGGAATCTTTCCAACTCTTGTAGAAGTCATTACTACAGACCTAGAAATATTATGCCATATTTTTCATAGAGGAAAAAAAATTGATCTTAGTGAATCTGTAAATTGTAGAAGAACCTTTTCCTTTAAGATTTTTAACTGGAGACTGTTTCTGTTTAATTTTCCTTGAAGAAAAATGAGTCCTAGACTTTTTTTTTTTACATCATTTGGGAAGGGGTTATAAAATAGCCATGTGTAATGTTCTGGGAAATCCTTGACAGCAAAGTTTGAGTATTAAATAATTTTTGAAGGGTGTCTGGGTGGCTCAGTCGTTAAGCATCTGCCTTCAGTTCAAGTCATGATCTCAGGGTCCTGGGATTGAGCCCCACGCCGGGCTCCTGGCTCAGTGGGGAGCCTGCTTCTCCCTCTCCCTCTGCCTCTCCCCCTGCTCATGCTCTCTCTCTCTCTCTGTATCTCTGTGTCTCAAATGACTAAAAATAAATCTAAATAATTTGTGAAAGGGCCCAGACTAAAAGAATGATAAAATACTTGTTGCTGCTGGATTGCACTGGTATTCAATGCACAAACCTTTATTTGAAATAATTTTTTTCAGTTGGTAAATGAAATCAGAGAAAATACATGGCAATTTGTACTCAGGAATTGTGATTATAAAAAAATTTTGTATCTAAGGTTGATTTTCAAACTCTACACTAGCCAAAACTCTTTAAGTACTAGCGATCTAAAAATAATTTGTACGGCTATGTTCTTGAACTTAAGGTGAAGTTTTATTAAGTCCTCCAGATCATTACAGGAATTGACACTGATCTGCATGTGTTGATAGAGCATTAGCACAGCGGCTTGAAAATGTACCTACTCTAAATTCTCACTTTTAAGTTAAATATAGGTTAAAATGATCAGCACTCTGCTAAGAGAGTAGATCTCATTGCAAAAAAGAAATGATAATTATGTGATGTGATGGGAGTATTAGCTAACACCTGGTGGTGACCATTTTGCAATATGTAGTGGATCAAAGAAACACGTTTTACACCTTAAACTTACACAATATGTCAGATGTGTATTATAATAAAGCTGAGGGAAAAGAAGAATGGTCAGCACTCTGAGGTTTGAGGAACTGATTAATATAACTTTGTAAAGAAAACATACCTTAATTTTTTTTTCCAAGAAGAACTCATTCATAATACATGTTAAGCAAGCAATTGGAAACATATGAAGTTGAATTTTAAATATTGGAAAGTGCAGAACATAAACAGACTTTTTAAATTATTTATTTATTTTTATTTTTTTTTTTTTTGACAGAGAGAGAGAGACAGAGAGAGAGGGAACACAAGCAGGGGGAGTGGGAGAGGCAGAAGCAGGCTTCCTGCGGAGCAGGGAGCCCGATGAGGGGCTCGATCCCAAGACCCCGGGATAATGACCCTAGCCGAAGGCAGACGCTTAACGACTGAGCCACCCAGGTGCCCCTAAAACATACACAGACTTAAAATGTGACTTGATGATGAATTTTTAATTCAAATTTTAGGTTTCTAAAATACTGTGACATACACTCCAAATTTTATGTCCTTTATAACTAAAATGCAATTAAAACTCACTACTTTAGATTCTACTCAATAATAAATTATACTCATCATCATAGGCTGACCTAAAGTTAATTTTTTTATGGTAAAATAGAATTAAAAGGATTTTCAAGGAAAAACAGATTAAGTAAATTGTCTAATATAATATTAATAGTATGGAATAAAAATAAGATTAATAAATAACACATTTTGCATATTTTAAAGATATATTTTTAAAAAGCATTTTTTAAATGCTCTAATCAAATTTCTCAGTAATTTATATCTTCTTCCATTCATTCTCTTGGCCCCCTGCAAATGTACAAATTAGCCTGAATTACTGAGCTCCCTTTAGTAATCAGACTTTTTTTTTTATAAATAAAATCCCTTCTTCAGGTGCATTTGAAATTTTGATTTATTTATAAAAGGTAAGCAATTAAAAATTAAGATACCAAAACATAACCATAAACATATCATCTTAAGTTTAAGATCTCTAAGGTAAGACCCGATTCTTAATTCTCCTCACGTACTGTCCAAAGGCTCTCAATTCTAGTTGTGTGTGTGTCTGAGGTTAAGACTAACTGTTTCATGATCTGTGTTTCACTTTCCCAGTTTTTGAATAAGCATTGATGTTTAGACTATTTAGAACTAGGATTTGAAAACACAGAACCACATCTTACATGTTCTTCCTATTTTCAGCTTCACAAGACTTAAAATTAATATTCAGATGTTAGCCAAATAAAAGATGATTTTCCCATCTTCTGCGGACTTTTTCAACTATGAGACATTTTATGGGAGAGAGTCAGAATTATAGGTTTGGGTCCCCAACAATAATGATGATGTAATAAAAGAACATTATGCTTGGAATTGAGACAAACCACTATTTGAATCTCATTTTCAGGGAGCAATAAAAATGAAATCTGTATTACTGAATATGAAAGTCCATGATTCTATAAAGATAATTCTAAAAAGGAAATCAAAACAAGAACAAAATCCATCACCAACCACAGAACAGCTCATTTCTTCTGTATGGAGGTGACCAATTTCTCAGATACTTGGAAATTATAGGGAAGAAATTAGGTACCTTCCCTTCTTTTTTAAGAGATATTATAGCTCATCTGGTTGATGAGATAGAAGCTCTTCTTAATGTATTATTCCGAAAGAAAATGTACTCTTCAAAAGAATTCTAGTTAACAAAGTAGAGAGAATGGTAAGAATGACAATGATAGTGATGTTGAAATAATGATTTTGGCAAGGATCATCAATTAAAAGTTAAATCATTAAATGAAAATGTTTATTTTTTAAAATTTCATTCAACCATATTTACCTGATACCAAAGCTCCCTCACAGATTGCTTGTTAGTCGCAAAGGACAAATGTGCCTATGCAGTCCATTCTATATATATGCCCTCCAGCGATCTGGCTCTCAGTGATCCAACCAGCAACCCTAATAGTGAGTTGGCCCAATGGTGCCTCTTCATGCGATGAGCATGGAGCAAGCAGCATCTCCCGTAAAACAGTCTCGCCAAAAATGTTTAGCCCAAATTTTAAGATCTAATGTCCAGCTAATAGGAATCACAGTGGCTATAAAAATAAGTCAAACAACACGAACACGTGACACATTCATGCCAAGGTCAAAGCTAAATGTCACCCTCATAATATGAACTTCTGGCATACAAGAATAAACCTGAAATTTTATTTTAAAACTGTTACTGTAATTTTACAATTACACATTTTCATAGTCCCTGTTTAAATGTTTGACATGATTTCCTGCTAGATCAATCCTTGGTTCATTGTTCTGCAAGCATGACACAATAAAAAGAGCTCCTTTTCAAATGAAGTTAGTAGAAACACCCATTTTTAGTATCTCATTTTCCCTCTGCATTTTCTTCTTTCCTTTGTATTCGTTGAATTTGTTATTATACTCAGATAGGAGATCATGGATGTTGTTGCATACCTGGGTGTAATTTTTTCATCTTATGAAATTATCAGGGAGCAAAGCCATTCTCTTTCTAACTTATGACAAAATGTGAAGGGTTCCCAAATGGTGACTTTTTCTTGAAATACTCAGGGCTGAAGTATTATGTCATAAAAAGTAGCATAAAGTTTTTAAAGATTATTTTGTTTTGTTGAAGTATAATTTTCCCAAAAAATTCATAATTCTCAGGAAATATCAAATAGAATACTTGGAAAAGATTTTTAGGGGCACCTGGGTGGCTCAGTCGGTTGAGTGTCTGACTCTTGATTTCGGCTCAGGTAGTGATCTCAGGGTTGTGAGATCGAGCCCCGTGTTGAGCTTCACACTTCGCTGGGAGTCTGCTTGGGATTCTCTCTTTCTAAAAAATAAATAACATAAGTCTTTTTTAAAAAATTTTACTTAACTCCATTAATATGGAAAACAATAAGAGGATATGTCTAGTTCAAAGTGCATTTTAGAAGCTAGGGTATACATAGATAATTTAACAAAGAAATGTTAGGATGACATTTCTGAGTTTGATTGAAAAAAAAAAAAAACTAGTTCAGTCCCAATAGGTCATAAATCTTAGGGATTATCTGTTTTACTAGACAGAAATTATTTGCATCTCTACTACAAAAACATGCAAGTTAACAAGTAAACTTCTCTAAGTCTGAGATCTTTAATGAATAGTAAACAGTGAGATGAACTTGCTACACTTTCCCTAGACTGTCCTCAAGTGTGGCCTGATGCCCTTGTGAGATACTGAGATGACATGTCCCACCTTTTTACCTTGTTCTCAAATCTCAGATAATTTTCCTGATACTTTACTGTTGTGAATGTTAGTGGCACTTAACAATTCTACAAGGATATATTCTCTTTAAGCAAACAAAGGATTACAAATGCAAAAATAACACCAGGCAGCGTAGAGACAAAAATTTATAATGAAATGAAAAACACCAGGAAGAATCAAAACAATGTGGGAAGAAGAAATTGGAGGATTTAAATTACCTGACTTTCAAGTCTTGTTACAAAGCAACAGTAATCTAGACAGTGTTGTCTGTCAGTTCCCTTATTTCTTTAACTTTATAAGTATATAATTGTTTTTGCATATAAAATTATCATGAATTATTGTAGCATTTTACTCTTGCAAAATATATATACTGTATACTTTTATACTGCAACTGATAGTGTAGCATATTTCCCTTTCAAGTAACTAAAGAACCATGATATTATAAGGGAAGCAAGGTGGTTACATAACAAAATATTCTCACCTTTCGATTTATGCATATGCAGTGCAAGCATACATTAAAATTCTGGAATGATATACATCAAAGTGACAGTGGCAGTTATCTTTGGATCTTCAAATTAAAGGGACTTTTTTTTTCCACAATGAATGTAAGCCCCTTTTATAATTGAAACTTAAAGCTATTTGAATCTGAAAGGAGGAATGAAAACTCAATTTTGTTTTTAATAAAAAGTCTGCTCTGCCTGGGTGCTGTGTGTTTGTAACACCGTACTTCCTGATGATCTTCTAGGAGTGAAGCTGAGTAGCCTCCTTGGTAAAAAGGGAAACTTAGAAAAACTCCAGAGCTACTGGGAAGTTGGATTTTTTCTGGGTGCCAGTGTCCTGGCCAATGACCACATGAGAGTCATCCAAGCATCTGAAAAGCTTTTTAAACTGAAGACACCGGCATGGTAATAGTAAAGTCTTTTGTGTTTGAACAAGTACTTTTAATAAACAACTCTTATCACTTATTTCCAAATTGTTATATTTGTTGAACTGACGATTCGATGATTTTATTTGCTTACAGAATAAAATGCAGAATTTAGAGAAAAAACTGATATTCATAAATAAAATGTGTTGAATATAGGTTCTGATGACTTTGGAGGCAAGGTGATGTCTGCTTGCCTTTGGCTTAGCCTTTTCATGACGCTGAGCAACCCGCTAGCCCAAGTTGGCCGGTGGGACCCACAGGAAGCCAGATCTGACACCTGCACATCGAATTGGTAGATTCCCAGATTTTCATGTCAGCCTCCCATGTTTCTGCCCCAAACATACACCCTTTGTTCTCTTTATGATCCAGTCTCAGTTTGGGGATTCTCATGCTTGATTTTCACTTCTTTATGCTTATGGCTTATTCATACCTTTGAATGCTTCTTGTATGTGTGCCTTTTTCTAATTTCAAATTGTTCTTGGAGTCCCCCCAAGTCTCATCTTTATGTATGTGGTAATTGAAGAGATGAAAGCATTTAGGTCTATTTTGGAAAACAATGCTGATTTTATTATGCATCACAGGTAATGATTACTAGCTGTAAAGGCTTTAAAAGATTTACCATGATACCAAGAAAGGCTCAGATTGGCTCAGAGCCTGGGCCACTGACTTGTTTTCGAGGAACCACTTGAGGAGATGCTTCCCACGGTAAATCCCCATGGCTCCCCAAAGGCTTTCATCACATTCAGGTCTTCTCATTAGCAAACCCTCCCCAGTGTCACACCCATAGCGATCTTTCTAAAATTTCTAAAATTCATGGCCGACCCTTCCCCGCCACCGAAATCCTTACATCAGTGGAGTTTAATGGCTCTTCACAGCATAGGGGCTAAAGTCACCTGCTTGGCTTGGTGAACAATGTTTGTCTTTAGGCACTCCAGCCTCGGATCATGTCACACACCCCCAGTTACGTGGCTCTCTAGTCACACGGAACGGGCCAGCAACGCTCGTGTCTCGGCACGCACTGCACAGGCCTCTTCTGGCACGCTTCTCCACCTGGGGACACTCCTAAATCACGTCTGCCCACAAACCAGACCCCGACCTAAAACCCTTCCCTGCATCCAGATAGAAGCGCGTGTGTGATTAGTTCATCTCATGAAACCTGCTTTCGTGTTTCTGTCGTTTTTAAATCATATTCCTATTCAGAGTGACTGACTTTCGTTAGTCATACCTCTGCGTAGTTGTAGCCCCATTGAGACGTAGGTCGCTGTGATTTGTAGCTTTTACATTTCTGTCTCATCAGCACTGGGTGCTACATAGGGACAAAGCTGTGCTCTCAGTGGGATGTCTACGGTAGGTGTTCGGCAAGGAATGAAATAAATGAACCAATCAATGCACGTGTTATAGGCAGCCTAATATGTCATTTCTTTATAATGATCATTGTGATGGTACAGAAGGGGACTGAAGCACAGGTCCAAAGAGTTCTGGTTTGAGGTGTCCCAGCTTCTGTTGACAACAGAGAAAAACATTATTTTATGCAATAGTAATGACAACTGCAAAACCATGCCTTAAGTTTCCATTCACTTACTGTTAATTTCCATGTTTATAGTTCACAAGTGCTTGCCTACCCATTATCTCGTATAATTATCTTGCTTCTCATTTTTTCCTAGCTTTTTCCTTTGAGGCACCATCTGTCTTGTTAGGTTGGAGGATATTTGTATAATATATAAGCTAAGTTGCTTCGAAGCAAAATAATAATCTCTTATGAAGGATCTATTTAGAAAAGCTTTCTCAAGGAAGCATATTTTAAAACAAGTGCATTAACCACTCCCTTGAAGAGGATAGGCATTATTTTAAAAGGCATGTTGGCAGAAGATGTATCATCCAGTTTGAGCAATTTAAGCTCTCTATGCCTCAGTTGACTCATCTTTAAAATGGGGATAAAACAGCCTAATTTATTGGGGTGCCTGGGTGGCGCAGTCAGTTAAGCAGCCGACTCTTGGTTTCAGCTCAAGTTGTGATCTCAGGGTCCTGAGATCGAGCCCGACATCCAGCTCTGCACTCAGCGTGCAGTCTGCATGAGGTTCTGTCTCCCTCTCCCTCTGCCCCTCCCACTCATGCTCTCTCTCTCTCTCCCTCTCCCTCTCTCTCTCTCAAATAAATAAATCTTTTTTTAAAAAGCCCACTTTATTGAATTTCTGTAAGATTTGAATGAGATAATGTGTACATGACATGTAACAAATAATGAATAATGTTTGGTGAATCTGAATACATAAATACTAATGTGATATTTAAATTTGCCCATTATGTGTTTTCTGTCTTTTCATTTTTAGGTACCTCAAGTCAATTGTAGAGACAATTTTGATATATAAGCATTTTGTGAAACTGACTGCTGAGCAGCCTGTGGCCAAACAGGAGCTCGTGGACTTCTGGATGGATTTCCTGGTTGAGGCCACAAAGACCGATGTTACCGTAGTTAGGTTTCCAGTGAGTACTCTTAATTTAGCTTAACTTTAGGTGCATTTCTAGTTTGTTTCTTTTATTTAAAGAACATTTTTGCACCATGATTCTAACAGGACTAGTGTTACTTTTTTAAAATAACTTCTCAAAATCAGGGAAGTGAGATACATTTTTATGTTTTTGCCGTGGCATTTGGTGATTTCTTTCGATAAGTTGTAAAGTGTGCTTTCCAAGAAAAGATTGTCTCTTGCTTAGCCTCAGTTAGTCAACACATCGCTTAAGACCAGACATAAGGTTGCTGTTAATTCCTACTACAGTTTGGCTAACATTGACGTCAATGTTGGCACCATTATTGTGGTGAAAAGTGTTGTTATGCACCTGGATTGTTATTCGATCTCCACTGCTCATTACCCACATGGGTCAGAGTTAGATGGAGTGTCCCCAGTTCCCAGTCACTTTTTACCGTCCCAGTAGATCATGAGAAATGATGACTCACAGGTTCCGGTTTGCAGCTCATGTTGGCTAGATATGGATATAGATATATGTATAGTATACACACACACACTTTTAAAAATAAATTGCTCATCTTCTCAGCTGGTGCCTTTCCCACCCTGATCGTTTTCAGAATACCGCCCAAAGCAGTATATGCTTTAGCATCCAATTCAAGAACCACTGACAAGTCACTGTGTGTGCTCCTCTCTTCCCACGTCCAAGTGATGCCATAAATCTCCCTGTGTGAGCTCTCTAGTCCAATCCTCCATACTCAGGTGGTGACAACTCTCAATTCTTTTTATAAGATCTTGTTCCCTAATTCCTGTTTATAGGATCATCTGTTTCATTTAATTAAATCCATTGCTGGCATTGACAGGCTTTCTTTACTCTTCCTTCCCGATGGAGCCTTCAGCTCAGCAGGATCTTCGGCTGAGAAGCCTTCAAACTAAAAACACTTTGTTTTCTAGCCTAGATAATGTGTAGCCTAGGAAAATGCTTGTCTCAGAGTGAGCTGGCAGCGTGCCTGCAGCTGGGTCTCCGATGGTAGCAAATGCCATGAGAGAAGACAGCACAGAACTGTCTGTATTGAGTTGACTGTTGACTTGATCGAGTAGAAAATTGGCGATGAAAGGAAACCACTCCTCCTAGCTATTCTGAGCTAATTTGAATTAGGCTAATATGAATTTGTCTGTCATACTGTGAATGTCAAAAAATAAAACCAGCAGATATTAAGAGAGAAGTTAGGAGAATATAGGTATATAGTCCAGGTGTGAGAGGCTTTCTTAAGCAAGAAAGGGACCTGTAAGCCCTAAAGGTAAATATTGACCAATTTGATTCATTAAAAATCCTAACTTTTGTTCAATAAAGAACATCATAAACATGGCAAATGCTAGACAGGGAGAAAATATGTAGTACTAATGCAGCAAAGTTATCAATTTGCCTAATAGGCAAAAAGAAAAAAAAACCCATTATTGATAAGCAAAAGAAAAAGAAAATGGGCAAATCATATGAAAAGATAGTTAACCTCACTGGGTAGTCAAAAAAATGCAAATTAAAATGAGACACTATTGTACCTATGCCATTTAGCACATGTGCACTTACATCGGTAGGATCAGCTCCCGGAAGTGGAATTGATTGATATTGCCACGTTGCCTCCATAGGGATTGTATCAATTGACATCCTCGCTGGCAACATACGAGACTGACTGCTAGCCTAAAGTCTCTCCCAAAAAGTATGTTTATCATATTTGTACTTTTGCTAAACTTACAGATGAAAAAATGGTACATTGGGATCGTTTTAATTAGTATTTCTCTTATTATGTGTGGGGTGGTGCATATGATTAAGTTTGTGTTTAAAAGACTACTTGGTGATTTAAAAAAGAAAAAGAATTTGATGCCAGCATTTAAAAATAAGGAGAGTTAGATCATCAGTGCTGGCTATAAATGGTATTGGTATTGCTATAAATAACTATAAAATCTGAACAAATATATAAAATACTGTTTGTAGACATTCCGTAGCAATTATCACAGGGTTGTGATCCTTGAGCAGGAAGGTACTTGAGGTGAGTCCCACCTTCACCTACTTTTTTTCCCTTAAGGCCTTTTCCTGGCTGCAGCACCAGGAAGTGGAGCCCTAGCAGGGTGTGGCATTCTCTTTGGGCAGAGCAGGCAGGGACTCTAAGAGTGTTTGGGACACTAAGACAGCTGCAATATGAGGAGCAGTGTATTGGAGAAGGGGGAGTCTTGAAGAATGCATCCCAGAATTCTGCCTGGGTATTTCCGTTGAGTCCTAGAGCAACTCCTAGATAGTGTGAACAAGGGGAAAGCACAAGGTAAATAAACACACCTACTGGTCCCAGTATTTGACTAAAAGTGGGTTTTAGATGAAACCTATGTGGCTTAAGTAAACCTTATCAAGGTGAATCCCCTTGCTATTTAGAAGATCAGGACCAGGAGTGGTAGAGAGCATTCTTTAGAAAGTTGAGAGCTGAGCAGATATCCCAGAGCTTAAACAATGCGGGGATAAAATGTTGGACTTTGGGTCTAACCAGAATGATGAGACCTTGGTGAATACCCCAAGCATTTAGAGGAGACATAGAAAGCCCATGCCCTAGGACCAAAGGCGAAACTAAAAGACCCACCCTAACAAAACTGTAATAAAACTAAGCCTTGATAGGATCAAGATGATGCACTAAAAATTTGACTGCTAGCAAGGGGGCGGGGGTGGGGAAACCTCTGGAAAGACATGGTTCAGAGCCTCTGCATTGTGTCAGACACCGTCAAAGATTATTAGACATTCTAAGAAGCAGAAAAAAAAGTGACAAATAACAAAGAGCTTAAAGAGCCAATAGAGGCAGGCCCAGAAGTGATTCACGTATTGAAGTTACCGGATAAGAACTTCAAATAACTCTAATTGCTATGTTAAAGAAGATAGAGGAAAAGATAGACAAAATAGATGAAAAGGTAGAATATTTCAACTGAGAAATAAAGTTTATAAAGTCAAGTGAAAAATAAGGAGAGTTCACTTAAAAAATCTAGATCAGCTATTGAAAAATTAAAGGGACTGGCAATTGGACTGCCTTTTCCAAAAGCAACAACCTACTAAGTCGACTATCTGCTGCCATTCTGGACATTGGGTACAGTCCCATCCTTCCTGCTTCCCTCATCTGCCTTTCGCACTGGGCCTGCTCCCTACAACCATTGGAATTTGCTCCCCATGTTCCACCGCATAGAGAAAGGCAGGTTTCTAGTACCTGTGATGCCATGTCAGTCGCTAACGAGTGGCCTCCTCAGAATAGCATCTTTAGCTCACACTTAACAAAGGCCACAGTAGGTCTTGATTGGGGTGATAACATTATCCTTCTTTTAAAGTAGATCTGACTAAAACCAAGATGACTTATATTAGAAAATATTTTATTTGATTGCTCCTATTTATTTCACTACCATATCCATTCTCATTCCTCTAAGAAATAACAGTGACCCTGGGTAAAAGAAAACAGACAAAAGTTTCTTTGCAAAATGATTCGAATAGTCCCCTCATTTATTATTATTATTATTTGGGTTTAGTTCAGTTGATTCTTTTTTCTCACCTCTCATCTCTGTGTATTTTCTTTCCTTCCTACATTGAAAAGTTAGGAGACCATCAACCCCTCACCCCAGGACAGGTGAGAGGAAGTGGAGTGTGATGCTTTTTCAGACTCTTGTAGGAGCTGAGACATGTAACTGTATTTAATTTCTACCCTGTATGGTTTATAGGTCTTACTGCCTTCCTTCCCACTTCAGATACAAGACGTTAGCCGTTCATTTTTTTAAAAAATTTTTAGCAGTCAATTTTAATGTTAACCAGTATAAAAGTTTAGGAACTAAAAGCAAGAATGTTTATACTTTCAAGTGAGTTGTATCTAGCTGGTTTTGTCAAATTGCCTCCTCTTCCTTCCCTTCTCTCAGTCTTTCTGTGACCTCTGTAATGCATGCTACGAATTCCTCCCATTTTGTCATTTCAAGGGCAGATCAAAGGGCTCGACAAAGGTTAGACAATGATAATTACAACCAATTTTGATATCCCATCTCGACATAGGAAAACATAGGTCTGATTTTATCTGTTAGAAATATTTGAGACAACAATAAAGACATAATTTAAGAAGAGAGGAGATAACCTGGTGCTGTGCTTTTCTAATGTTAAATTCTGTGCCCGCAACATTAGGGAACAAGGTATATTCTCATTTGTCAGTACAGTGACTTGGATGCTATTTTGGAAAACCCGCCTTTTATTCCCTATTATTCATTTTCATTTCACCAACCCTGGGATACTCAGATTTGAAAGCACCAGTTCTGCTAAGTTTTGATTGAAAATTTATTTCCATTATTAACAGCACCACTTCACTCTCTGTTGTTTGGAATTTGGACCTTGATTCACCTGGTATGTTCCTAAATCAGACTATGTTCCCCAGTGGGCTCTTACTGTGCTTTATTTGTGGTCTGTTCTATCTTATTTTCATAACTGGAGCCTGACTGAGAATTAAGCCCTTATGTTTTTTATAATCAAAAGTAAAAAAAATTTTGTTTTCTTATTCCCCTTTCACCATAGTTCTCTGTACCCTAATTTAAATAAATTTTACTCTGTGATAAATATAGCGTAAAATCAGTACACTAGGTTTGTAGCGGATGGCCAAGAGTCAGATGGCTAATCCACTTGCCTTCTTACTCAGTTTGTACGTTAGATTACATTGTATCATGAGTCCATAATCCCTTGCTGATGGAGTCTTCTGACGAGTTTTCCTCCACTTTTATTTGGTCAACTTACTTAATACAAGATTCTTTCTAAAAGCCAATTTTCTCGAGTTTTAAGCAGTAGGGTAGAAAGAACTATTCTAGGCTCTCTGATAGTTTAGTATTTCCTTTCCTTAAGACTGTAGAGGAAATTTGAGCTAGGTGGGTGCTTTTATTTATTTATTTTTTTTCTATTTTTAATTTTTTGAGGAACTTTTTTTTTTTAATTTTTTTATTGTTATGTAGGTGGGTGCTTTTAAATTAAATCTGTGTAAAAAGATAATAGTTGCATCACCTTTAAAATCAGTGCATGTGTGGTATCCTAATGTTATTTGCGCCTAGTATCAGATATTAGTAATACTATACTACATACTTTGAGAGAGATTCTCAACTCACTTATTATATACACCTCCTACATCTCCAAAACAGGAGTAAGTTTTATTTCCCTCTTTATCTCTCACAAGGCTAAATGTATCATTATTGGAGATCCCAGTTTTATCTTGAAGGAGTACAGAAACATTTTTATTATTTCATACAGCTATGTCCATTCCTTTGGCTTATATATAGAAGTCTTTCAATAATAACCAAAATCATTTCTCAATCCATTTACATAGGTATGAAAACTGTACTACCACATCTTGATGATAAAGTATGGCAGGAGAAAACCGAAAATAGTATGTGATGCTCTATATGTGGAATCTTTTCTATGTACAGAATTATTTGCTTTACCACATTTCTGCCTTTTTTTTGGACACATTTATATTTAATGAAATAGATTTTGCACTTACAGCAAGATAAAATAAGAGACCTTAAAAATATATCATTAGAGTAGATTCCCTGGGGATAGTCAAACCAATATATGGACTTCAAAAAATTATTTCTAATTTCTTTAGCAAAAAAGGTGACATATTATTGGAACTTACATAATTGTATAATACCGTAAAATGCTCAAAGAACTCATAGGGAAGGCAACAATCAGGAGTTAAAATGGTTTTCCTGCAGCTGTGGACCCAGAGCCTCATCTGATAATCTCCCACATCAGTTCAGTGTTGTTCTAACAGCTCTAAATGGCTTAAATCTGCAGTCACTGATACTCGTTTCTTTGCCTTATATTTTCAAGGTATTAATATTAGAACCAACCAAAATCTATCAACCTTCATATTTGTCTATCAACAATGAAGTTGAGGAAAAGACGATATCTATTTGGCATGTGCTTCCTGATGACAAGGTAAATTGTGTAATTATTAAGACAAGCATTAATAGTGAAGGACTTTACTTCCAGCATTTATATATTCCAGTAAATATCTGCATTAGTTAAGAAGAAACAGCTTAACTGTGGATTTATTTTGGCATAAATACATCCTGTGATATAAAATTTGTTAAAGTTGGGTTATGAATTTCACTCATTTAGTAAAACATAACAACTTATTAGGATTTTTATCGTAGATGGCGCTTAAAATGAGATTTCTCTGTTTTGTAAATTCGTGCTATGAATTATGTGTTGGAGAACTGAGACTTAAAATATATGACTTAAAAGATGCATATCTTAATTCTAGGAAGCCTATCAGAAGAAGACGACTCTAGTCTTACCCGAGTACGATTATAATTATCATTTCATGACACTGGTTATCTAAGCAGCTGCTCAATTTCAGATTAGCCCCTGGCTCCGTGGGCTGGCACAACATCAGCAGGGCTGTGCCGCCCTGGATTGCAGAGGGGTCTTAAATGCTCTCATTTCTCCCTATAGCAGTCATTTGGATAAACCTTTCCACTTCTGGACTTCATCAGTTTTAATGCATGTATAAATCCTACTATTTTTTAAAAGTAGAAAAATTGCAAGACCTGATTCCAGTCCATAGGATCAACCACAGAAATGAGAGAACTCTTTTGGCAAAGTAGTTTTGTGGGGTTTTGGTAATTGTTTTCCAGAATACCCTCGTAATTTTCCTTAACAATCATCCTTAACAACTCAACAAATATTTATGGAGCACTTACTCTGTGACAGGCTCTCCCAGGCACTGTGTCAGGCACTAGGGAAACAGATGTGTGCAAAATAAGCAAAATTCCTGCTGTCTACTCAGGCAATAAGTAAATGCAATATAGAAGTATATTAAAGGGGAAAATATGGCAGAAAGGGGAATTTGGAAGTACATTTGGAGGCATGGGGTTGCAATTTTTAAAAATATCAATGTCAGTTTTTTTAAAATGTCTTTGAGTCCATAGTCTTGGGTTCAAATCCCATCTCTGGCCTTGGCACCATGGCTTCTCCACGTCGCAGCGTCCTCATCTATAGAATGGGGTAATAATACTATCCACGTCAAAGGGTTGTTGTTAAAATTAAATGAAATATTGTAAGTAGAGTATATTGCACAGAGCCTGGCATGTAATAAAGCTTCCTATATTTTAACAACAATAATAAAATGATGGCAATCCACATATGAACTGAACCCTAACATTGAAACCCCAGAACTTAACCCGGCTTGGCTCTTTAGATGACATAGCAGCAATCATTTGGGAGGTTGTTGGTATTTTAGTAGGGCACTGTGATACTGTGATTTATAGCAAAAAATAAATATTTGGTCATTTCTGGCACAGATTTCCTAAAGCCCTTAGAATTTCCTAAGTGCCCAAAGCCATAAAAGTGTTTTTTTGTTATGTTAATAAGGTGACTTTTGGACCCACCTAATGATGAGGCCTGGTTGCCAAGAGAACTAACTATGGGATTAGAGGGTTAGAACTTTCAGTCCCACCCCTTGACCTCTGGGGAGGGGAGAGGGGAGAAGTTGAATGGAACTCTAGTGGTCAATGGGTTTAATCAATCATACTTATGTCATGAAGCCCCCATAAAAACCCAAAAAGGACAGGGTTCAAAGAGCTTCCAGGTAGGTGAACAAGTGGAGATTTGGAAAGGATGGCAGTCCTAGAGAGGTCATGGAAGCTCTTAGGCCTTCCCCCATACCTTGCCCTATGCATCTTGTCCATCTGGCTGTTTCCTGAGTCATATTTTATGATAAACCAGTAATCTCGTAAGTAAAATGTTTTCCTGAATTCTATGAGCCACTCCAGCAAATTAAACACAAGAAGGGGGTCCTTGGAACCCCCAATCTATGGCCGGCATGATGGCAGAACTCTAGGTGGAGTTGTCTAGAGACAAAATCAAGAATAACTAATGTAGGGGTGCCTGGGTAGCTCAGATGGTTAAGCGTCTGCCTTCGGCTCAAGTCATGGTCCCAGGGTCCTGGGATCGAGCCCCGCATCCGGCTCCCTGCTCAGCGGGAAGCCTGCTTCTCCCTCTCCCACTCCCCCTGCTTGTGTTCCCTCTCTCACTGTGTATCTCTCTGTCAAATAAATAAATAAAATCTTAAAAAAAAAGAATAACTAATGTAACTATATATATGTTGTTCACATTGTTTTAAAGTACACAGTGTTTTATTTACATTATTTTAAAGTATATGCCTATATGTTCTCACAAGCAGAAGTAATCATCCAATTGAAACTACAAAATCTAAGAGGAAACATGAACATTATCTGGGAGAGGAGATTTTCAAAGACTTGATTGGAAAGAACAAGGTTATCCAAGGACACTTGGAAACAGAATGGGCCTAAAGGAATTAGCAATTAGCAGGGCCAGGAGAATGAGTGGACAGCCAGAGACAGAAAAAGAACAGAAAGTAAGCCAGAGATTTTTGGAAAATGAGTACTATTTCCAGCTAGTTGTCTGGAAGTTCTTTGTTGAATAAAGTTAGCCTTGTATCGACTCTCTTATGTTTTTTGACAATTGTAGAGACAATTTTTATATTATGCTGAGAAATAAATAAATGAAGATGTAAAAGAGTGCATTAAGAAGGGTTATGGATTTGGGCTGTGAGTTGTCCAGTTTCCATTTTCACCATCTTTTGATCAAGAAGAATTACATTTGCATTGTCCCCACTGTGCTAAAAATTCTCCTTGTTCAAAAATTTAAGCTTTCTTAAATCAGTTTCCATTTTGAATGTTATGTCAGTTTCTTTGCAGACCCTAGTTCTATCCATAGCATGTTCATTACCACTGTCTTTGTCTCTACTGTTTGAAATAGAAGTGATACCATCAGAATGAGGACAAGCAATAAAAATAAGATAACTCAGCTAATATTATGTTAGTTTAAAGCAACTGTAATAACTATAATTAAATAACATAAATAGCAGGGGTATAGATCTGATGTTAAACAAGAAATTGATTCTTTTTGTCATAGAATGGGTTTTTTTTTTAAGATTTTATTTTTGAGAGAGAGCGCCCGCGCACGGAATGGGAGTTTGGGGGAGGGGCAGAGGGCAAGGTAGAGAGAATCCCAAGCAGACTCCCTGCTGAGCTCACAACGCCGACCCTCCCCCCCATCCCCGCCAGACCATGACCTGACCTGAAATCAAGAGTCAGAGGCTCAACCAACTGAGCCACCCAGGCACCCCCATCGTAGAATGTTTTACATTTTTTTCTAAGAATAGAACAGAGAGTGTTGCTTTTCATTTATCATGTTTATTTCTTTACTCCTTCTCTCAGGATTTTCACTCTAAAATGTGGAATGAACAGTTACATGAACTAGTATACACTTTATATTGCAACTGTCAAAACTTTAGGATCATTATATCAATTCCTCAGAGTCTAAGGACTCTTATTAGGGAGTTGCTCTAAGTCAAGGACAAAATAAATTGAAATCCTAATCTTTTTAACAGTTCTCTCTTTGTTCAGTGGATGGTTACTGTTTAAAGTCAAGTTAGTACTTGAAAAAAGTCTGCATGTGCACAGGAAAGAAAAACTTAGATTGAGGAGGAGAAACATTATTTCTAAGATATTTTAAAAGGTTGTTGTTTAGAATCCCTTCCTTTTTTGGAGTCTGAGTGCTCCTGTCCCATCTGGTGGTCTCTCAGGGACAGGTAACAGGCTGCAGGGTCCCAGTGGAATATGAGCTGCTGACCTCACGCCCGCTCCAGCCACGGCCACTCTGAGGGGAAATTTATGAGGGAATATGTTTACCTCAGATTCTAGATTTTGATGATATGGTAGTCTCATCCATCAAGGATGCTTTTAGCTACAAAACTCCCAACTACAAGTGGCCTAAATGATAAGGAAATGTTGTCTGCCATAACAAGAACTTCTGAGGGCCAGGGGATCATTCTGGGGGTATTTCAGTGGTTGAACAGTATCAGAATTTTGAGGTGTCTTCTCTATATGCTCTTGGTTTTTCTCTCCTTGCCTTAAATAGCAGCTCGAAGCATCAGTTCACACTCAGCACGCGAAGGAAAAGGGTCAGGCCCTCTCCTTTGTAGCATAAATTGCATCGTGTGTTCATGCCTAAACCAATCACTAGCAAGGAGAATAGACTTATCTCCCCGATTTAGATCAGTCAGTATCCCCCACCCCTAAACATTGCCACCTGAACCCGAACAAAATTCAGCTTTCGTTAGCAAAGAAGGAAAAGCATGTCCGTTGTCTAGGGAACTAACAGTATCTGCCAGTGTGTAACTCCTGCCACTGCCACTTTAGCTCAATATTAACTCCTAGTCCCTACTCTAGGGACCAGGGCATAGGATCTCAGACTAACCAGTTCCTCCAATATGGTGCTTGTGCTGAGTAAATTAGCTTGAGTGTCCGTTTGGGGCTTGTTGAGGCTAATTATTCCAGCTCTGCTTCTGGCAGTCCCTTTCCCCAGATTCCCAGACAGGCCCCCGACCCTTTTACCACAGCTGTTGGCTTGGTAGCTCACCAGCGCCTCCAGAGTCCCGGTAGCAAAGGAGCCGGGGAGATCGGCCTCCTTATTCCAGATCACTCCGTGGCAGGCCCTGGGCTTCACACCACTAAAATGGAACATTCGCTGGCAGCACTTGCCATCTTTGAGGGACCTAACATTCTGGAAATGCTGTTCTCCTTTCCTACAAAACCAGCCCAATCAATCTGGGAAATCTCTCCTTGGCTGTTCCCAGGACAGGGCTGATAAAAGATAGATTTTACCACTGCTGTCTTGTGGGTGTGCACCAGTTGCCCTGTTCGGGTGCACGTTTGCCTAACCGCCCAGTTAGCCCTGCCTTCAGCGGCCACCTCCTGATCCTGGACGCTGCCTTGGAGAGCAGCTCAGTTGCAGGCTCTGAGGATAAGGCTGCACTGTATGCAAATAGTGTGCGGGTAACAGCTCCAACTCCTGGGTCGCATATATTTAGAAGGTCACCTGAGGCCAACAGGATTTAGAAACAACTTTCCAAATTACCAGCTAAAGCTGCAGGGTGCAGTTTCAATTTAACTCCCTCTGTACTCTGCTGAAGAGAGCCACATTCCAGGAGCACCTTTCCACGGTCCCTTCCTTTCCTGGGCTGCACGCACAACATTTGCTCTGTGTTAATTCAGGTCCCATGACCTGACTGGTGTACGTTGAAACTAGTTTTTTCATACATCTCCTTTGGGCTTGGGAGGATCTATTCTTGTGTTAAGTTGCATGGTCCTAGCAAAGAACTAGGTGCTGTGGATATAAATTGTGGCTTTTTGATTTACTTCAGCCAAAAGGAGAGTTCTGGTCCACCTCAGAGCCACAGGCTTCCTTACCCATTTCAGCCCAGCCAAGACCTCAAGTTCCTGGCAATATTTTAAGTGGGTGGGTAAGAGCTTGTTTTCCTGGTTGTTTCCCATTTACAAAGTTGAATTGGCAATCTGAATGGACTATTGTACAGCACTCGCTAAACTTGGACATGTGTATCAACTACTTTATTTCTGTTAAAATATTTATGTTGTCAATTCTGTTTTGTTACCAGACATATTTTTATAGGGAATGTGCTCCAATTTGTAATTTATTTAATTTAAAGACATGAATTTAATACTAATTTAAACTTAGCTTTAGTAATAAACTCAAAAAATAAATTTCCACATTTTTTTTTCATCTTGGCCCTGCAATCACCCATGTTTATCATATGACAATCAAATTTTTTAATGTTCAAACTTTATTACTGTATTGAATTTTGCATAAATTAGGTCAGAAGACATTGTAGCTATGACGGACGCTATTTACATGCGTGTACACACAGACATATTTGCTGTATTTTTTTCTGGAGACATAGAACCACCATTTCAGTTTGAAAATTTAACTAAAAATAATTCAAAAATAATCATCTGTAAAACCTTGTAGAGACTTTATTCAAATTAATGTTTTTCTTTCTCAGAAAATAAATATTACTCAGCTATAATAATTGAATTACCTTGATCACTGGGTTTTTTATTTTAAAAATTAAGGCACAACAGTTATTAGGTTAATTTGCTAAAGACCAAGTTTTTAGAATTTAATGACACTGATTCTCCTAGATTCTCTTGGAAGCTGTTTTATTGAAGTACAGAAATTATTAAGCAGTATAAACATCACCCTTGTGGCTTGGAAATGAATTACAATTTCCATCCAGATAATTGGTTCATGAAGAATTATGCACTAGGAAAAATTACTCTGTGTATATTATTTTAAAATAATAAAACAAAATTATGTTATTTTCATTCAGATGACTCAATGTTTGTTGTTCTTGTTGTTCTTCCCCTGTGTTCTAGAAAGGTATACATGAGTGGAATTTTAGTGCTTCTTCTGTCAGGGGAGTGAGGTAAGTGTCCTTGGTATATTTTTTTTACTTAGAAGACAATAGAACTTTTAGTCAGGATTTAAAAGTGCAAAGAACTTCAAGAACACTTCTACTGATGAAAATGCTCAACCTCCTTTTCTATCTCCATTATGAAAACATCTGTAACAAAACTTTGTTAGTTGAACTGACTCTGTGCCTGTCACCTGCTTAAAATATGTAACGAGGGGTAAATGTGGACTGTGGACCAGAATCAAGGTGTAAGTAAAAGTGAGCTATCCGGGTCCTCTCTAGCTGGTTGAGCTGTTGGTTTATGTGATAGGATGGTTTTTAGTCTTTTGATATGCCAGGAACTAATCTATTGTGAGATGGAACCAAAAAACCACATGCCATCGATCAGATTGTGTCCTATAGTTAATGTAACTATTAATGAGACGATAGGGAATTCATTTTTTAAAAACTTTTCCTCGGGTTGCTCTTAATGACATGTTCTTGAGACTACAGTGGCTCACTTCAGTTTTGTTCGGTTCTGACATTGCCATCATAATGCCAGTAGGTCAGGAAATGCCATTTCCTGGGATTTAGAAATGAGATTTTTTCCAGAACCAAGAGCCACTGGTTAAACATTTAAATACTTGTTCTATCAAGTTCAGGCTAAACCAACTCCTGGAAATTTCAAACCAAATTACTTCTGTTTACTACTATTTATCTCCACATAATAGAAATGAGAAAAAACAGATTTCTGCAGGCCAGTTACACAATACCCTGTTGCTTTTGGCATAATAATAATTGGTTTTGTTGGAGCGTGAACTGGTAGAGCCGTCTGAGTCACTGATAATTGGAGTTTGCCTGGTAAAACCACCTGTTACCTCATGAGTGATCTGCAGAGAAACAAGCAAGATAATGGACTGACTCATTAGATATCTTTCCAACCCATGCCTTCTCAAATAAAGTTTTACTCTCTTAATATTTAATTTTTAAAACCAGTCATTAACAAGGCAATCAGTATTTTTTTTTTTAAGATTTTATTTATTTATTTGACAGAGAGAGACACAGTGAGAGCAGGATCACAAGCAGGGGGAGAGGGAGAGGGAGAAACAGGCTTCCCGCGGAGCAGGGAGCCTGATGCAGGGCTCCATCCCAGGACCCTGGGATCATGACCTGAGCTGAAGGCAGACGCCTATCGACTGAGCCACCCAGGCGCCCCAAGGGAATCAGTATTTTTAACAATTTTAAACAATTTAGGAAAGTATGGTAATATAAATTCCACCTTACCATATCTATTTTCCAATGAAATTTTTTTAATTAAAGATGGCATCACTACGTAAACCTTTGTTGTGACTCACAGCATGTACGTAGAATGCTTCCATGTGGCTTACTGCTGGTTGATACGGTTGAGAAACTTAAGCTCCAGTGTGTGATTTCAAAGGGAGCTAACTTTTCTTGGCTTCCTCCTTTATAAAGAGATAACTACAGAAAAAAAAAAAAATCCGACTAAGTCAGCAGTTCGTCTTGCATCACCTCAGAACTTGCTTGCTCAGCTCAGTCAGTGGACATTTATTGAGCACCAGCTGTATGTCAAACGTTGAGTCCTATTCTGCTAAAAATACAACAGTGACTGAGACATGAACTCCCACTCTCAAAGAGCTCACAGCCCATCAGTGGAACATTTAACAACGAAGGACAATACAGTCATTATTGAGATGACAGTGAGATGAGCAATGACAGAGCTATGTTTAAGGAACAGAGGTGCAAGAGAAAGTCTTTCTGTTTAAGGTAGAAGTGGGGAAGGGAGACGGTCGGATCTAAGCTGGGCCTTGAATGATGAATAGAATTTCTTTAAAAAGTCAAAAATGTTGTGCATTCCAAATTGCAGGAACAGCAGATGCAAAGGCATGAAATAGGGATTGGCAAACTACCGTCCACAGGCCAAATATGGCCCACTGCCTGTTTTTGTAAATAAAGTTTTATTGGAACTCAGCCATGTTCATTCATTTGTGTATTGTCTAAGGCTGCTCCAACAGCCAAACTGAGTAGTTTGGCCTGCAAAGCTTGAAATATTTACTCTCTGGCCCATTACAGGAAATATTTGCTAACCTTTGGCAAAAAACAGCATGGCTTGAATGGTAAACTCAAAATTATTTCAATTGCTATAGAATCACTTGCTGAGTCAGAACCAAGTGCTGCTCCACATTTCTTCACACCTCTAAAAGTCCTACAACTGATGAGGTGTGTTTACTGCCTCCACGCATTTCCTTTCTAGCTTTGGAGACATTTCATTGTCCTAAAGATGCCACAGAACCAGAATCACAGAGCTCAGTCAGCCAGCTGATGCTTACGCCTTTCCTCCCATCATGCAGTGCGGTGCTGGAGCAGGCAGGACAATTTCCCATGCTCAGTTGGAGGGATACATAGCGGAGGTGTACTGACAGCCCCCCAGAGTGACCCTATCTGCAGATATGAGTAGGAGGACAATTCTCAGACTCTTAAGTAATTTTAGTATTGTGGTATGGGGAACATCACTTTTTCAAGTGCTATTTATATCTTTTTGTTATAAACAACATTGATATCATAATGGGGATTGGATATAAAATGTATTTATTTTGCACTACACATTCATAGAAGTATTGATATTTCTCTGAATAATTCTTTTTGTTTGTTTCAGTATTTCTAAATTTGAAGAACGATGCTGTTTTCTTTATGTGCTTCATAATTCCGATGATTTCCAAATCTATTTCTGTACAGAACTGCACTGTAAAAAGTACGTATTCGTCACTGTTTAGGTATAAAAAATACTGTTCTTACCTGATCATTATTTTTAATTAATGAGTGAACATGTAGCTCCTGTAAGGAATTCATGGCTATGTGGTTATATAAATATTTCATTTGGCCTAATAGTTTATAATTATGGGGTATGTTTAACAGAGAATGGGGGGGAGGGCTCTCTTTAATAAACCATGCTTTTTCTTAGTCATAATTTATTTTTCCACAGACAAAACATTAACCAAGACCTGCCAGTTAATGGCCAACTGTTATGTCTCATTTTTAAGGTGCTCACTTATTGCAATAGATGATTACCAAAATTTTCATTCTTGAATTCTGTGAATAATCTCACTGTTTTCTGTAACAATGGCTCTTAACTCTGGTTCAAATTAGAATCAACTGGTGCATTTTAGCAAGTGCCTGGGCCCTACCCCTGACTAATTATGTTGGATTTTCTGGTGGGGGTACAGTTCTGGTTAAGAGCCAGTGATCTGATCTACACCCATAAAAGACAGTCCAAAAATCCACGTACTGCACTGTATGCTTGTGTTAACCTCCCTGGGTATATTTCTCTTGAGCTAATAATTAAGTACTTCATGTTCCCTTAGGACATAGAGACTGACTGTGGGGATGTAGGCAAGTGAGTAACAATTTAGAAACCGAAGTGCAGGTAGAAGCCAACTTGGACTTAAAATTTTCCTGAGGGTTGTTCTTATTCAAATAGCTACTATCTGACCCCATGGTAAATGACTAATATACTAGTTACAGTATGCAGTCAGTTATTTTTATCTAGGTACCAAATAAAATGTTTGTAAATCCGTAATTCTATAGTTGGCTATAGAACTATATGGCTATAGTTTTATCTTTATTATTATAAAACAGGTAGTAAAAAGATTTGGAAATAAAAAATAATTCCTAGCACAAATATGGTCAACTTTTCTACTTAAATTCTTGAGGCTACTGATTTGTTTCTATGATAATGATAGCCAGGATTTATGGAGTGCTTACCCCAGATCTAATATCTATTTTAATCTTCAAATAAAAACTGTTAGGTAGCTAATATTAACATCTTCATTGAAAAGAGTTAAAAAAAAAAAAGAGCCATAGATAGTTCAATGAGCTTAAAATCATATATAGCAAAAAATGAACATCTGGGATTTGGACCAAGTACATGTGACTCTAGAAGACAGGATCCAAAAAATTACACTGTGTTCCCATCCCACTGTATTATATTCTGCTTAGAGATGTTCATGTTGAAAAACTGTGTGAATAGCTGATGGAAGTCTTTACCCCAGATCTTAAAGTCTGTCTTTATTTTTTTTTTTTTTTTTTTTTTTAAGTTTTTTTTTTTTTTTTTATGAGAGACAGAGAGAGAGAGAGAGAAGCAGAGGGAGAAACAGGCTCCCAAGGAGCAGGGAGCCCGATGCGCGACTCGATCCCAGGACCCTGGGATCATGACCTGAGCCGAAGGCAGACGCTTAACCATCTGAGCCACCCAGGCACCCCTTAAAGTCTGTCTTTAAAGTCAGATTTTTTTTAGGTCTGTCACTTTCTTCTTCCTCTTGGTTGAATTTACCTTTGTCTCTAACTCATCAGGATATTTAATCTTCATCAGAGCATACTGTTACTCTGATCAGGCTTGGGAACTTCTTTTTCTTGTCACTGACTCCAAGAAATGTGTAAAGAGAAAGGAAGAGTGGGGAAGTAGACACCACATGCAACTCCAACGATAGGTTCCAAACTCCCAAATGGGCTTTGTCTGTTTTGTTCCTTGTCACAGTTCCAAAGGCCAGAATAGTTTTCGATCCTAGTAGACACTTGATGAGTATTTGTTGGTTGGATGGATGGATGGATGGTTGGATGGATGGATGGATTAAAAAGAGGTATAGAGAAAGAAAGGTTCCGAGTTGTGGAAGCTAGATTTTTCTTATCCCACACAACCTGCTCTTCCCTGGGGCTGGCAGTGCAGTGCGTGACCTGCCTGTGAGACCATCAGCCCCTATTCATAGTGGCTCCCATGCTTTAAGTCTGTGAACGGTTAGCATCCCCTCTGAATGGACTAGACACAGCTAGTGTTACAGGGAGCAGATCTGTTTCTTGTTACAACTATTTTTCTTGGCTCTGAAATGGTCTACAGGAAAAAAAAAAAAAAAACTTCACAAGAAGAGTTCCTGAAGAAAATGTCACCAAAAAAGAGGTGGCTTCTTTCACACACATACAAGCCTGCTGTTCCTAATTCATATCGGTGTTCTGCAGATTGTGTTTACGAAACATCATATTTATGATGTTAAAGGCAAAATATTTAATAACTGAGATCAACTGTTGTAGTGGCCAACACTATATCAAATAGTCACCTCAGAATTTAGAGACACTACTCCAGAATTTGGGTATTTTTTGTTAATTCCCATTTTAAATAATAATATGACCATCAGCAAAACGATAATAGCTAATTTTAATGAGTGCACTCTGTTAAGCACTTTACAAGTATTATGTCAAGTCATCTTCCTAACAGCCTTTAAGTTAGATACTTCTATAGTCCCTGTTTTTGTAATGAAGGGGTGAGGCTCAGAGAGGTGGAGGAGCTTGCCCAAAATCACACAAATACTAGCAATCTTGGCCTGACATCCAAGTCCACAGTCTTCACATTTCTATGACATTGTCTAGCTTCATCGTTCTGATTCTATAATATATCACATCACTATTATTTAAAGTGAGGCATTAGGTTGGACAATCCTACCAGCCTGTGTTTTTCTTTCTGAAAAATCATATTTTTCCTGCTGATACTGATAGTTTGTTTATTGCCTGATTTTAGAAAGTCTCTTAGCTCCCATTTTTTGCTCTGAAGTCATGTTGGAACGTACTTGCTTATATTTAATATCAGATGTATTATGAGTGACCACATACCAACTCTCATTGTAGGTTTTTTGAAATGGTGAACACCATCACTGAAGAGAAGGGGAGAGGCACGGAGGAAGGAGATTGTGAAAGTGACTCCCTAGAGGTAATGACTCTGGTTGCATGTTCATTTTACAGAGTTTCTCTGTGGCTTTCTTTTTTTTTAAGATTTTATTTATTTATTTGAGAGAGAGCACAAGCAGGGGGAGGGACAGAGGGAGAAACAGACTCTGCTGAGCAGGGAGCCCGACACAGGGCTCCATCCCAGGACCCTGAGATCATGACCTGAGCCGAAGGCAGACACTTAACCGACTGAGCCACCCAGGCACCCCTTCTTTGTAGTTTTTTAAAAAAATGAACTATTTAAAGTCTTACTGGGGTATGCGTGGCAGGGAGGACATGTAAGTGGTGGTCTGTGAGCTTTCCCTTAATGCTGAAGGCAACTTCTGGAATTCCTTGTTAAAAAAGAGCTGAAAAGGGGAACCTGGGTTGCTCAGTCAGTTAAGCGGCCAACCCTTGATTTTAGCTCAGGTCATGATCTCAGGGTCCTGTAATGGAGTCCCATGTCCCACTCCGCGCTGAGCAGGGAGTCTGCTTGTCTCCCTCTCCCTCTGCCCCTCCCCCTGCTCACAGAGGTAGGCGCTCTCTCTGTCTCTCTCTAAAATAAATAAATCTTAAAAAAAGAAAAGCTAAAAAGCAAACATTGGAGAACTCTTATTTGGGAACACTGAGTTTTGGTATTTTGCTTACCTGACAGTGAGTAACTGTGCTTTGTTATCTGTGCGGATGTTGATTACCCTCCATGCACGGGCCACAGTGCCCTGGCATTTTTTATGTTCCTCTGAGATATGTGCAATTCAAACAAGCAGAATTCAGTGAAAATTCTGAATGGCACTATGGCCATGGCCCTCCTTTGTATGCTACACAGAGGACCTGGACCAATGGAAGATTAATGGAATACAGAGAGGAGGTAATAGTCACCTGAAATACTGTTCCTCGCAACCCCAGTCCTCTGACTTCTACCTCATGGACACACAACACTGCAGACATCTATTCCTAGATCATGTCCATTTTCTCTGTCATGGCTCCTCTGGGATAAAGAGCCTTCCATCACTGCAAGGACTGGTGCTGGAGTGTCCCAAGAGGGCTGACCCCTGGGACGTGAGCATCTTCAGAAAGTTGACCCTCCTCCAGGCGTGACAGTAGGCCAGCTTTTTCTCCAAGCCCTGCCCAGTGTTGGACTTGGGACAACATTCAAAATCCAAGCAATACTGAAAATGTCATTTCTAGTGCTAAAGTGAAATTGAAGAAGCTAGAGCACCAGCCTGACTGGTACACTCATTTATTAATGTCATCCCACATACTAGAACTTTTATAAAAACATTGAAGTCGTAGGGTAGCAGTTGAAGGAAAACTTCAATAGAATAACCAAGTGTTGACTCTGTCCAGAGTGAAGTTCTATAATTATCTAGCAGTTGTATAGCTTTGATGTTCCTAGGTAAGCCTAAGGCTCTTTCATTAAAGTTGTAAAAAGATGATAGGATCTGATTTGGAAAAAAAAAAAAAAGTTTCCCCATGCATTAACTTGTTGTCTATAGGAGTAATAGACAATACTTATTTGTATGTATTTTATATTTTACAATTTTGTATTTTCTTATTCAAGTGATTTTGTTAGGAATTAGATCTCTTGGCTCCTACATCAGTGCTCCTTGACTAGACCTCATTATCTCTGTTTTTATTTGGTTTAAATTTAGTCACTTGATACACAGCAACGACCAAGGTAAAGGGTAGCAAAGACAATGAAAATGAAACAGTTTTATTAGTAAATATAAAATGATGAAGTGGGTGGACTGGAAAATCCATAAAGTTCCTCTGCAATGTCATAAAATGCTGGCTTTTTTTAACCAGTGAGAGCTATCCTTTATTTTATACCCTTCTTTGTGGAACTAAATCCATCGTACCAAAAATACACATAGCACAGCCAGGCTGTGGTCTCCATATGAGACAACGTGGTCTTCTTAATTGATTAAATCAACAATTTAGACTCTACTCCAGGAACCACTTTAACCATATGCATAGCATAACACAGGTCCAATTGCCTTAGAATTTGTGATGAATTTTGCCAGCTGATTTTTCTAAGACTCAGTTTCCTATAATGTAAAAAAAAAAAAAAAAAAGGTAGGTAGATCACTTTTTAAAGAGCTCCCAAGAAGATACAGAATCAAGATCCTTTGATCTGGATACAGTAATAAGTGGGGTGGCTGTGTGCGGGGCTCTTCCTGGTCAGACAGTCCTTCAAGTACTGAGAACAATCAGCCAACCAAATAAGGAGGGGAATGCTCCGGTCCACAGGAATAGCCCAAGGGTTTTAGTTGCTGTGCTGACCTCACAAAAACCAGCTTACACAGTATTGCTGATTCATCAAAGTGCTTCTAACTCACCCTTCTCGAGTAAGTGCAGGGATACTATTCTTTTCATGTTAGAAAAACACTCATACACTCTGTCTTTTGCATGCGCTCAGAATAATTTAAAATCTTGGACGTAGAATGGCTTCTACAGTATTCCCAGTGGACTGTATAGCGTATACAGGGAATTCAAGCATACTTATTTTAAGTGTTTTGGGTAGTTTGCCATTAAACCCCAAGTAGTGACCTTGCTGACATTTGGGTGTTGTGTGGGGTATGTGGGGGGGGGTGTTCATGGGCACAACAGTAATGAACGGGGATTGCGATGATGTTCTGGGCTGCGAACATGATGACATCCGTCTTCACTCTCCCTCTCACTGAATCTCCCTTTGTAGTCAGTGCACCTTTACAATATGAGTCACTAAATTGCCTGAACTTATATTTTCGCCTAACTTAGGATAAGTTCATGATTACATTTCCTAGATATTTTCAACATTCTTAATTTAAAATTATTTTATTGGTGTTCTAAATATTTGATTAAAATGAATTCTCTCATTTCATTACCACAAACTAGACTTGACCATCAGCCCGTGAATGACATACAAAAAAATAATTCCTCTACTTCCCATTTCTGATAATGTAAACAAGAAGGATTCTTTAGAGACCATCTTTACACGGCGATTAAGATTTATATGCAGAATAGTTGCTTTCTGATCATCACCTCAGCTGGGGATAGAATTAAAGTTGTTTCAATGCATGTGTCAATTATTCCTGAAGCCTTTGGGAAGCTAGGCCCACAGCAAAATTAAAATGTTGGAAAGGTCAAATATTCTTTAATGTTAACCTCACTTAGGGTGTTGTCAACATTGGCAAACTTGAACTATCAACGTGGTTCTATAAACTACAAATTTGAAGCTAATCCCTAGACTTCTGGATGTTTGACAGACTTCTTATCTGAAGCCCATATTACGATCTGCTTTTCTTTTTGATTTGAATAATAAGCTTTCTTAGAAGCAGTACAATTGTGGGAGGGATTCAGCCGCCTTGGGGTCATGGTCAGCTCCCTCGTCCAACTGATCAAACCTGACTCTACTGAAATCCCTGTGCGGGGGCCAGGAGCCTTGGATTCTGGTTCTCATTTTGCTAACGGCCAGTTTTATAACTTTGGACAAAATTCGTACTCTTGGCTGGGCTAAAATGATTTTATTCTTCAAGTGAGAGTGGACCAAGAACACCTAAAATATGCTTTCCTAGCTCTAATTTGTATAATTTTTCAAGATTAGTACAAACTGTGCAAGGTTATTTCAAATATAGATCAATCCCACTATCAGAGGACTTTTCTGCTTTTGAACAGAAAGAGAAACAGCTTCTTTTGATTCAAGGCCGTGGTTTTTGACTTAAGCATGTATTTTGACATGGGGGGTAATGAAGCCAAATCTTAAATAATTTAATAGATCAGTAAATTTATATTGAAATCACTGAACAGTTGATTGCCATTAACCATAAGAGTTCTAACACGTATCAACTGTAGTCTCTACTTTGTTCTCTCAGCCTTCCAGATTTTCACTAACACCTTGGGCATCTACCCAGCAGCCTCCTGGGAGAAACCCCTGTTCGGCCTCTCTCCCTCCTCACACCACGATGTCCCTCCAGCCCAGTCACCTAATCCTCTCCGTCATTCCCCCATCTCAGGTCTTCACCACCCCTCCTGTGACCTCATCTCTCTCCTGCAATCAGTATGCGTCTCTGTCATCATCAGAGAGATCTCTCACACGATCTTATCGTGTGACTCCCCTCATTAAAAACCTTTGAAGCTACTCTTTGTAGAAGGTTTCCACAGATACAATGTTCTCAACCCTCTGGCTGGAACAGAGCCTTGCCTTTCCACCTCGTGGGCTGGGATTGCCAAACTCTTTTCCATTTTCCAGAAGGCCAACCTTTCCTGCCCCTGGGCTTGATCTGCAGATGCCCAACTCCACATGCTTTTTCTTCTCTGTCCCACCTGGTGACTGCATCCTCGTTTTTTGAGATACAAGTCAGGTGTCATTTCTCAACACCACCTCTCACTCTTCTCTGCTCTCCTCACATTTCCGGCCCCCTTCTCCACCCTAGGTCTTCTCATTGCATTGTAATGGGAGCCTGCACCGGACTGTGAACATCCCAGAGCAGGGCTGTGGCTCTGTGTCCTTTCTAATCACATAGCCTCACGTAGTATGAGGCATCCAAGCAGAAGTAGTTCAATCAGATCAGAAGGCTTGGAAGGGCTTGAAGGTGGTGTGTGATAAAGCCAGATTGTTTAAAAATATCTCAAACGGGGGAGAGGGCTATGGATTGGAAGGGACAGAGTAGGTGCTATGACACTGGTTTAAAAGTTGTTCAATCAATGGTAAGTCAATGAAAGAATGTACACTGTTATCAAGCTGCACATCAGAACCAAGGCATTATTAACTCATTCTCTTTTCATCTCTTTCTTTTTTTATTTCCTTGGAGGAAAAAAAGCCAGATACAAATCGCAGAGGTCCTTTTGGTCCTCAGTACAAAATATGCTGTGTCTCCCTCCTCACTCCTCTCCCAAACACACACATATATTCTACCTCTCCGTACCTCCTTCTCTCTCTCTTTCCCTCCCCACCCTGCCCTCCCTTTTCCTCTCTATCCCTCTTTCTCATATATTCATTTGTACCTCACTGTTTCACCAAAATGAGCATATGACTGACTTAAACTTGAAGCAATCATACCATCTAGCCCCGTGAACTTGTCTATACCTACTTTCCAGTGTGCATAAAGAGAACGTTGACCCCTTGTGGGATGAAGGAGAGACAAGCAAGATAAAAGGAACATTTTCCTTTGACGTAAACATCTGCAGAATGATGAAATACCTTACCATTCCCTTTTCTGATGATTTGCTTCACAAACATTAATAGTGAATTATGGTTTAGATTCATTTAAATCAATTTGGAATCATCAGCCCATTGGTTTGTTTGTCTTCAACATCCCATTTCTGTTTTTGCACATATCTGAAGCTCAACACCCACATTTACTACACTGAAAACATATATCACTTCTAGTTGTATGATATGAGTACCAATTTGTTACTCATTCTTTCATTCTGTTGAGAGGGGAAAAAAAAAAAACTTTTTCTTCTATCAACTTAGGTTCAGTGATTGGGGACCTGCAAATTAACTGACAAAAGACAGATTAACAAGAGAAAAGACAAGGTTTATTCAGGTATATGGGAGCACTTAAACTGGCTTCTGACCAGCTAGAGTTAAGTTTGTTTATCCTACTAAGAAAAGCCCTTCTTAGGACTTTAAGGAAAAGCACATGGTGGGAAACAAATGAGAAAAAAGTGGAAGGCAAAAACTTTTTGGCAAGGTTTTGTTTATGTAATTTCTCATCCAGGTACGAGTGGTCCTAAACCTCCCAGAGATGGGATTTTGGCAGCTGTATTTTCAGGAGGCTTTGTTTAAGCCAGCAAAAGAGGTTTAGGTTAAGGTTTTTTAATGCAGCTGCTGTTGATTCAGATGTTTTCAGCTTAAACTCATCTTTATACCACATTGATGGGTATAAATTCAATTCACTCAATGAATATTTAGTCACACACTATGTGATTGTCATTATTCTAGGTGCTGGGGATACAACAGAGAAAAAATTGAGAAAAATCTGCCCTCAGTGAGCTTACATTCTAGCGAAACACCAACAATAAACAACATAAATAAGTAAAATACATAGCATGTTTGATAATGATCAGTGTTAAGAAGAAAAATTAGCAGGGAAGGGTTCAGAAAGTTACACTGTAACAGAGCATGCAAGTTTAGACCCATAAGCCAGGGAAAGCTCACTGAGAAGGTGATATTTGAATAAAGGCCTGAGGGAGAAGAGATCTATCAAACTGGATATTTGAACCTAAGCATTTTTAGCATTTTGTTAATGTTATTAATCGTTATTAATGTTTTTGACATTTACATATTAAGAAGGCAATACAGACCTAAAATTAACGAAGGTACCATGTGGGTCTTTGAGGTGACCATTCACCCAATGTAATTAATCCCCAGATGGAAGTGCATGGCCTTTGGAAGGTGGCTGTTTTACCCCAGGTCCCTTGACAGCACGGGAACTAAGTGAATCACCACTTTGTTGTTTGGCCTTGTCAATATTGTCTTCCTACGCTGATTCCCTTTCCAGTACAGACTTAGATTGTTCTGCGCAGGCCACAATAGAGGGATGATTCTAGAAGTATTCTCATCATTGCTTCGAAATGCAGTTGTTTCCCTTAGCAACAACCTAATTCACTAACCTATTGCCATAGAAATAGAATGCAGAGCATATAAGCAGTGTAATCTTCAATTTTTTAATACACTCTTTCCTCCACCCCTAACGTTTTCTATGTTTCTAGTTTAACACACCTTCTCTTCCCTTGGCCTGTAGCCCAGCTCCGTTCTGCTTTTTTTTTGGCTTATTGACCAGGCCAGTCTCCTCAAACCTGCCTTTCCAATTTGTATCTCTATATGGTTAAGAATAGAAAGAAGAAAACTAAGCAGCAATTACCACCTGGAATGGTTTTCAATCCCTTTGGTCTTATTAAAAGTCCTTTTTGATTTTTACTGTGACCACTTTGTTCAACAGGAATCGTCTGCCATACCTAATAAACAATCTTTTAAAAAAGAAAAGTCTTTTGATGCTTTGGATTCCAGAGGGGAACTAAAACTGGGGCAGCCTCATGGAGGTTTATATATTCTTCACCGTACTATATAAATATGCCTGCAGCAAAACTCCGTCTCAACCAAAAATAAACTGATGCTGACTTTCAATGTTTTGTTTTGCACCCGGTTTATTAAAAAAAAAAAAGTGGTTCTCATCAAATTTTCTATATCCTGATTAATCAGTTAAGTAAATAATTACTGAGCATCTACAAACCAGATATTGCCAAGACTAGGGGTAGAGCAATTAAAGATAAATTGTAGCTCTCACAAAGCTCAGAGTCCAGATGGGGATGCAGACTGAGCAAGAGAAGGAAGAGTTACCAAAGCATGAGTAAGGGCAGAAAGCCTTGGGAGCACATCAGACCAGAAAGTAACCCAGCTCTCGATGGTCAGGTAGACAGTTCAGGAAAGCTTCCTAGAGCTTGGTTTTGAAAGACGAGGCAGAATTACCGAGGTAGAAGACACAGCATGTGGAAAGGCACAAAGATCTCGGGAACCTCACTGAGAGATTTTGGAGGAGATTGAGGAGAGAGAAGGTTGGACACAGAGGCAGCACAAAGAAGCTGAGGGGCATTTACGCCATGCTAAGGAGTTCGGCTTTGACTCGGAAAGTAATGAGAAACCTTTTAATAAAGCAGAGACAATGGTGCAGACATGGACAGCTCACTTGGGAAGTTTGGACTTTGGAAAATTCACTGCCATCTTAAGGAGAGCAGATCAGGGAGCTGGGCAACAAGAGAGGAGGGGACAAGGAAAGGCAGTTAAGAGTCTGTAGAATTAGTACAGAAGAAAAGCAAGGAAGGCCTGATTCAAGGCAAAAGCAGATACACCTGATAGCATTTGGCAGTCAGTTGGATTTGGGGAGTAAGGAAAAGGAAAGAATGGAGTCTACGACGGCCACCAGATATCTCCCAGATATCTGTTTGAATAAGAGAATGAATGTTCCATGAATATTGATGACACACTGGAATACCTTTATCCTAACAGTGTTTGGAAACAGAAGTAAGACTATCCCTACAACATTGGTAGTGGTAAGAACACTAAATCAGGACTCATGAGCTGGGTATAAACCACAGCTCTAATTGTTTCACTGGAAAAGATATTTCTGATCATTTGTAAATTGAAGCTAATCATAGACCTTCCCTACTATCACACAGGCTTATTATGACCATCAAATGAGATAGGTTATGGACAGTTGATTTTTTTCTTTTAAATTATAAAGCATCATGATAATGTAAGATGGTGGTAGTACTAGGTTCAGTGTGTAGGTGTGTATGCCCTTGATACGGCATCTTGGCAGAGATGAGCTCCTTTGGTGATGGTCCCTGCCCTGCCTCCTGCTGGGCTGGTCCTGGCTGGTAGATTTCCTACATGTGTGGCACAGCACGATGGGAGTCTGGGCCACAGGAATTGGGTGTGGAGTCGTAGGCTCTTTTTGGTGGAATTTTTTGACTAGTTTGACTGCCTCTTTGCTGGAGCCCCATGTAACCTTCCAATCTGAGTAAGTTGCTGAACGATTCCTGCTCACTATTCCTTCACCCTGAAGACATGCCAGACGTTCTGCTCTGGACTAGGACAGTCTTCGGCCTTACATTAGACATCCGGAACAGGAGTATTCTTTTATGTACATGGGGTACAGTGTTGCCAATGGGAAAGTAAGATGCGTCCCTTCCAGAGCGTGGAGTCTGTCCTTAGCCAGAGAAGGGTCCCTGATAGGGAGGTCAGTGCTCACCCAGTCCTGGCTTGGTATTGGGCATAGTTTTCCCCAGGAGAATACAACTAATTGCTTTCTATCAGTGCTTGGGAACCTGTTGGAAACAAATAAACTGAAGCTGGTAAAGACAAAACCACATTTTCCTCATCCTCCTTGGCAGTGGTCCCTCAAGTCAAATGTGTGTACCCTGGAGAGTTTGCAGAGTGATCTGATTACTACCTTTGTAGTTAATTTGTCCTCTTTATGTCTGCTTCCTTTTTGATCTTCTGTTTGCTTTTCATTTTGTAATTTCCCTATACCGTGTCTGCGTGTGAATTTATTTTTTATTTTTCCTACTTAGGACTCAGTTTCCAGAAGTTATGTTTGATTCCGTCTCATATCTGCCTGGCCTTTTTTAGAATGTCTTATCCTTTTCTCCTGCTTATTGATTTTTTATTTTATATCTTTATGTTAAATGTACTTATTCTAAAGTTTTTGTTTCTTTTACTTTATGAAGTTTAGGGAGATTGATATTTATCAAATCTGCTAACTCCCTGGTGGTGAATTATTTCCTTATATGTTTTAAAATTTAGGGTTGTGAGCTCAATTTCAGTGATGTATTATGAGTCAGAATCCTGCATAGTCCATCTTAAGGGATTCTCCCTTTAAAATGTTTTTGCTTTGTTTCTGCTAGCACTCCAGGGATGTCCCAGGCTCAAGATCAATTATAGGTATCATGATAAGTGTAAATTTGAACTAAACCATGAGGATCAGCCTATAGTTGAAAGTATTCAGAGTATTCAGAAAGTATTCTTTTTGTCCACCCAGAGCTCAGTTTAAGACAGATGAGCTTTATTTTTGTTTCCCAGTGCAGTGGGCTAACTCTATTCTAATTTGCCCTTTCATCAAGTTATAGTCCTTCAAAGACCCTGATTTCAAGGGCCCAGCTCTTCACCTGGCATAAGCACAAGGCCCCATTTCCTATCCCTTCATGGGCATTAAGACAAAAGTACCAGATAAGGGGTTGACAGACTATAGCCCAAAGGCCAAATACAACCTGCCACTACCCTATTCCTCCAGTAAAGAAGTTTTACTGGAACACAGCCATGCCCACCTGTTTATATATTGACTGAGCTATTTTCATGCTACAATGGCAGAGTTCAGTAGTTGCTACAGAGATCATATGGCCCACAAATCTGAAAATATTCAATATCTGGCCCCTTAGAGAAAGCATTTGCCAACCTCTGCCCAAAATTAATGAGACTGAAAGCCCAGCCCTCATCCCCACCCCTTGGGCTACAGGGACATCAATTATGATTACCTCTCAAGTGGTCCTCTTTCTCTTTATTTCTAGCTCCTGGCAGTCTTCTTTACTTTTTTGTAAGCCCTGGTAGGCATTTAAAAATGTGTCTATTTTGGGGTGCCTGGGTGGCTCAGCTGGTCAAGTGTCAGACTCTTGATTTCAGCTCAGGTCCTGATCTCAGGGTCATGAGATTGAGCCCTGCATCAGGCTCTGCACTGAGTGTGGAGCCTGCTTAAGATTCTCTCTCCTCTCCCTGTGCCCTTCCCCTGACACTCGCATGCTCTCTCTCTATATATATATCCCTCTAAAAAAAAAAAGTGTTGTCTATTTTATTTTATGTGGATGTTTTTAGCAGGAAGTCTTCCAAATACCAAGTCCACATATTGCCAGTACCAGAGCCCACTTCCTATTTTCTTGGATAATATAGACTGCTATGTGCATAAGATGTTATATATGAATCTAATGGCAACCACAAATCAAAAACCTAGAATAGATACACAAACACTAAAGAGAAAGGAATCCAAGCATATCATTAAAGAAAGCCATCAAATGACAGGGGAAGAGAGCAAAAGGAGAAAGAACAGAGAACTACAAAAACAACCATAAAACAAGTAATAAAATGGCAATAATTATATACCTCAGTAATTACTTTGAATGTAAATGGACTACATGCTCCAGTTAAAAGATATAGGGTGACTATATAAAAAAGCAAGACCCATCTATGTGCTGCCTACCAGAGACTCACTTCAGACCTAAAGACACCTGCAGATTGAAAATGAGGAGATAGAAGAACATTTACCATGCAAATTGAAGCAAAAGGAAAGCTGGGATAGCAGTATGTATATGAAACAAAATAGACTAAAACAAAGACTAACAAAAGACAAAAAAGGACACTACATATTGATAAAGGGAGCCATCCAACAAGAGGATATAAAATTGCAAATATTTATGCAATAGAGCACCTAATACATAAAGCAACTATTAACAGACATAAGGAAGAAATTGACAGTAATATAATAATAGTAGGGAACTTTAACACCCCACTTACATCAATGGATAGACCATCTCAACAGAAAATCAACAAGGAAACAGTGGCTTTGCATGAGACATTGGACCAAATGGACCTAACATATATTTAGAACATTCCATCCCAAAAAAGCACAATACATATTTTTTTGAAGTGCACATAGAACATTCTCCAGAATAGATCACATTAGGCCACAAAACAAGTCTCAATAAATTCAGAAAGATTGAAATCATATCATGCATCTTTTCTGACCACAATGGTGTGAAACTAGAAATCAATCACATGAAAAAAATCTGGAGAGAACACAAATACATGGAGGCTAAATAACATGCCACTGAACAATGAGTGGGTCAATCAAGAAATCAAAGAGAAAATTAAAAAATGCATGGAGACAAATGAAAATGAAAATAAAACAGTCCAAAATCTTTGGGATGCAGCAAAAGCTATTCTGGGAGGGAATATTATAGCAATCCAGGCCTACCTCAAGAAGCAAGAATATCTCAAATAAAAAACCGAATCTTACACTTAAAGGAACTTAAAAAAAAAAAATCAAGCCCAACACCAATAGAAAGAGAAAATTATAAAGATTAGAACAGAAATAAATGAAATAGAGATTAAAAAATAACCAATAGAATAAATCAGTGAAACCAGGAGTTGGTTCTTTGAAAAGATCAACAAAATTGATAAGCCTTTAGACAGACTCATCAAAAAAAAGAACAAAGAAAGAGGAGTCAAATAAAATCAGAAATGAAGGAGAAGAAATAACTGGTACCACAGAAATAGGAAGGATTGTAAGAGAATATTATGAACAATTATATGCCGACAAGTTGGACAACCTCAGAAAAATGAGTAAGTTCCTAGAAACATAAAACCTTCCAAATCTGAATCAGGAAGAAATAGAAAATTTAAACAGGTCAATTACTAGCAATGAAATTGAATCAGTAATCAAAATCTCTCAAAAAAATAAAAAAACCCAGGACCAGATAGCTTCACGGGTGAATTCTGCCAAGCATTTAAAGAGAAGGTAATACCTATTCTTCTCAAACTATTACCAAAAAAAAAAACAAAAAAACAGGAGAGGAAGGAAAGCTTCCAATTCATTCTATGAGGTGAGCATTACCCTGATACCAAAACCAAATAAAGACACTAAAAAGAAAAGAAAAGAAAAGAAAACTGCAGGCAAGTATCTGATGAACATAGATGAAGAATCCTCCACAAAATATTAGCAAGCCAAATCCAACAATACATTTAAAAAATATTCAACATGATATATCACATCAACAAGAGAAAGGATAAAAACCATATGATCATTTCAGTAAATGTAGAAAAAAACATTTGACAAAGTACAACATCCATTCATGATAAAAACCCTCAACAAAGTAGGTTTAGAGGGAGCATACCTCAACATAATAAAGACATATATGGAAAACCTACCGCTAACATCATATTCAATGTTAAAGAACTGAAAGCTTTTCCCCTAAGGTCAGGAACAAGGCAAGGATGTTAACTCTCACCACTTTCATTTAGCATAGTACTGGAAGTCCTAGCTGCAGCAATCAGACAACAAAAAGAAATAAAAGGCATCCAGGGGTGCCTGGGTGGCTCATTCTGTTAAGCAGCTCTTGGTCTCAGCTCAGGTCTTGATCTCAGGGTCGTGAGTTCAAGCCCTGTGTTGGAAGTAACCCATGTGTTCATTGATAGATGAATGGATAAAGAAGATGTGCTATATATATTATAGGTAATATATATATATTATTAGTCATAAAAATATTAGCCATAAAAAAGAATGAAATCTTGCCATTTGTACCAACATGGATGGAGCTAGAGTGTATTATGCTAAGTGAAATAAGTCAGTCAGAGAAAGACAAATACCCATACGATCTCACTCATTTGTGGAATTTAAGAAACAAAGCAAACAAAGAGAAAGAGATGAACAAAAAAACCCCAGATTCTTCAATACAGAGAGAACAAACTGATGGTTGCTAGAGGGGATGTGGGTGAGGGGATGGGTGAAATAGGTAAAGGAGAGTAAGAGTACACTTATCCTGATGAGCACTGAGAAATGTATAGAAATATTGAGTCATTATATTGTATACCTGAAATTAATGTAACATTGTGTGGTAATTATACTTGAATAAAAAAAAAGAAAAAGAAACAGACAAAATTACAAAAACAACAACAAAAAAGAAACAAAAAATTTTGCTGGCTTATAAAGGTTAAAAATAAATTTTTTTAATGGCTAATTCAAACCCTTCTGTGAGTTGAATCCAGCTACACTGGGTTTCTGCAAAGACATGTCTTGACCTTTCAGTGGCCCTACATTTGGTAGTTTCATTCTGACACCAAAAATGGGCCTTTTTGGATGACTCTTCCACGTCTCAGGAGGTCTCTACCAAATACTCTCTAAACCCCTTTTATTTTGATCGGTTTTCCGTATGTGACTGAGACTCTTGACAGCTTGGGATTTAGGGCTGTAGATATTTCCTTTTCCATTAAAGATGAAATTTTCCTCCTATTTTTCATTTTTTTAATTTAAATTTTAGTTAATATACAGTGCAATATTGGTTTCAGGAGTAGAATTCAGTGGTTCATCCCTTAAATATAACACCCAGTGCTCATCACAAGTGCCATCTTTAATACCCATCACCCATCTAGCCCATCCCCCACCCACCTCCTTTCATCAACCCTCAGTTTGTTTTCTATTGTTAGGAGTCCCTTATGGTTTGTTTCCCTCTCTCTTTTCCTTTTTTTCCCCTTCCCATATGTTCATCTGTTTTTTTTAAAACTCCACATAAGAGTAAGTTCGTATGGTATTTGTCTTTCACTGACTGACTTGTTTCACTTAGCATAATACACTCTAGCTCCATCCATGTCATTGCAAATGGCAAGCAAGACTTCATTTTTTTTCTTGATGGCTGAGTAACATTTCATTATATATTATATACCTCATCTTCTTTATCCATTCATCAGTCGATGGACACTTGGGCTCTCTCCATGGTTTGGCTGTTGTTGATAATGCTGCTATAAACCTCAGGGTGCATGTGCCCCTTTGAATCTGTATTTTTGTATCCTTTGGGTAAATACCTAGTGGTGCAATTGCTGGATCATAGGGTAGTTCTATTTTTAACTTTTGAGGAACCTCCATACTATTCTCCAGAGTGGCTGCACCAGTTTGCATTCCCACCAATAGTGCAAAAGGGTTCCCCTTTCTCCGCATCCTCGCCAACACCTGTTGTTTCTTATGTTGTTAATTTTAGCCATTCTGACAGGTGTGAGGTGGTATCTCATTGTGGTTTTGATTTGGATTTCCCTGATGCTGAGTGATGTTGAGCATCTTTTCATGCGTCTGTTATTCATCTGGATGTCATCTTGGAAAAGTGTCTATTCATGTCTTCTGCCCATTTCTTAACTAGATTATTTGTTTTTTGGGTGTTGAATTTTTTAAGTTCTTTTCATATTTTGGATACTAACCCTTTATCAGATATGTCATTTGCAACTATCTTCTCCTCTTCTGTAGGCTGCCTTTTCGTTTTGTTGATTGTTTCCTTCGCTGTGCAGAAGAAGCTTTTTATCTTAAGGAAGTCCCAGTAGTTCATTTTTGCTTTTGTTTCCCTTGCCTCTGGTGACGTGTCTAGTAAGAAGTTGCTGCAGCCGAGGTCCCAGAGGTTTCTGCCTATGGTCTCCTCTAGAATTTTGATGGTTTCCTCTTTCACATTTATGTCTTTTATTCATTTTGAATTTATTTTTGTATATGGTGTACACACATGTGACTATCCAGTTTTCCCAACACCGTTTGTTGAAGAGACTTTTTCCCATTGGACATTCTTTCCTGCCCTGTCGCAGATTAGTTGACCATAGAGTTGTGGGTCCATTTCTGGGCTCTCTATTCTGTTCCACTGATCTGTGTGTCTGTTTTTGTGCCAGTATCATACTGTCTTGATAATTATAGCTTTGTAATAGAGCTTGAAGTCCGGAATTGTGATGCCCCCAGTTTTGTTCTAAGAAGGAAGTATATTGACATACAGGCCTACCTCAAGGAGCAAGAAAAGTCTTAAATATACAACTTAACCTTACACTGAAAGGAGCTAGAAAAGGCACAGCAAATAAAGCCTAACGCCAGCAGAAGGGAAATAATAAAGATTAGAGCAGAAATAAATGATATAGAAACAAAAAAAACACAGTAGAATGGATTAACAAAACTATTTTTCATTTTCAAAATGTATTTTGGTCTTGGGGAATTGGGAGTAAAGGAAAAATAATCCTTATTTTATCATTGTCAATGCAGAAGACCACAAAAACTTCCTTCTTACCCAAAGCCTTTTTTTCAGTGGCTTTATTCTCTTGGCAGAGTATGAAATAATTGCACAGTATCAAAAGCTGAGAAACAAAAGAAAGATCAATTAGATGTAATAGATAGTGATATACATTATTGCCAATCATACTCATCTCCTGGATCTATGAAAAATAGGATTTAGTGGATAAAAAAATCCAAGTGGGCTTTTGAAGAAGCACTTTCCTGGATTTAAATACATAGTCCCTACTGTGTTCGTAGCAATTGTGAAAACATGAACATACTATCTGCTTTATGTTGAGAGTGTCCAGTTTTTGGCTCTTGAAGCTGCTGCTTAGAGCTTCATCATGTTGTTTTGCTTGTTAAAGCAATTTGATAAAATAAGGGAAGGTGCTCATGGAAAAAGTTGATGTTTGAAATGTAGAATGCAATTCACATTTTAATCTTCTGTTCCCCCATTTTCCTTTTTGTAGTATGACTACGAATATGATGAGAATGGTGACAGAGTCGTTTTAGGGAAAGGCACTTACGGGATCGTCTACGCAGGCCGAGACCTGAGCAACCAGGTCAGAATCGCTATAAAGGAAATCCCAGAGAGAGATAGCAGGTATAGTAATTGTGGCTAATAAAAGCTGTTTTCAAGGTACTTTGGGTTGTTTATGGCATTTTAGACAATGTTTTGGTGATATTCTAACTAATGAAACTCTGTCTGAAAACTCCAGTGTCTTAATCAGCCCCCTTTGAGGTTTAGCTGCTGCGTGAATCAGTGATTCAAGCACAACCCTCTGGTGGGGAAGGGCGGCCTCTTGGAGGTGACAAGGACAGGACTTCTAAAGAATAGGAAAGACAATGGCCTGTGCGTGTTGGGCTCAGTTGTGTCAGAGAATGGTTGATTTATTAGACAGATAGATGGGGAGTAAGCAGGATCAGAAATGGTTTGAACCCCACAGGTTCCAGTGTCCTGTTTCATACCCAAGGAGCTTGGAAGTCATCCCTCCATCTTAACAAGTGGAAAGCTGACCAAACTAAGACCAAACTAAGAATTCTCGAATCCACTGGAGAAGTGGAAGTCACAGGCCAAGCCACTGCCCAAATTTGGAGGAAGAGTCATGGGGAGGGGGGGAACACTTTTGTGAGTTTTGCCTCCAGAAGCCCTACCAGACCCTCACAGTGATACTGGAGAAAAATCCCCCCATGCTTCCGGCTGGGGGAAAGGGGAGAGAAACCATTTTGAAATACGCCACAGCTCTGTTCTTCCTGACAAGGCCTGACCTCAGAGAGACTATTTTTACAGGGCCTAACCTATGAGAGTGTTATCAGAGTCTAACCAGCTGGGGGGAAGGAAATACCCAACTCCTGCCCGCTGTAGCCATCCTGCCCCAGCTGTGGGAGGAGGGAGACTGCAAAGCATTTGTGAGGCTCCCAGGCCAGGGGCACAGGCCCTCGAAGAGACTGAGACATAAGCATAAGATTATGGAATGCTTCCCCTCCTGGGATTCCTTTTACCTAATACATCATGCCTGATTTTCAGCAAAAATTACAAAGCATACCAAAACACAAAAACACAGTTTGAAGCAAGCATCAGAACCAGACTCCGATACGGCAGGGATGTTGGAATGATCAGACCAGGAATTTAAAACAAGTTTAATATGCTAAAGGCTCTAATGGGTAAAGTAGACGGTGTACAGAAATAGAGGGAGTGCAAACACAGATGGAAATCCTAAGTCAGAACCAAAAGAAATGCTAGAGATCATAATCACTAACAAATGAAGAATGCTTTTGATGGGCTGGACACGGCCCCCTCTCTGAGCTTGAGGATATGTCCATAGGAACTTCCAAAACTGGGGTGTGTGGATGACTCGGTTAAGTATCTGGTTCTCAATTTCGGCTCAGGTCATGATCTCAGGGTCGTGAGATCATGTCCCCTCAGGTCCACTTGTCTTTGGCCATGGTGACAGGGTTACACGATCAGCTTTCTTCAGAAAGGATACTCCCCTGAGCTCTCTGGGTCATCTGTCCACCCAACGTCTCCACTTGTAAGTTTCCAGGTTAACGTGGCCAAAACGGAACTGTGGATTTTTACCCCCAGATGTATTCCCTGCCTCGATGAAGGCTATCTCATTCATCAGCTGCTCAGGCCAAATCTTAGGATTCCTTTAGATTCCTGTCTCTCACTTGATGTCTCCTGCATCAGTAAGTCATACTGTTGTCTCGACTTCTCTAACACGTTCACAATCTCCCCATTCTTGCCCATCGCCACGGCTGCACGTCCAATCTAAGCTTTCAGGTCTCTCACGCGGGCTCCTTATTGTAACCACCTGGTAACTAGTCTCTGCCTTCACTCTTTCCTCTCCCCCTACTCCAGCCTTCCTCAGAGAAGCCACAGAGATCTCTCTGAAGGGAAATCACATCATGTCACTGCTGCTTGAAACCCTTCAGGGAACCTTATTGTAACCAGCACGAAACGCCGAGCCCTTAGCACAGACCTCTGCCTCCCTCTGTGGCCCCACATCCTCCCCGGCAGCCACACCGACCCCAGGCACACAGGGGCTCATTCCAGAGAACTCAGCAGGATTGCCTCATTTCTGTCAGTTCTCAATTCAGACTTTAATCCAGTAGACAGGCCTTCCTTACCTCCCCCATGCTGAAAACCACATCCTCCCAGTGTCCCAGGTCCCAGCTCTTTTTGCCTTTCCATCCTTAGTGTGTGACTTTCCCCAGAGGCCGCTTTGCCTCCAGCCTCCATATCTGCATTCGAGGTAGGAAGAAGAAAAAAGACAACAAACTTTCCCAGAAACGTCCAGCGTACTTTCCCCTCTGTTCCATTCACCAAGAAAGTGACCACCTTGAAACCCAAGGGAGGCTAGGGACTCAATAGCTTTTTAGCTGGTCCTTTGTTTCCTGAAACAAAATCCTACAAAGAGGGAAGGACAGATGTGAGGTGGGCAAACAGCTATTGCTCTCTGCCCCACGGATGGTTTTCATTTTATTTTCTGTGATACTGTTGCAGAGTTTCCTCTTGGTTAACCGGTGAGACGTAGTTATGAATAATACTCTCACGAGATGATGAAGAAATTATTAATGCAATACCCAGGGTAATATATATCAATTTGTCATATGAAAAATTTTGTTAAATATTCCTATAGGTTCTTAAGTAACACATACGTAGATTCTGAAACAATATAAAATTTAAAGGGCTTAGCACTATCCAATTACTGCAGCCAACCCACCGATCTTTAGCAACATCCCTCCCCTCCCACCAGCAGATGAATTTAAGTAGGTAGTTGGAAGCAAACCACTTTCAGAATCCCCTTTGTAACTTAAGTTTATTCAGCTGCCAGTGGGCATACACAAAGCACACCGACACCAACAAAGGTCCTGTTCTGTAGCAATGCATTTGGCAGAATGTGGGTTGTTTGAAAACACTCGCATGACAGGTGCTTCTCTTGAACACCTGGTGCCGGGCATCTCCTTATTACCTTTAAAAGCAAAGTAAAGTCTCTTATGTTATCATGAGAGTCGACACACAAAGTGGTTTTCATCTATATGCCCTGGAGAGGTTTTCAGGGTGCATGTAAAAAAGATAGCAGTTAGAAAGGACAATTGCTAAGGTAATAGGATGCATGTGAATAATGCATGATCCAGCATCCACCACACATGGCCATCTGGAATGAAGGATCATAGCAACAAAAACAGTTGCTTCTGTGTTTTCCTTCACACTTTAAAAACACTTCGTTAGAGAATCGGAGTAGTTGTAGGAGAGAAGTGGGGGTGGATTCCTAATCTGTCCCAACTCGTTGTTCATCTCAGGTTGGCTTCCTTCTCTAACGTTCTGCATGCACCTGAACTATTTATATAGATCAGTTATTCTCTACCCCGCCGCATATTAGGGCCAACTGGGGCACTTTAAAAAATACTGATGCTCAGGCCTACCCCCCGAAATTCTGGAGTGGGTCGTAGGCATTATTTTTTTTTTTTCATAGGCATTATTTTTAAAAAATCCTTTCAAGAGATGAGATGTCCGGCCAAGGCTGGGAACCACTGGTGTGGATGGACGTAGTGGGAATTTGACTCAGAGAAGGTGCTCTGGAAACACATATGGATTAATAATTTTTCAAAGCTAAATATATATTAGTAACTCTGATTATCTATACCATTTCTTCTTTCCACTGTCACAGCTAATAGAGAAGAAATAAGATTTTCTTGTAATTCCCATAGATAAGCATCGCTTATTGACTTGAACAAATTAGAATTTCATGCTTATTCGGTGCTTGGCACTTACCCTTTCACTTAGTGAGAATTTCTGAGTGTTACTAATCAATTTCATATTGGAAAAGAGTTCTTATTCTTAGCTAGGTTGAATCCAGACTATTACTGTAACTTTTAAGCTATCATCTGGTTACATAATGGAGGGGGCAGGGGAGTGGCGTATTTCCTTTCCCAGGATCTTATATTTAAACATCCATAATTGATTTGCAATAGAGGGTCAGGAGGTGGGAGTCCTTTGGCTCATCATAAACTGAATTAATCATTTGCTTCGGATTATTTAGTCATTTTAATGCCCTAAATCTGTAGAATAGACCCAATATTTGCTACTAATTTATCTCATGCATATCGAGAGCAATCTTATTAACTAATGTTAATAAGGTGTATTAAACACCATAGAAGAAGTAACTTGCAAATGTCCTGAGAATCATAACCTAAGTACCTTATTGGTAACACCATATACCCATATTTCTCATGTTGTCTCAGTTACCAAAATGGAGCTGTCTCTAACTGATATCCTGTTAAGGGATTCAGGTTAATACCTACCTTTATAGTTCCTAGAGCAGTTCTACAGAAAAATAAAATGAGTAAAAGATCTAAAATACAAGTTAATTTTTTGCTGTTGTAGGAAGCATTCTGAGTAATATTTCAAAGATTATAAAAGTTTAAATTAAATGAATTTGGATTTTTGTAACCTCCTAATTGCTTTAGCTTTGTAGCTTATCCTGAAAAGCTTCATGAAAATAGCATTATTCAATACTAACCAGTTCTAGTATTTGTCACTGGCATTCAAAAAAATCCATTCTGTTTACATGGATTTGCCATCGTAAGATCTAAGTATTTCTTGCACGTAACACCAAAACAAATCACGAGGCATCAGGTTTGTAGTTTGTGGTCTAGTGGTTAGTGCCTTTCACACCTGTAACCTCCACTGTACAACAGAAAAAAAATTAGAGAATAGCTTTGGGTCTCCAACACCCTACCATGGTTAGTTATAAAATACTCATATTAATATAAGTATATAATATAATATTAATATTCAAGGTTGCTAAGAGTCTAGAAGCTGTATAGTACTTCAAATAATCATCAAGAGGGTTGTTTTGTCTGTTCCAGAAATATAAAACACTTTCACTGTATAATCTGATAAAGCAACATACTTCAAGTATGTAATTTTGAAAGAAACCAGATGGTTTGATCCTGGTCTTTCAGCATGGAGGCATGGGTAGGATGGGATAAAAAAAAAAAAATCATGATATATTAGAACTGATGGACCCAGTAAAATGAGGATTAGTCAGGAGCTCGAGGACACTTAGGATATAAATGGTTTTATGTTTCCTACAGAAGAGTTGCCCGGCCTTTTAGTAAGTTCTGGAATGAAAATGAAAGTGATTTGTAATTTTTATCTTCCAGGGAAAGAGTCTCCTGGAATAGTAGAGTTATGTTATGAGGCCAGTGGAATAGAAAGTCGTGTTAATATAGACAGTGAGATATGTGGGTGCGTTCAGTTTTCCTGGAGTAATATCTTAGCTCTGTCACTTACTAGCTTTAAGATCTTGGACAGGTTAGTTATCCTCTTGGTGAATCAATTTCCTCATCTGTAAAATGGGCATCTTAAAAGTACCTTCTCCTGGGGTTGTTGTGAGAAATGAGTTAATATATACAATAGGCTCAGATCAATGCCTGACACATTACCCCTCAGACCCTACCTACCACTGCTTCAACTTCACAGAATTTATGTTAAATAAGCACTTTAGATAGTCATATTTTACTTTATGTGTGGACATATATTTAGCTGATGTTTTCAATTTGTATTGCTTACATTTATACACTAAAATCTGGCTACACAATTGGCTCATCAACATTTGCATGTCTTTTAGATACTCCCAGCCCCTACATGAAGAAATAGCATTGCATAAACATCTAAAGCACAAAAATATTGTCCAGTATCTGGGCTCTTTCAGTGAGAATGGTTTCATCAAAATCTTCATGGAGCAGGTCCCAGGAGGTAAGAGATGTTTTTCTTTCTTTAAAAAGTATAAATTTTTAGGGGCTTGAAGAGGAGCACAGTTGAATGGGATTTACTAGTTTACAGGTCTTACTTTGTCTAAGTTAAAATATAAATTCGATTGTGCTCATTGCAGCATTATTTACAATAGCCAAGATATGGAAACAACCTAAGGGTCCACACTGGATGAATAGATAAAGATGATGTGTTTTATATACACAATGGAATATTATTCATTCATAAAAAAGAGTGAAATCTTGCCATTTTCAACAACACAGATGGACTGTGAGGGCATTATGCTAAGTGAAATAAGTTTTACAGGGAAAGACAAATACTGTATGATCTCACTTACATGTAGAATAAAAAAACACAAACAAACAAAAAAACCAAGCTCATGAATAACAGAGAACAAATAGATGGTTGCCAGAAGCAGGGGGTAGGGGTGGGCAAAATGGGGGAAGAGGGTCAAAAGATACGAACTTCCAGTTATAAAATATATAAGTCGTGGGGATGTGATGTACAGCATGGTGACTATAGTTAACACTACTGTATTGTGTATTTGAAAGTTGCTAAGAGAGTAAAAATTAAACGTTCTCATCACAAGAAAAGAATGTTCTTGTAACTATGTGTGGTGACAGGTGTTAATTAGACTTATTGTGGTGATCATGTTGCAGTGTATATAAATATTGCATCATTATGTGGTACACCTGAAACTAATATAATGTTTGTCAATCATACCTCAATAAAATTTTTTTTTAATTAGACATGTGACATCAGCTTGCAGTTTATTAGGAGACAAAAGTATGTTGAACCATTTTAGTATCAATCATTGTGACTTGGATTAAAGTTAGGGACTGAGTGGCCTTTTATTTTGACTATTTGATAATGAGCATCTTCAGAGCATATGAGAGCCCAAGCGTCTAGTACTCTACTTCCTGGGCCACCAGGAATAACCAAGAAATGTTAGCTTAAATTAATATACCGCTATTAACATGCTTGGAAGAACTAATTTGATAAGATTTTATCCACCGCTTCTCCCTACTTTACAGGAAGTCTTTCTGCTCTCCTTCGTTCCAAATGGGGCCCATTGAAGGACAATGAGCAAACAATTGGCTTTTATACAAAGCAGATACTTGAAGGATTAAAATACCTCCATGACAATCAGATAGTCCACCGGGATATAAAGGTAGGATGCACTAGGATTCATGTTTGCAAGTTCCTTGGTAGGTAACTGTTTTCTTTGCAAAAGTCATACTGTGTTATGGGGATTAATTTAGAATCGTGAATAAATAAAGCTTAGAGATAGCAGAAATATAAGCCTCCTCTGCTCGGAGTCAGTTATTGATATTCATGCCTTATCTCTTCTCCTCAACGAGTAAACCTCTCAACCATGTTCAGCCAACAAAGATTGAGCTTCCACTGCACACCTGACACTGTTTTAGGTGCTCTGCGGAGGAGGCACCACAGGACAAAATTGGACAGGATAGGGTCCCCGCTCCTGAGGCATTCACAGGCTGCTCAATATTTGTATCCTTGCCCAGGGTAGCTACTCAGTAAATATCCACTACATCAATGGTTGAATGACTAGGAGGGAGGAAAAAAAAAAAAGATGCCCTCTTCTGACGAGTATCACATACTCGCTGTTAGAACTAAAATTAAATAACCTATTTGATTCCCTTTAAAAAGAGAAAATTCTGAACTAGTAAATTTCTGACAAAGGTGGGACTATGGAAAGGAGGTTACTATTACTATCCCCAAATCAACCCAGATCTCGTTGATTTGCCATATCCCTAAATATTCTAGGAAAAGAAGCACAACAGCAGAAAATAAAGTAAAATGACTAGGAAGTCATGAATATCTTAGTTATCACACACAGATAGCCCCTACAGTTTGCAAACCACAGCAAGCTCTAACCAGGCACCTGTTACGACCTTGTGTGAGTAGCAGGTTGTGAAGTGATAATATGTAAACAAAAATGGTGTCAAGAATTCACTCTCGAGGTTAACTATTAATGAAGAGCACAGATTGAGTCCTTGTTTGCTCTAAGGACACCTTTTCCTATTGGACTTATGAGCCAACCCACAACAGTAATGGAAGAAAGAACATTTTTGATTCAAATCTTTTGTTCTCTAGGGCGACAACGTGTTGATTAATACCTATAGTGGTGTTCTCAAGATCTCGGACTTCGGGACATCAAAGAGGCTCGCTGGCATAAACCCATGTACTGAAACTTTTACTGGTATGTTTTTGCAGTGATGATACAGATCTTATGTAATTAAAGAAATAATTGCTGCGTTAGAGCCTAATGTGAGAGATAAAGTCAGTCTGGGTTCTCACAGAAATTAATGTGAGTATATTTTGATGCTCATTGAAAAATGTTGTGTAGAATTTGATCTGGCTCTTTTCTCATCTTGTATTCTATGATTTGCTCAGTCTCCTGCTTAATGCCACTGAAATTTTTTTTTTTTAACTCTCAATTTGTTGTTTTCCCCTTCATGTCATTACTTCTCTCCTGGTTGGCTATAACCACTACAAACCTGACAGGATTTTTTTTTTTTTAACATTTTTTTAGCCCAACATCTCTGTGATTCTTACTCATACCTTAATCACTTCCCATTTGAACTATGAGTTCCTAATCTGTTTACTCCCTGTGGCCTATTTCCTACTCACAATATAAATAACCCGTAGAATTTCAATTCAGAAAGAGGAAGTGACTCACTAACTCAGAATTGGGGTGGGGAGAGAGCTTGCCTGAGAAATTAGGCAATCCAGCCACCAAGCTACCTCTGAGCAAAGTCCTGGGGGAGTGGAGACAAAGTGATTGCCAAAAAAAGAGGAAATCAAGGCTCGGAGAGATGAATGACTGCCCCACAGTTACAGGAGGGCATCTGGAACTTTGACTCTGGTCTGCACTAGAAATTCTTACCACTCAACTCTGCTGATTCTCATGAAGTGCTAAGTCCTTGTTATTATCATCAGAGAAAGAGTAATTTAAAGGTAATGAATAATCTGTAGTCTAAAATAAAGCAAAATGGCCAGATATCCCCCATTTCTGAACTCTGTGAGGTAGGTGGCTGTACCTCAATTTTGCAGATGAGGAGATAGAGAGAAGAGAGATCACAGCTAGGGGTCACAACAGCTTGTAAATGATAGAACTTGGATTTTTAATCTACCCTTTGCTCTTTGCTTTGACCTTCTTACTCTAGTCCATCTTCCTCTCCACCTTGCTGATGTATCTGTTCTGGTAGCCTGGAAGGGGAAAAGGAGAGAGAGAAATTCTGTAAATTTTCTCCTCAGAACATTCAGTCAATAACACCTCTGACCCAGTTCCTACACTCACAGCAATGGGTCTTTCAGGGCACAGCATTAAACACATTTAAATTGTATTTTTTTGAACAAAATTAATTCCAGCCTACTAGTAACTTTAAATGTCTTTCCATTTCTTTCCTCATACTCTCTCAATTTGGCAAGAGACATTTTAGATGCTGCCAAGACTCGGTAACTTCTGATGGGAGAATCCCTACTTTCAGACATTTTATTTGGGCAAGATGTTAATTTAATGTCTTCTGCTAATCTTAAAGACATATTTTTTTTTTTAATCCCCAAAGGAGTTGTAGTAAAGCAGTCCTCCCAGAGCCCTTTGTTTGCATTTCTCACACTGGCCTCACCTGAGTGACCCGTGTCACTGATGTGCCTGGTTGGTCTCCAGGGCTGATCAAGAGGACTTGGAGGGGCACACCTTGATCCACTCATGGCCATAGGCCTCACAGGTGCTCAGTCAACTTCTGATGAACTGCCTGGAAAGACATTGATCTGTTTGGTGATTTGGTGAGAGGGAGGGCAGCATCACCCGCCATTTATAGAGTGCTTACTATCTACCTGACTGTGTTAAGTGCTTTACATATTTCACTGAAATTCATATATCAGCTCTAATTCTTTGGAATCAGTATCCCAATTTACAATGCAAGATTAAGGTTCAAAGAGGTTGAATAACTTGCCCGAGGTCATAGTGCTAGTAAGTAATAGAGCTACGATTCAAACTAGACCTAACATGCCAAATGGAACTAATTATCTTCTCCCCAAACCTGTTCCACCCACACTCTTCTCCCTCTCAGTTGATGGCCACCCAAAACTTAGAGGGATCCTTAGTGCCTCTCTTTTCTCACACCCCAACCCAATCCACAAGGAAGCCTACCGACTCTACCTTCAGAAGGTGTCCAAAATTGGACCACTCCTCACTGCCTCCACTTCTGCCACCCTCCACTCTCAACTACATCACCTCCAAAGCCTGTTCTCCTTGCTTGGGCTCTTGCCTCCTACTGTCTACTCTTAACACTGCAGCCAGAGTGATCCTTTTAAAACATAAATCAAGCCCTGTTACTCAGAGACTTTAGTGGCTTTCTGTTTCTTTCAGAGCAAACAAATGCCGAAGTCCTAATACGGTGGACAAGGCTCTGACCTGATACGGAGTCCATTACCTTTTAGACCTCATTTCCTGCTCTTACCCGTTGCTCCCTATGTGCCAGAAACACTGGCCGTCCTGCATTTCCTTCATTGTACCATGCCACAAGGCCTTTGCACATGCTCTTCCTTTTGCTAATAACACTATTCTCCCAGCTATCTACGTGGCTAAATCCCTCTCCTTTCAAGTTTTATCTTAGATGTCATCTCAATGAGCCTACCATGACTGTCCTATTGACGGGGCAGACCTCCCTGGGCACTCTTGATCCCCCTTCCCTACCTTTGTGTGTGTGTGTGTGTGTGTGTGTGTGTGTCATTGACACATCACTTTCTAACATACTATATAATTTACTGATTTATTATGCTATACTTTAATGTCTGTTTCCCATTGCAAAAAATGCAGGCTCCATGAGCCCAGGATTTCTGTTTACTCCACTGCTATATTCTAAGTGTCTGGCCCACGGTAGGCACTTGATATAAATCTGCTGAATAAATGAGTGGATTAAATGGGATGTCAAAGTTCACACTTTTAGCCACTAAGTTGTAGTGGTTTCATGGGTGATTGCAATTCTAAAGATTATTTTAAAGTAATTTTTTAAAACTTTGGAATGAAGCTATATAAGGTATGGATTTTAGAGTCAATACTCTTGTTTTCCTTAGGCTAATGTACAGATTGGCCTGTGTCTTCATTATCTAGCTTTGTAAATCTCTTTATATAAGATATTATATGTCATATGATTGTGGAATAAAGGGAGCAGATATGAATACATAACTAAACCTGTTTTTTTTTTTTTGGCACTTGCTCTGTGGGGGATAATTAAACACAACTGGCAGATAGAGCTCTTCAAAATACTATCTGATACATAGAAACATTGCATAATGTGTTAAGATTTTACTTGAATTGTCCAATTTTTAAAGTTCACTATATTTTAATCAGTTGTAATTTCTACTCAGATATTAGTACAACTTAAATTCTCTCATCAATTCTATTTTAGAATACAAGAAAAACTGAGTGGTAGACTTAAACACGTATTTTCTAAAAGACCATTGGATTTTATTTACATCATAAAAAAAAACCATCCAATCACTCTAGTTCATCATCTAAAAATAAAGAAATCATAACAATTTGCTCCTAAGGGTAGGTGATTTGAGGAGCGTAGTTACCTTACCCTTGGCCAGGTGAAATGCTTCCCTCTAATAGTGTTGCTGATTTAAGCCGACAACAGACGTGTACAGTCATATGTGAACTTGAACATGAGCTCCTGCCACATAATAATGAGAGCTGGAGGATAACCTGGCAAGATGACAATACTTGACAAAAATAATATACTTTTATTTGGTCTTACGAACAACAAACAGCCAGTTTCTAGCCTATGCTGGTGGGCTTCCTAGGAACAATTCAGAGGAATGGTGCAGAGCAGTTTCACCTATAAATCATGCATGAGGCGTTTCATAAAAGGTGTCTCTGTTTATCAAAATGTCTGTCAGTTTGGTTATGAATCAGAAAATACTGAAGTAGCTCTTTTAGCAAATGCCTCAGGATTTGAAATACTTGAATATAGCATCTTGGATGAGTTCCTGTTTGCTGATTGTATCATTTGCATGAGTCTATCAGTAGCAGGAGATGTGGCAATAATCTGTTCCTGTTCACACTTCTGACTCATTGTTGGATTTGGGGGAATCACTCGAGGGGGTATTAGAAGCCAACTCAGCCTCTCGCTCAAGCCACTGAGACAACTGCAGTTGGGTGTTTATCTGAGATATACGAGACTAGAGCTAGAGCCAAGCATTCTTGGCTCCCCATTTAGTATTCTTTCCATCATACCACACTCTTCAACTCTCTGATTCCATGAGCCTTTTAAATCTCCTATGTTTCATTGTATTCTTCTTCACTCTGTGCCTGGTGATTTGTCTGTAGTGATGGCTCCTGACCTGTCTTTGATCCATTAAACCTGTTATTCCATGGACCACAGGCACACAGCAGAAGCCATATATATTTTATTTACAGAATAAAGTACACCAAAAATGATTTACATAATTTTTAACAATGGCTTTTAGAATCTTCATGCTTTTGTGATTTAGAAATAAGAATTAAAACAGAAGAATTAAGCACTCAATTTAGAAATTGAGAAATATAGATCTAGGAAGAATGGATGATTGACCTAGACTTTTCCTGCAAAGATTAGAAGTATACATAATAGGAATCTCCACGTATTTGAAAAACTAATTGCAAAAAATGTGTGTTGATATATTCTCTGTTGTTTTCAAATGACTCATTCTTAGAAGTTTCTAAGAGGTCCCGGTAAAATGATGCCTCATTTATACTCTACTATCTAGGAGATGAGAAAGTATCTATTCATGACCAGATCACATTGGCAAGCTATTCTTACATCCCTGATAAAATGCACTATAATAACTGCTATCTTCCCTTTTATTAATGACAGAGAAAACTGGGACTCAAGAAAGATGAGATATCAAGACCTGAATCATGCTTCTGAGGTTGTCTTATTTATGTGGACAATTAAAGCTGTCATTAGATGTTCATCTGTTTTCTCTCTTCTAAGGTGGAAGTGTGTTTGAATTATCCCCAGGTACCCTTCAGTATATGGCACCAGAAATCATAGACAAAGGACCACGAGGCTACGGGAAAGCAGCAGACATCTGGTCTTTGGGCTGCACCATCATCGAAATGGCCACAGGGAAACCACCTTTTTATGAACTGGGAGAACCACAAGCAGCTATGTTCAAGGTCACATTTCATATGTCTTAAATGTCTTAAAAACCATTGGTTAAAGCTACTGGATGTTCCATGTATGTGTATGATATTTTTTTAGGCAAAAGGGAAGGAGCCTAGGTAAGCACATTAAATGTGCTCTCAGAGCTCAGTGAAGTCAAGAAGATTCACTCCCCTCAAAGTCAGTGCGTATGCCTCATACTGAGGATCTCTCCCTGCCTTAGATTTCTCAGCTATAAAGTGAGATTCCATGTAACTTCATCTAACCACCTTTTCACAATGCAGCATAAATAACACACTACTCCATGGAAGACGATTTAAGCTCTTTGGGAAACAGTCTGGAAATCTTCCATGGAGGGAGATATAAGGACATTTTTACTTCATTTAAGTATTAAATCAAAGCAATATTTTCCTTCTCTATCATAAGAGTTTGGAGGCTCCATTAAGAAAGGGGTGGGCAGTAATTGCTATTTTAAGGGCGCCAATCATATTCTTATTATAGCTACTCTTCTAGCCGCTTATTTTGCCTTTCGTTCATAACTCTCCTGGGAGGGGGAAGCAGCCCACCTCCCAAAATAGGGAGCACCTAATACGGAAATAGGACTGACAGAGCCCAGGGGCCACAGCCTTGGAATCCAGGGACTGAGCAAAGCAGTGACCTGCTCTGAGTCCCTGCCGTCCCCACCTGTCCTTGCCTGCCACACTGCCAAGCTGGAGGAAGGTTTAAACTGAGCACCTGTTTCCCAAGAAGTAAAGCTCACCCATCTGCTGTTCTCTAAGGCAGAAGACCTCTGATGAAAATTTGTGATTTCTTTCCCTGCCTCGGACCATGTTTCTAGCACTTATTCCACTGTGAATAGCCTCTCTCGTGAGGGGCCATGTGTCACATACCTTCTGCTTGTGTAGAAAACTTGGCTTCCCTTCCGCTTGAAAATGATCTGATGGGATACTGCTGATACAGAAATGAGGACTGTAACCAAACTGGAAGGGCAATGAGAGCTGCTAAGAGAGCTGCCTTTCTTGACATAAATGGGTGTCTTTCTCTTCTTGGTCAGTGTTTCAAGTTTTCACCCATCTCTAGGATTTCACTCTGAAATGCTGCTCTATTACCCATCGGTGTAAGGATTATTATACAGTATGCTTTAGATGAGATGACATAGACTCTAGCACTGATTTACAGTGTTTGAATCTAGGCTCCAACACAGTCAGACTCTTTGATGACTTTGGGCAAATTGCTTAACCCTCTTGTACCACATTTTCCTAATCTGTAAAATGGGTATAAAAATAGTAGTGATCTAGGGCGCCTGGGTGGCTCAGTTGGTTAAGCGACTGCCTTCGGCTCAGGTCATGATCCTGGAGTCCCAGGATCGAGTCCCGCATCGGGCTCCCTGCTCGGCAGGGAGTCTGCTTCTCCCTCTGACCCTCCTCCCTCTCATGCTCTCTGTCTCTCATTCTCTCTCTTTCAAATAAATAAATAAAATCTTTAAAAAAAAAAATAGTAGTGATCTAATAAAGGTTTTTTGAGACGTGTATGAGATAATATGTGCAAAACACTTAGAATAGTGTCTGATATAGTAAAGGCTATATAATTACTACAAATAACTGTATATTATTGTTTATATAATAATACACTTCTATAAGCTACATAATAACAAAAAAAATTTCCTTAGAAAATTTTCTCTACTAACTACATGAAAACATTTTTGAAAAAAAATATTAGAATGGCAGCAGTGAGAAGAAAATTCTAATTGTTATAAAAATTCTGTGTTTAATTTTAAAGTATCTCTTCGTATGGGCAATCTGAGACAGGAAAAATATTCAGGACTCACAGCATAGGGGAAAGAACACAGGCTTTAAGCCAGACAAATTAAGGTTTGAATCCCAGACCTGCCTTTCTAGGACAGATCACTCACCCCTCTGAGACTCATTTTTGTCATTGTTATAACAGGGATAATATTTAATCCACTGGGTTGTTGGGAGCATTCAATGGAATTCATCAATCAAAAAGCCAAGCATAGTTCTTGGCACATAGCTATTATGGTCAACACAATGGTCTCAGTTAAAAATCTCTTTCTTGCGTGCCAGCGTGCTAATGTGTCCTAAAGTGTCAAGGACTGAATTCTTTCTTCATAGTGCTGTCTGCGGTCTTAACATAATTGCTTGGTGTATGTCATTGATAAAGTTACAGAAACACTCTGGAAACTTTCCATAACATAGAGGAAAAAAATATCCTATCACACTTTGAGGAAAGGCATGAGTCTGTAGAATATAGTAAAGGATTTTGTTGTGCTAGGGGACCAAGTTTTCGATCCTGGAGCTCATGTGATGAGATGGTCTCTCAAAAGCTACATGTGTTGTGTCTTAGGTGGGAATGTTTAAAGTCCACCCGGAGATCCCAGAGTCCATGTCAGCAGAGGCCAAGGCATTCATACTGAAGTGTTTTGAACCAGACCCTGACAAGAGAGCCTGTGCTAACGACTTGCTTGTTGATGAGTTCTTAAAAGTTTCAAGCAAAAAGAAAAAGACACAACCTAAGCTTTCAGGTATGTGGATACGGGTCAGAGTCACTAAGCCCTAAGCTTTTAAGATGAAAGATTTTTCCAGAAGTAAAGTAATCTGCTTATAGATGTCACTAGAAATTGGTGTAAACATTAGCACAGTGTGCTTAGACATTTAGTTTTGGTATCAGGAAGCTGCCTTACCATCAATTTCACGAATGCTAGGACCTAATATGTAATGTCTTTCATCACCTGGTTAGTCCGTAGATCCTATATCAGCATCTATAGCAATCTTATCTCACTGATACAGAGGTTAAAGTGTAAAAAGGGTGAAATATAGCCTTTTCGAGCTGAAACTCTAAATCACCACTGATGGGCTACAGAGCTATTATGGAGCTGTTAAAACTTCCAAGCCATCCAGATTATATGTTCTTTTAATTTGAGGAAAATACCTATTGCCTCTTAGAGGATATCTTTCTGAATAACTAACCCCCTGCAAAATGAAAGAAAGAAAAAAAAAGAAAAGAAAAGAAGATTGCCAGTTATAAATAAAACAGCGGTGTAAAAATATAAATTGTCTTTTGCAATAATTTCCATAACTCATTTCAGAAAGGAAAAACAAGTAAATGATCCCTTTGTTGTTGACATTTTTGTGTTTATTTGGGATGAGGGTAGACAGATTGAATTTTTGCAAAGGACATTGATCCCATTTCAAGCATCCACTTTTTTGTTATCTCTGTTTAACAACAAACCCAACAACGTGTGCTCATGTTGCTGTTTGCTCTTCTTCCCACAGCCCTTTCAGCCGGATCAAATGGTGAGTTCATTTTTGTATTGCCCATTGAGCTGAAGTTTGATGCATTATCATGTGATAAGCTCTAGATTTCCCATTAAAAAGCTTCATCCTCTGCTTTTTGCCTCCATGGGAGGCTCCGGGGTACTAAGGATGTGTGCAGCTGCAAGCCTGGCTGGGCTCATTCCTTTAGAACCCCCTCTCCTCCCTAGGAAAGCAAAAACAGATGTGCTAACCCAATTAGCAGCTAAAATCCCATTTATGATTGTTCTTAGGTGTTACAGAGCACTTCGTGCCTCCTGTTAATTAAGACTACAAACTATAACCTGGTTTTACCTCTCCTAAATGAATGCAAACTGCAGGACTCTTCCTTCCCCAGGGGTTCTTTACAGATCATATACAGTTTCTGTCCAGAGGAGAGGCCACTGCCCTACCTCGAGGGGCCTCCACCTTCAACAGCTACCCTCGGCTTCCCTCAAAGGAGGAGTGGGAGGGTGATGAGGAGGAGGACCTCCTTCCCCCTTAGAGAGACGTGACTTGTCCAGTACTGGACTGCTCTCCCATTGCCACACAGAGACCCAGAGAATTAAGTAATTTGTTTTAACCTAATAAACACTTGTTGTGCATTCACTCTGTGCACAAGAAATGTGCTAGGCCCTGAATGTATAAGGATGAGAAAAGCATAGTTCCTGACCTTAAGAAGCTGTTGTTCTTGTGGGGGAGACAAGGAATAAATCCATGACACCGTCGTGTAATTTAGTCAGTCCAGAGGGAGTCGCGGATGGGGAGTGGGGAGCCAGGTGAGGTCAGTCCTAGAATGAGTGAATGCAGTAAGCGTGACACCCCACTGTGCGTGAAGGGAACAGGAGGTGGTTCAGCTCTGCTGGTGCTTAAAATACATGGGGAGGAGTTGAAGCTGGAGGTAGTAAGCAGGAGCATATCCCAAAGGGCTCCCTATGAGAATTATCAAACAGGAGGGGAGAGCCAGGGAAAGACTTTAATCTGGAATTAAAATCACGGGGTCTATAATTTGATGATAATAGAAATGTCTTCTGTCTACACTGTCCAAGCCATTAGCCACAAAGCATATGTGCTATTAAACACTTGAAATGTGGCTACCTTGACTGAGGCACTGAATTTTAATTTTAATTTTATTGAAATGTTCACGTAAATAAGCACATGTGGCTAGCAGCTACCATATTGAACAGTGAGGCTATTGATGGATCGTTCTGAGAGCTGTGTGAAAAATCGTTTATTTAATAACATTCACTCAGTAACCCTTTAAACCTCTGCTATGCACCTAGCACTCAGAATATAGGGCCTAGGCACTCGAAATATAGGCGTGACTCAGGCCCAGATCTGCCTGCATGGGTCACTTGGAATGTTTGTTAAAAATTAAGATTCCTGGTCCTTCCCAGAATCTAGAGCTATAACCTGGAATGCTATACTTCTAAGTAAACAACCTGAGGACTTTTATGCTCACTAAAGTGTGAGAACCTTTGAGATTTGGGCAATTGGAGATAGGAGACAGAGTGACAGTTAGGAGACTGCTCTGGCTGAGCTTTGTCCCTAGATTGTCCTGAACTCGGAGAACTTTGACGGTCTCTGGTGCTCTTGAATAGCTGTTAGGATCTGAGGCAGCTCTCATAGTGATGGGAGGAATTTAGAACATTCCCCCTCTCCCAGAGCAGGGACATATCCAATTCCCTGAACTTAGAGCCATCTCCCTCCCCTAGGCAGAAGGTCCCAGCAATCTGGGACCCACAAACTGGCCATGTGCTCTCTCCACTCCAGTCTACCCCTAATAAAGCCATCTTTTTAGGGAATTCTAGATTCATACCCTTACCCATCAGCTCCCACAAAAGAGCAACAAGAATCACCCTTCCGGAGGCATACCTTTGACATTTCCCATCCTCAGAGAAGTCCATCCAGCCTCTTTAAGACTTTCCATGGCCAGCCCCACAGCAAAGGGTTTCTTGAGAGTTGACAAGACATGGAGCGCCTGGGTACCTCAGTTGGTTAAGCATCTGCCTTCAGCTCAGGTCATGATCTCAGGGTCCTGGGATCGAGCCCCGCGGTGAGCCCTATGTCGGGCTCACAGGGAGCCTGCTTCTCCCTCTTGCTCTGCCCTTCCCCCACTCCTCATGCCCTCTCCCTCAAATAAATAAATAAATAAAATCTTAAAGAAAAAGTTGACAAGACATTAGCACACAGACCGGTGAGTGAACTCCTGCCAGGCTTCTCTCTTACATCTGGAGGCTCCAGTAGCTCAACGTATATGAGCTGATACCAAGGGACTTGTGACCTCCGTGCTATCCAGAAACTGTCAACATGCTTCTGTGGTAACAGTTATAACTGAGTTTCTCCCCTGAAAGGCACTATGCTTTCTCACTTTTATAACTTGAGAAGCTAGAAATCTCAGGAGTGGATTTCATCACGTTTCCACCAAGAATGTACACTTACCTGCCTTAGCATCCCCTTTTCTCCCTCTTCCCACCCTTATAGAGGAGAGAGCATTCATTTTCCTAAAGAAGGCGAACCCCCAGTTGGCTTCTGCAGTCAAATGCTCTACCACTGAGCTATACCCCCTCCAGTTGGCTTCTGGATCCCACACACCCCTGACTTCTTCAGCTTCCCCCTCTCCAAGTAACTCCCACTTACCCTTGCACTAGTGTGTTCTGTCATAAACGAATCTTGCCCCTGACACTACACACTGCCTCACGGGCTAACACCCCAGTTTTTATGCTCCTCCTCCCAGCTTTAGGTCTTGAAGGGCAGTGTCTCCCGGTCTTCGCCACCTCTTCTTTCCCACCAGTCTAGGGTATGCCCTACATTGTGTCTGGTGTCACTGACCATTGAACCTGCCCTGCTCAGAGTCACTAATGAGATCTATTTGGCCAAATTCTGAATTTACTCATCTTCTCAGTGGCTTTTGGCCCAGATACTCCTTCTCTCTTCTGTGAGCACTCTCGTCTGTGGGCTTCCATGATGCCCCATTCTCCTGTTTCCCTCTAGCTTCATGGCTTCTCCTTGTCATTCTCCTTTGCTGCCTCCTTTTCCTCTAAATATTGGTGTTCTTAAGGTCCGGGTCCTCTGCTCTCTCCTCATCCCTCCCTAAATTATGTCATCCTTTGCTTTAAATACCATCTCCAGGCAGGGGACTACTAGGGTTATGTCTCCAGCTCCATCTTCTCTTCTGAGCTCCAGACTCATCCCATGGCCTTAATTTCTCAAACTGAATGCTCAAATCACACCCCTTCCCCACTAAAAATAACTTCCCCTTTAGCCTATATTCCTCTTCATCTTAGTATATAAGTAGTTCATTCATTCATTCATTCATTCATTCATTTCTTAAGCCAGAAACCTCAGGGTCATTTTTGATTCCTCCCTTTCATACCCTCATTTCAGTCCAGCAGCGAGTTCTATTGGCTACCCAACAAATATTAGATATCTAGTAAATATATGCTGGATGAATGACTGCATGAGCCCAACAGAGAAGGGTAATCAAATTTAAGATTAAACTTAAAATCTGGTAGAGGAGGGATTCAGGGCTGTGCACACAGGGCATGCAAAATATCTGCAAGTCCCTTTATTTCCTAGATGAGCCATAACGACCCTGGGCCCTGGATTTCATCCTTAAACATATACAGTGTTACCTCATGAGACTTCTCTTTAGGCAGGTGGTACCCAGAGCAACCTAAAATTCACAGGTACGACACAGGCCTTCTCAGTACTGGGTTATCAAATCACATAATGTGGCCAAAAAGCAGGACAAGTGAAATCCTCACTCCCTCTGTTCTTTAGATACACATATGTGCACAGGTACTTATATACAGAAACACGTGATAGAAACTCCTCACCTGGTAGCATTCTAGATAGAATTTAGTCCCAGGAAACAACAGTTTTGTCTTTGGCATGTAAATGATGCATGCCTCCATTTCTGCATGGAACATACGTTGAGAGAGGATCACCATTCTATAAGCTGGCAAAGATACCCTCACCGAGTCCTAGGGGTCCGCGGTGAGCTCCACGGCAGGCCTTTTGTGCCTTCCTTACGAAGATGTTGGCCATTCCATCAAGCCAAGAGAAGGGTGAGAGCTTTCTTCAGCTAGCTTTTTCTACCAGCAACATTTAACTCTAAGGGCTTGGTATCTAATAGCAATGCAAACCGTGCTCCCGTGCTTTAAGTCCATATTTGGCCAAGCTAGCAGCTGTTTTATCCATTCTGCAATATATCCCCAGAAGTACGAAGCGAAACAAAGCACACTCTAGATCTTGAAAACTCCCAGAAATGTCCTCTCAAATGCAGTCCTGTTTGGGTCCCCCGACAAACCTGTCTCCTCTTAGACAATCTTACTATTATCAGCAAGAGGTTGCTCATTTGCTTTATGCTATAGCAGCACTTCCTAAAATCTAGTCCACGAAATGCTGGGTCCATGAGCTGTCCCAGGGAAAAGGGCGTGCCATGGTCAAGTAAATTTGGGAAATGCTGCATGCAGGCACTTTCCCCTGCCATATCTTTTCAGTGTAGCCATTTGCACGCCCCTATACATTTAACTAAGGCATTATGGCGTTAAACTGGTAAACCCAGAACAGCTCTTCCTAGCTTCATCTCAATTCCTACCTTCTAGTGATTCAGCAGTGCGGCAAATTCAATGACAGCAGGTGGGTCAGCCAGTTCATCCTTGGGAGACTTTCTAGTGACTGATCACTGGGATGGTTTCCTCAGAGATGAACTATCCCGGGAAGCTATAGACATCTCTTCTTCCTCCCTACAGTTGAAACCAAAGCGAAGTCTCCCTCTAACACCTGCTTTCTTCACCTGAGCTACAAGTGGGATAGAAGAATAGAATGGTCCTCATGACATCTTTGATATAACCAAGGGGTAGATCGTGTCCTACCTGCAAGACTCTATGATTAAGGAAGCTCCTAGATATGGCTAACAAAACTCTTTTTCTAAGATTCAGCAGCTTGGAAAAGCTTCCCAGTGATAGGTGTGGTCAGGCAATCCATTTTCAGAGAAATGTCACTTCCTGCTATGTAATGGGATTTTTTTTTTTAATCTTCTGGATTATCACTAAGTGTGTTATTAGGTAAATCAAGTTCTTGGTAATATGGTGTTACTGCCTGTTGAGTATTTGCTTGTGAAAAATATTTTTAATAACATATATTTTTCTGCTTACAAAAATAATACTTGTTTATCGTAGAAGGTTTGGAAATTTTGGAAAAGTAAAAGAAAATCACAATCACCCCAAATCACATCTTTTAGAAATAACTACCATTCATAATATGGTATATTTTCTTCCAAGTATATAAATAACATATACTAAAACATATCTATATATGTGGAATCATAAGGGAGAGAGTCCATAGATAGTTGGAGGAAGAGGGGGAAGAAAAGAAAGGGAAGGTCTGTTTGGCTTTCATATATTTGTAGATCAGATGAGTGCTTCTCAAACATGTCCATCTGTCTGATCAATGTTGATGGCCCGCTGCCTCCGCCCCTCGCGGTTAATCATTACTGATTTGCAGTCACCTGGAACAGAGGCAGGAGTCTACTGCTGAACGACCATCCCATGTCTTTGAGCCTGGGGCCCTTGTTGATACAGCCCTAAGAGATCATGTGGTCTGTTGATTTCTAAAATTTGTATTTAGCAAAGAACGCTTTTTCATATGACTCTTTAAGCAGAACCCTGATTACATGACTGACTGAGCATATTTGTTTAAGGCAAAACACGGTTCAAACCTGTGTTCTAGAATCACAGAATCCTCACTCACCCCAGCTAGGGCAGCCCCAAGATGCTAAGGAGGACCCTTAAGCCTATGGGGACCATGGTGAAAAAAATATGAACTTGATCCTTTATTTTATTTTTAAAGATTTTATTTATTTGAGAGAGAGCACAGCAGGGACAGGGGGAGAGGGAGAAATAGACTCCCCACTGAGCCCAACGCGGGACTCCATCCCAGGACCCTGAGATCATATACCTGAGCTGAAGGCAGACGCTTAACTGACCGAGCCCCCCAGGCACCCCAGTGAGGGGATTGGAACCCAGGACCACTGGGCCTGGTGCTTCTTCCGCTGTTTCGTGGCCCTGAGGTATTCCTTCCAGGGCCTGGGAGACCCTTACACCATCCACCCCCTGCATGAGTTATATGTGGAGCATGGGATCCCTGACCAGCCTCTTAGCATAATTTCACTAGTCATTGGAGCGAGACACGTCTTGATAACTTGATAACTAATGTTGCTGTCTTTGGGTGAGTGTTTAGCATGTGTAAAGCATTCACGACCATGTCCTCCCGTCTCATGACAAGCAGAGTATCTTCGAAGCATATCCTTGCCTGTGCCTGTCCTGGTGGGGGACACAAGCGGCAGCAGTGAGTACGGCTCTGTTTCTCCCGATACGGAGTTAAAGGTGGACCCCTTCTCTTTCAAAACGAGAGCCAAGTCCTGCGGAGAAAGAGACGTGAAAGGAATACGGACACTCTTTTTGGGGTAAAGACCTGACCAACTTTGGGTGAAAGAAGTGTGTTGTGTGTCCTTTTAGAAAGGACGGTGCGATTTATGCTGTCTAAATTCTTCCAGCATTCCAGATGAAAATTTTGAAGACCACAGCGCTCCGCCTTCCCCTGAAGAAAAAGATTCTGGATTCTTTATGCTGAGGAAGGACAGTGAGAGACGGGCCACCCTTCATAGGATCCTGACGGAAGACCAAGACAAAGTTGTGAGAAACTTAATGGAATCTTTGGCTCAGGTATAACCTCTCGTGGATGCTTCGTTTCCCAGAGTTGACGTATCTTACCTGCGTCTTAACCCCTTGGCACTGTCACAGGCGACGTGGAGGCTTGAGGAAGCGGTAGAGTTCTTGATGATGAATCACACCTACCCAGGAGAGGAAAAAGGGCAAATCCCTGACATAGAAACCGCATTTTTGAACATAGCTATTTGTAAGTCACAACTTTTTCATTGTGGCCAAGTCCAACTGGCCTGCAAGCTCCTTTTACCCTTCATTCATTTATTGATTCGATCAACACTTACCCATTGGGCCACGTGACTTCCTAATTCCGATGGTAGCACAAGGCTCCCTGCCAGTCTCCTCTGAGCATTTAGGAAATGTTGCAAACACAACAAGGACCCCCGTGCTCATGGGGCTACATCCAGACGGACGGAGGGTGATGGGCAATAATCAGTAAATTATATAGTGTATCGGAAGGCTGTGTGGGCTGTGAAAAAACAAAGCTGGTCAAACTCTCACTCACCGGTATATTCGTTTGCTGGGCCTGCCATAACAGAATCCCACCGGCTGAGTAGCTTAAACAACAGAAATTTATTTCTCACGGTTCTGGAGGCAGAAGGTCTAAGAGCAAGGCGTCGGCAGGTTTGGTTTCTCCTGAGGCCCCTCTCCTTGGCTTGCAGATGGCACCATCTTGGCACGTCCTCACCCAGCTTTTATCCCTGTGCACCCCGGAGGGTGTCCCTTCCCCTTCTTATAAGAACAGTAGCCCTGTTGGATTAGGGCCCCACTGTTGTGATCTCACTTAACCTTAATTACCTCCTAAGACCCTTTCTCCACCTACAATCACATTGGAGGTTAGGGCTTCTGATTGGGGTTGGGGGGCGGGGACACCGTTCGGTCCATAATACCTGGGAAAATATGTTCCCTAGGATCCTGCTTACAGATCTGAGGAAGAATCCCCTCCCCAGTTCTGCCCCAGTACCAATGGGGTTTCCCCCAGCTCCAGGCCTCCAGTGCTGCCTCCTGTGTTTGGAGCAGACGCTCACATCTCTTAAGGATATCAGCCTCCACAGACATGCTTGGCCCCCGGCACGACACCTGTTACTTCCTTTCGGTGGCATGGGCATCAGGGACTTGTCTGCTCGGGCTCCTGTGGCCGCCAGCTGCCCCCCCTGCCTAGGCCTTCTTTCCTCCCTTCTGTCTTGGGAAAACAGCTGCGAAAAGGGTTGAGCTAGGGCGCCTGGGTGGCTCAGTCATTGAGCCTCTACCTTCGGCTCAGGTCATGGTTCCAGGGTCCTGGGATCGAGCCCCAAATTGGGCTCCCTGCTCGGCGGGGAACCTGCTTCTCCCTCTCCCACTCCCCCTGCTTGTGTTCCCTCTCTCGCTATCTCTCTCTCTCTGTCAAATAAATAAAAATAAAATCTTAAAAAAAAAAAAAGGTGGATCTAGAGGAGTTGGGTCAAGTTTGTCTCTCAGTCCAACCTTCTCCCTGTTCTCAGCTGTGCTGGGATAGAAACAGGGCAAGACTCTCCTTCTTGGCTCTTGTCTTTATCTTGAGAACCCCACGAAGTTTCTCCACTGATTCTGTCACCCTAGCAGCTCTCTAACGCCCACCTCTTTTGATCCCGTAGGAAGGGTCAAAGGTCACATGTGTGCCAGCAGGGTCTCTCGTACGAGGAGAACTGAGATGAGCACCAGCTACACTTTCTGGGAAGACCCTCGTGGGTCCTAGAGGAAAGCTGCCTCAAGCAGTTCCTTGAGGACCAGGAAGTGGGGGCTCCAGGCTGAGGGACAGCTGGGGCTCTGAGCTGGGGTAGGGTGAGTGCCGAGGGTGCTGCACAGGAATGGTGGGAGATGTGGAGGAGACGGGAGCAATTATGAACCTTCAGCTTCCTCTCTTCTCTTTCCTTCTGCTTACTCTGGTCATTCAAGGACTGGGGATTGGATGGTGTGAAATAAGAAGGGGAACCAAACTTAGATGGAAGGAGCATCTGGGCAGCAGTTGGAGGTCGTACATTCATTCAACAAATACTAAGCATCTGCTGAATGCCAGGCACTCGTCTATGTGCTGTGGACATTACAGTGAACAAAACTGGGAAAAAGAAATATCGTACTGAAGCTGGCATTCTAGCAGAGGAAGAAAAACAATGAATATTAGTAAATATTTAGGAGTAGTAGTGGTATATACAATGACATAGTAGTAATAGCAAACATAGTCAACATATACTAATAGTAGCAGACACTCTGTATGGGCCAGGTATTGTTCTTAGTATTTCATGTGTATTGACTCACTCAAGCCTCATGGCAATAGAACTGTAGTAATAGTTCTAGTGTGCTCATTTTGCACACGAGGATACAGAGGCACAGAGGAGTTGAGTAACTTGCCAGGGCCACACAGCCCTAAGCGGCGGAGTCAGGATTTAGACCCAGATAGTCTGGCTTCAGGATCTGTGCTCCTAAGCACCACCCCACTCTCCTCCCTGGGTGACAGCTCCCAGATGGTGACAAGGGCTGGTGGAAACGGGAGGGGCTGCTGCTGGCCATGGAGGAAGGAAAGGAAATCGCCATTAGCTGCTGCGGAGCAAAGGCTTCTCCGAACTGTGGCTGCTAGTGTGAGATGCCTGTTTCAGGTCAGAGACACGCAGGATGCAGGGATTGCCTAAATCTCATAATCATCCCAAGGGACAAGCTCTTCCAGTGCAGAAAGCATCTGCTTGTTTGGGGTTTTTGAAGGTCCGTCCGGCAGGACTGCCTTTGTCATGGTCATGGCACCGAGCCTGGCAGGAGACTTCACTTCCATGAGTGGGCTGAAATTCTTACATTTCGCAGTTGGTTAATCCTATTCAGTTGTCTGTGGCTTCCTGGTTTTTTCAGCACACCTGAATGTTCTCTATAAAAGGAGAAAGAAAAAACAATCTTAAAAGCAGTCATCAGAGGGCATGCCTTGGTGCACCAGCACGAAGGGACCAGTGAGGACCAGAAACTGTGGATCAGAATCACATGCTGAATCCCAAATCATCCACTGATAGCAAGGGTCCTTCTGATTGTATTGCTAAGGATGCTGTGAATCCCTTGCTGTGACATCACATGGTGGCCTGGTGGGAGAGCAGGTTCCGATCCAGGCTCGCTGCTGGCTCTTCCAGCCAATTGAGGCAAGAGAATGCAATGATCAGGAGCCTGGGCTCAGCCTCAGCTTGCCACTCTCTGCCCAAGGCCTGGCGTTACCATTTAACAGGCTGTGCGATTTAGGCAAGTTATTTAACGTCTCTGAGGCTGAATTTCCTAATCTATGAAATAGAGGAAACGCCAGTATCTACCTCATGGAGTTTCTATAGGGAATAACTGAGATCATGAGCAACTGAGAGACTAATAGAGTGTTTCACAAATGTTAACTATTATTATTGTTGTTGTGACCATTATCAAGCAGGCTAATCATAGTTGTCTAATCTCTTAAGTTCTTTTCTGCAACTAGATGGAAGTCATTCTTTAAGTAATCCTTTAAGTTTTTTCCACAATCGGATGGAAGTAATTCTTTTTGTTGTATTAAATATCTCTGGATACATCTTTACATTAAAACCCACCCCCTTTTTTAAGGGGGGGAGGGGCAAAGGGAGAGCGAGAGAGAGAATCTCAATCAGGCTCTACACCCAGCACAGAGCCCGTTGCAGGACTCGATCTCATGACCCTGAGATCATGACCTGAGCTGAAATCAAGAGTTAGGCACTTAACCAACTGAGCCACCCAGGTGCCCAAGCCTACCCTTTTTAAACAAGACCAAAAGTGCAGATGGTGGTCAGGTCCCCAAACCAGCCCACAAAAACCCTTTGGACCAATAACATCCTTCTGAAGTTCACTCATCATTTTTGAGGAAGTTTAAAGGATAAAGAATAGAGAGCACCTTTGCAGGAGAATCTGGATGGTGCTCTGCTCAGGAGACGCGCACTGTCAAACGCACCCTTCGGATGCTGAATCAGACTCCCTGACACTGGAGATGCTCATTTGTGTAAGCACGTTCATGCGTGCACGTGGACGCAGGGATTCGAACAGAAGTAACGGTCAGTGGATGAACTGCCCCAGACAGAAAACATTTCCGAGCAGACAGCGTTCCTTTGTAGCACAGTGGCCCACACATCAAAAAGCCCGAAGCAACATGTTCCTCTGTTGTGAAAACAAAGCTAATGTCAAAAAAAATGTTTGCTGTTTCAACTGCTGGCAAACATGTAGCTGATTTTTCACTAAGATAAGCTTCCAACTTCTGAATAACTCACATTTTTCTTCTTGAACATATTTTCATGTTATTATGATATTGCCTGTGAATCTTTACTTTGGGTGTAATTTAGTTGGTGGTAAGAAAAGAAACAAAGTTTATAATTGTTCCCGGTCTCGTTTTAATTCCCTTAATGACAGCTTTCAAGCTTTTCAATATAATCTTGTCTCATGAAAACACAAACATGAGAGGGAGTTCCCAAATGAAACCATACAGAGGGAGAGAACTTGGTGGTACATTGATTGTAATAGAATCCTAGAAACTGTAATTATCACAGCCTGATTGAGGAATTTAATTTTAATGATGCGGTAACAAAATGTACAATAGGAGATAGAAATGAGTATAATAAAAACCTCGTTTCTTAAAGTTAAATGAGGATAAATGACACCCTACCACGTTCCTTACACAAAGTAGAAGAATTCAGCTTGAGAAAGGGAACCTGTTTCAATATTATTATTATATTTTTAGTATATAAACTTGTCCATCAGTTCATTCTTACAACTAATTACGTCATCGGTGTGTAAGGCAGTGTTTCTAGGATGGATTCTGAAGTGAGCCCCTTTTGATTGAAAGGCATTGACACACTTTAAGGGCAGTCGAAGTTCTGGGGGCACCTTGGAGATGGCCTCACCTACCTGAAGGAGGTGGGGTCTTAAGGAATTCCAGCCATAGTGCCGAGTCGAGCCCCACAGAGACTGAAATTTGTGCGGGATTCTGATTACTTCATGTTCCAGGAGTTTGTACATGTCTTCTCAGCTTTGGCTTAATGTTAATGAACCCCTTGGCGTGCCATTTCCATTTCCGTCCATTTCCTTCTCCTCTCCATGTAGATGGTCGTTCTCAATCCCATTGCTTCTGCTCTCCCTTCCTTACAGCTAGAGGTACTCTTGCTGCTATTTTGTGACTTGTCTCTCTGGGCTGACTTTGAGCTTAAGATCCTATGGCTCATTGCCTGATCTCTCTTTAGTTCCCCATTAAAATTTCTAAGTGGGGGGCGCCTGGGTGGCTCAGTCAGTTAAGCAGCTGCCTTCAGCTCAGGTCAGGATCCCGGGGTCATAGGATCAAGCCCCGCATCGGGCTCCATGCTCAGCGGGAAGCCTGCTTCTCCCTCTCCCACTCCCCCTACTTGTGTTCCCTCTCTCCGGTCTCTCTCTCTCTCTCAAATAAATAAATAAAATCTTTAAAAAAAAAAAAATTCTGAGTGGTATTGCCTCAGCCTGTCCGTGTTTGGGGAAGGCTCTGTATATCTGACTAAATCATAGCTATTGGCTGACATGTGGGGTAGGTACCCTTCCTCCCAAAGTCTGATTATTTCTTGGGTGGTTGGTGGGGCTAGTGGGGCATAGAGTTCCAATATGGCCTTTTCCCTCTGGGGGGAGGCGCTTTGAAGCCCAGTTCCCAACAGGGGCTGTGGCAATGGCAGGCTCATGATGAATGTGTCTAGCACAGATCAACTGACAGGTTTTATTCACAGGGGGCCGAAGAACCTAAACTAAAATGGGAACATATCACAACCCTCATCGCAAGCCTCAGAGAATTTGTGAGATCCACGGACCGAAAAATCATCGCCACCACACTGTCCAAGCTGAAGCTAGAACTTGACTTCGACAGCCACGGCATTAGCCAAGTCCAGGTGGTGCTCTTCAGTTTTCAAGATGCTGTAAGTATGATCTTTTGCCAATGTTTTTCCACAAACGTCCAACCAAAATTGGAAAAACAGGATAAAACATAAGTTCCGTTATCTTTTCTTTCTTTAATAATCCCGATGACCTCTTTTTTTTCGATGGTAAAGAAGTGTGAGCTGGTTGCCTCTCTGTGTGCTTCTAAGGAGCAGATTTGTTGTTATGTGTTTGTATCCCCCAAAGTTAGATACCCATGAAATCGAACCCTGTGGGAAATAGCAAAACTAACAAACATCTCCCATGGCTGAACTCTGTTCTTATGAAATCATGTAGCAGGTCACTATTTTGGTGACTTTAGCCACTCATCTCAGTCGTGCACTTTCTAATTCTGTATGAGAACTGCCATCTAGTGGTCATCGAGGAAAATGCAACCGTGCAGATTGGAATGATCGCCGCTGAATAAAATCAACACTTCTTTTTTCCCCCCTTTTTCTCTGGTTTCCATATGCAACACTTTAAACATGTTTGTTTAATACACATTAATTCATCACCGAATGAAAATTAGTCCACGAGAGATTGCTAAAGGCTCCGTCCTCTCAAATGGAGTTGCTATGCAACACCAAGTAGAAGCCAGTCTTTCAAAAGCCTGATTCAACCCGGTAGGTGCTCTTGGTGAGTGAGACTTACCTGTGGAACTCTGTACCAGAAGAGCCTGGAGCCGCTCCTAGAAGGCCTTCGCAGGATGCGGGAGCCTGAAATAAGAGAGTTCTGGCCGTGCCTCTGGTGTAAATATGAAAGCACTTTGCACGATGGTACTTAAATCCCCCAAATTAACTCACTGCTAATGTATTTATTTCTCCTGCGTAGATGTCTTGACAATTGTATTTGGTGCATCAAATGATCCCTCCTTTAAAACCAAATTACAGTCCCTCAACAGCCACTTGTGTACCCTGAAACTCCATGTAAGCCCCTTGGTCCTTGTGCTGTACTGTGGACAGGGACAACACTCCTGACTTGACTGAGCTCACGGGGGATGAAAGCAAGTGGCAGCGCCTGTCACTACTAATTAAGTGCTAAAGGCACACTTCACTGCAACTAGGGAAACCTAACCATCTGCAAGTAGAATGAAATAATTTGGTGATTTTGCACTTGCCCACACCTTTGGCTTCCAGCCTAAAGGCTGGAAAACCAATTGGCCAGTAGAATTCAGATTGAGAGTGGTTTAGTTGTAATCGTGGGCCTTGAGCCCAGGTCACACTCTCTGTCTCTCTCTCTCACACACACACACACACACACACATGCACACTTGCTATTGCTCACTCACCATCCAGGATAGGAATGAACCCAAAGAATGTACCCTGTTTAATGAAGAGCTATGGGGAGCGGGTCATAGTTATAGAGGATCCCTCTTCCATCTTCTGTGTGTGACTCATGAGAGAAGTGTTCTAGTTTACTAAATGCTATATACCCTACATTAGTCAAATAAGCAGGCAATTCCTTTAAGAAATGAAGGTACAAGAACAAACTCATTCTGAAAGGATTTCCTAGAACAAGCGTGAGCCTAGCAATGGTTCACTTCTTTTTGGGAGCAACTACTATGAGGAATTCCTCAGACCGAGGAATCCTCCCTTCAAAACTGGGGGATTTTGATGAAGATAGACCAAAGGCAGGAATAAGCAACTGGAACTCCAGCTCTGGGCGTGGGATTGCAGCTAGGTCACCTTGTCCTTGCTTCTTCTAAATTCTCTGGTCAGAGCCCAGACCTTTTCTTGGAGGGTCGTGTCAACCAGCAATTAGTGGAGTTAACCCAAATTTTAAATAAGTTTTTCTTGTCTTTATGATAATGGTTATTTTTTTTTAAGATTTTATTTATTTATTTGACAGAGAGAGACGCAGCGAGAGAGGGAATACAAGCAGGGGGAGTGGGAGAGGGAGAAGCAGGCTTCCCGTGGAGCAGGGAGCTCGATGCGGGACTCGATCCCAGGACCCCAGGATCATGACCTGAGCCGAAGGCAGACGCTTAAAGACTGAGCCACCCAGGCACCCCAATAATGGTTATTTTTAAAAAGATAACGCATATGGCTTATACCTACAGTGGGATACTATTCACCCTTGAAAAAGAAGGAAGTTCTCACACATTATACTAAGTGAAATAAGCCCATCACAAAAATACCATGTGATTCCACTTATATGAGAGACCCAGAGGAGTCATATTCATAGAGATGGAAAGTAGAATGGTGGTCACCAGGGGCTGGGAGCGGAAGGCAGTGGGAAGTTATTGTTTAATGGGTGGAGAGTTTCAGTTTTGCAAGATGAAAAGAATTCTGGAGATGGATGGTGGTGATGGTTGCACAACTGTGTGAACGTACTTAACGCCACTGAACTATATACTTAAAAGTGGTTAAGGTGGCAAATTTTATGCTATGTGTATTTGACCACAATTTTTAAAAAAAGGTAATACATGTATCCATTTCAGTGTCTATTTAAATGTGTGAAATAGTATTAGTGACTAAAAAAAGATACCCTTATAACACAGACTTTCAATGTGAACAGCCTTTCTGGAATATTCCAGCAGGTTCCTCCTCTGTTTGCCGAGATATAAACAAGGGTGGGAATGAAGATAAGGCACGTGGTGTGGCAAATCTGTAGGTGGCACACACATGCTCATTTCCTCCCTTACCTGCTTTTCCAAGTCACCAGACTAAGCTGAAGCACATGGTTGTATTAAACCTCAGAATCACAACACTAGAGACCAGTGTTTATTTTTATTTCAAACCCCTCAGATTCTTTTTTCCTCCTTTACCACCTCCATCATCCAGTTTGCAAACGACATGAAAAGTGGAAGTAGCTTGTTCTGAGTCCCAAAGAAGCCACATTTCATTTAACCAGACTGCCTTTGATTTGCTCACATGGGGAATCACCAGACTTTAATCTGAAGCGGCCGTTTTTCATTGTTTCCCAGCAACGTAAAGAAATTATTCACAATTCAAGGTGAAGAAACCTTTTAGTTGTTTCTGTTGATAGAATGTCATCCACATGCTTGTGTCATCTAGGTTATTTGCAATTAAACATTAAAATAGACTAAATGTCACCCTCTTTCTCCAGGTCAATAAAGTTCTTCGGAATCATAATATCAAACCACACTGGATGTTTGCCTTAGACAGTATCATCCGAAAGGCGGTGCAGACGGCCATTACCATTCTGGTTCCAGGTCGGAAATATTTAATTACTTCACCAATATTTAGTGTTTGACATTTTAAATTACTGTTGATCTCTCATTTATGGTGTCTTCCTTACTGCCTTTCAGACCAAGTTAGCCCTTTTGTTAAACTGTTTGAAGCCACCAAATAATATTTATCTAGTGCATCTAGTCCACGCGAGGTACACCAAGCCAAATGTTTACTATGGGTGAGGAAGATTGCTTCCTTGTCTATAAAGAGCGTATTTGGATATGGAGAGAAAGAGAAAATTATGCAGGTGACCCAAATACGTATGCATTTCAATATACTCTTGTGTCATCTTTTACTGGTGGTTCCCAAACCGGCCAGTGCATTGAGGGATGTCAGGAGCTCTTTAAAATTATAGCTCTCCAAGCCCCATCCCAGACTGAGTGAGTAAGAATCTGCTGGGAAAAAGCCCAGGAATCTGATTTTAATCCAGCTCCCAGGTCATTTTGATCCACAGCCAGGTTTGGAAATCACTGGTCTAGACAGATCCCAGCTATGTTTGCAGTGAGGTACAAAAGGGGTAGTGTTGATGAAACAGAGTTTTATGGAGTGAGAGACACATTCATCCTCTAAGGCAAACTTCCAAAGTACTTTTGATAGTGTACTCACCAATAAAAAATTTTAAGCGAAGCTCTTCCATCCTATATGTGTGTGGGGGAGGGTGTGTGTGTGTGTGTGTGTGTAGCGATGATAGGTAGATAAACAGATTTAGATACATAAATTAGAAATATGTTATACTAATTTATACATGTATTATAAAGCAGTCTAAAATAGAAATTTAAAATGATTAGATAATGAAGTATCTTAAAATTTAGGATATTTACAAATGGTACCACAAACTTAAGTCATCACCAGTCCTTCTGAGTTGTGGAATTCCCTCTCTTCTCTCAGAATACCTTGTTTGATTTGAGAGTGAGGGCACCCGTGTCAAACTTTATACGAAACCTCAGTAAAGATTAATTTATTTCCTTCTTCTGTAAGAAAGAAATATGGGAAGTTCTAATATCCCCGAACATGCTGATCCTCTATGCGGGGCACACCTCCACCCCTCATCCCTCTTGCCCTGTTCCTTTGCATTCTTCAGGTCTTGGTTTAAAAAATGTCTTCTCAGAGTCCCGACCCACCACGAAGTCTAAAGTAGGCTCCACCACTATTCTGTCTCCTTGGATATGGTTTTTTTCCCCATTTGTGATGCTTGCTCCACAATTTGAAGCTACCTTGATTTTCTTGTCTCGTGGCTGTTGCCCTGGCTGTTACTCTGGCTGTTACCAGAGGGTAACTGTGTCTGCTTTATTCCGTGCTGAGTATATTGTCCAGCACAGTGCCTGTAAAACAGTGGACCCCTGATAAATATTAGCTGAAGCAATACATAAATGAGTTTCACCTGATTATAACAAATGAGGGTAGAAAATTTGCATAACTTAGAAAAAATTCTACAGAGGCACTGAAACACGTAATTAGCGGTTGGATGTGAACCTAGGGAAAGTAATGCTAGTGTAAACCTAATGTAATGCTCTAACCAGGGTAACGGATTCTTGTGTTTGGGGGATATATCATTGGGATAAGCTTGGATGTGAGGAATGTACCCTAGGAGGGTTATATATTCAAAAGAGATTAGGGGTGAAAGGGAATAGGTGTGTATTGGTGAAAAGGATAGGTGTAGGCATAAGTTAAACACAGTAGCAACCTAAATGAGCAAGGGAGAGAGGGATTATACTTTGAAATATTTAAATAGCATATAAATGATCTGTTAATCGAATTTTTAAAACTTCCCTCTAAAAATGAAATACCTAAATGCAATGGATTATATCCTGGAATAGAAAAAAAAAATCAGTGAAAAACTTGTGTAATTTGAATAAAGTCTGTAGTTTAGCTAATAGTATTGTACCACTGTTAATTTCTTAGTTTTGATGAGTATACCAGTTATATAAGTTGTATTGAGGGAACTGGAAGGTATATGGGAATTCTCTGTGTGACCTTTGCGATGTTACTGTAAATGTAATATTCTTCCCAAATCGGAAGTTTAGAAAGCACACTGATCATCACACGGTAGTTGAAACACTGGTAAGTTTAGGGAGAGTGCAGAGAGGCCCGTCTTCTGCTTGGGTGGGGGTCCCGTTGGTGGGGGGTAAGCACTGCTTTCACCCAACCCATGTGTGGAACAAGGCATGTTCTTTATGAAGAGGGTTTGCTAAGGAAAGCCATTTGTCCTTTCACTGTGAAATTGGTTTCTTTGAGGCCATTAGGAGTCTCAGATGAAAAACCCAAATTACTGTTTGCAAGCATTTTTTTTAAGTAGAAAATTAGTGGAGAAAGTATCTTTTATATTCCTCCTAGGATAGGGGAAGACCATATGCATTTGTATACCAATATATAAATGATGAAATGTGCGAACAAGAGGAATGGATTTCAAGCACTTGAGAGTTCCATCTAATTTCTGAATGTCCCTAAAGATATAATTGAGATTCAAAGAAACTTAAACCTTCAAACAAGCATTAAAAATGCCTGTCTTCATCTTCCCCTGATAAAAATTCCTTCTAGGCGACAAAACACTACAATTAGCCTACCAAATTTTGAAAGACATGCAAAAGAAAACCACAAATTTAAAAGTATGCCAACAGCAGTGCATACATGTCCTAGGTCTGTCTGCAGAGAGGACCTAGATCTTAGTATCTAAACACCATCCTCCAATAAAAGGAGTCAGTGCTCCCTGGAAAGATGGTTGATTCCAGGCCTGGGGCAGGGAAAATACACATGAGCCTAGAACATCCTGTGATGCCAAAAAAGATGGAGGCTTTTTGAAAGGACACTGGAGACCACACCCATTTGAAGGAGTTCCCAAAAATCTAAGCCAAAACAATTTGGGCAATAAAATAAAATAATGATAGCCTTGGGTTATAGTACATAGAATAAACTAAATATCTGTAAGTCTATATTGATATAAATAATTGAATAAATAAGTATATGGAGGAGACGAGCCAGGTCTTTGTTATAGAATTCCAGTTAATAAATGTAGAAGGTATGAGGGAAATAGACAAGCACCATTAGGCAAACACCACAGTAATAATTATTGCAGGCAAGAAGCATCGATGGCTGCTAAAATTAGTAAGCAAAAGAGTAACGAGAAACAGGATATTTGAATGGCTGCACAGTATCTGCCCACAAGATATTTACTAATCTCAAAGGGAAAACAGTGACTTTACAGTGGAGGAAACTGGCAGACACCTCTTGTACCAAATGATCAAGGTCAGCATCGCTGGAATAAGACACATCAGCATCCTGTACCTCCTGATATGATTCATTTAGTAGTGCACAACATCGCCTTTGTGCTATTCTTGCCAAAAATGCATAGCCTCAGCCTCATCATGACAAGACATTGGTGAATGCCAAACGAGGGTCATAGTACAAAATAACTGACCAATACTCCTTGGAAGTGTAGAGGTCGTGGGAGACAAAGAAATACCTGGTACTGTCTCAGTCTGGAAGAGACTAAGGAGACATGATAACCAAATGCAGTGTGGGATTCTGGTTCAGAACAAGGGCATCAGGGGTGCCTGGGTGGATCAGTCAGTTAAGCATCTGCCTTTGGCTCTGGGCATGATCCTGGGGTTCTGGATCCAGCCCCACGTAGGGCTCCCTGCTCAGTGGGAAGCCTGCTTCTCCCTCTGCCTGCCACTCCCCCTGCTTGTATGCTCTCTCTGTCAAATAAATAAAATCTTAAAATAAAAAAGAACAAGGGCATCAGTGGGAAACCTGGTGAAATTCAACAAGGTCTGTAGATTACTTAGTGTTATGGTAGCAAAGTCAGTTTCCCCGGGTTGGGTCCTAGCGCCACAGTTGTATAAGATGTCAAGTTTCGGGCAAGCCGCTGAAGGGCATACAGGAACTCTCTGTACCATTTTTGCAACTTTTTGTTATTCTGCCATTATTTCAAAAATAAAAAGTAAAAAATTAAAAAGTGTTCAATCTTTCTCCCAAAAAGAACACACAGAACACAGAGTACAGTGCAAGCCCCTTAAGAGTTTTTTTTCCTCAGGCTCTTTTCTCACTTGTCATCAGGAATCAGCTTTGCCCTGATTGGCAACACTGAGTATCTGTTGTTACAGCCTGGCTGTGGGTAGCCAGATGGAGAAATGCTGAGCATAGAGACCATGTTGGCAGTGCCAAGAGAGAATTGATAATGTAGGCATACTGACTACATTAGCAATAATTTTTAATGCTAAAGCACTTGATATTAGTACCAGTTCAGCTGAACTACTCATGTGCCTGGTGTCCACATTAAAGTAAAATGACCAGCATTCTGCACCATCTGAGCTTAAGGCAGGAGTCATACACTACACTGACAAGGATTGTGATCTTTGGTATCAGAAATACCCTGTGTTAAAGAAGCTGGGTCTGGTTATTTCCCTCTGGGGAAAGAACTAGTTGGGGTGGTGGCTGGGGGTAGGGAAGTGGGAATAGTATTGTTGTTTGATTCCATCTTGCTGTATTAGAAACAGGCACCAGCTCTCGATTCCCACACATGGGCTTAAATACTACCCGCTCATTACAGCTCCCCCCCTCCAACCCCCAGGTCCCCGGTTTTCTCCTGACACTTGGCTCTCTCCTGACAGTCCATTCTGCCTTCCATTCTTCTCAGGGGGCTCTGGACCATCATTTGAACTTCCTTCTCTCAAACGCCTCTGCCCCTTTCCCCACAAGCAAGGTGTTCCCCTCCTCCAGAATCCTGCTTAGGCTCTTCTGCTTCCATGAATCAATCCATGAGTAAACCACCACTGAATTTAGTTATTGCAAATGTGCTTTATTTACCTCTTAGCATTCTTAATACATGCACACGTGAATTATATATGAACTAGGTCTATAACTGAGATCATCTAAGATATTTTTAGCTGCATTAATTTGTGCTTATAATTTCATGTCATCTTTGTACCTGCTCTTATGGCTCTACTGTATATTCCTTCTAGCTCTCCTTTAGGTTGTTACCTCTTTGAGGACAAAGACCAGATGCTCCATCTCACTTGCATATTTTACAGTGTGTAATTTGATGATGGGAGCCACCACAAAAGACCAAAATAACAAAGTATTGCATTTGCTTACAATTTTCTACTTTCTTCAAATTATTTGAGAGAATTTTTCAGTCGTTTATACATACATAAAATGATAAAGTATACAGCGTTAGGGCTATATAAGGGGATATTTAAATATAATAATAAATATCAGAAAGTTTCCCTCCCCAAAAGTGAGATGATAGTCAACAGCACAACAAAACTTTTTAATTGTTTTGAAAATTTCAGTTTGGATACCATAAAAGAAATTGAAGAATAATTTTAGAAAATTATAAAAGGCCTAATCTTATATTCTAACTTAAGCTAGAACTGCACTTCCTTAAATTACTTTTTCTTGTTTTTTTTTTAAAGATTTATTTATTTATTTTAGAGTGAGAGAGAGTGGGAGTGGGGAGAGGGAGGGCAAAGGAAGAGGGAGAGAGAGAATCTCAAGCAGACTCCCGGCTGAGCGCAGAGCCAGATGCAGGGCTCCATCTCAGGACCCTGAGATCATGACCTGAGCCAAAATCAAGAGTTGGATGCTTAACCAACTGAGCCACCCAGGCGCCCCTAAGTTATTTGAAAAGTAAGATTTTTAAAAATTATTTTGTTCCCTTATAAATACAAATAATCCTAGCAATATAACTCTTCCATTCTGTCAACATTTTTTTGAGAGGCTAATATGTCCTAACCCCTGTACTAGGTTCTGGGTTTGTAGAAGGAAAACACCTGATTTTGGGGCCCTCCCACTGTAGATGAGTTAGGAAATGGAATTTTGGAAAGAGATAATGTAGAAAGCAGAGTAGAGGTGGGGCTTGGTTAACCTTAAGAGATAAAGGACAAGGATGTGGAAAAACTAGATCCCTTGTATACGCTTGGTGAGATTATCAAACAGCACAGCCACCATGGAAAATAGCATCATGGTCCTCAAAAAATTTAAAACTAGAATTGTAATACGATCCAGCAGTTCCTCTTCTGGATATATATCCAAAGAAAGAATTGAAAGCAGGATCTCAAAGAGAGATTTGCATACCCACATTCATAACAGCATTATTTACAATACACCAAGAGGTGGAACCAACGCAAGTGTCCACTGACGAATGAATGGATAATCAAAATGTGGTCTATCCATGCAATGGAATAGTATTCAGCCTTAAAAAGGAAGGAAACTCTGATACATGCTACAACATGGATGAATCTTAAGGACATTATGCTAAGTGAAGTAATAAGCCAGTCTCAGAAAGACAGATACTGAATGATTCTACTTATATGAGGTATCTAGAGTAGTCCAACTCACAGAAACAGAAAGTAGAATGGTGGTTGCCAAGGACAGGGGGTAAAGGGAAAGGGGGAGTTGGTGTTTAATGAGTATAGAGTTTCAGTTTTGCAAGATGAAACTTACAAAAAGTTTGCAACTTTAAAACTAGCTCTAGAGAGTGCTTGAGTATAATCTAAATATACTTAAGGCTGCTGAACTGGATACGTAGAAATGGTGAAAGTGGTAAATATTATGTCATGCATTTTTTACTACAATAAGAAGTAAGAAAAACAAGAGAGATCAAGGAAGGCAGAGCTCCATAAACCCGGCCCCTGGAGAAGGGCACCCTGATTTTTGTTATGAGCAAGAGATGAGGGGTTTTTTTTAGATGGTTGAATCTGAAGTGCCTGCCCAGCAAGAATAGCTAGGAAGTATTGGATGTAACAGGATCAGGGCTAGAAATATAGTTTGTCATCCACACATTACAAGTACTTAACCTTGATAGATTTCAATGAGCTTAGCAACAGGAGAGTAAGTAGATATATAAAAAAGTGAAGGATAGAATTTCAGGTTCCAGCTTTTAAGGGGCAGATGGTAGATTAAAAAAAAAGAGAGAGAGAGAGAGAGATCTGAAGAAAAGCAGCAGCCAGAGATTTAGAAGAAAATATCATACACAGGTCCAATAAGGTAAGGAAAGAAAAGTTACCTGGAGGATTTGTTAACTAGTCAGTCTTTGGTTGCCTTGCCCTGGTGGCTAGTGGTGGTGGGATGGGGACTTCTGTCACTCCCCCTGGAGCCATCTCCCCATCCAGGGGCTCTTAACCTGTGGGTTCATGGACTCTTTGGACAGGCTTCAGGGAGTCTGTGAGCCCGCAGGATATCAATGCAAAATCTTGTATGAATGTGCTTTTCTTCTGCAGAGACTCTCCATGCCTTTCATGATGTGCCATAGCATATGGAGTCAAGATCCAGTATTTCTGCTACCCTGATTTCATTTAGATTATGAGTGTAATTCCTTTTTCTTGTCCATCTTGAGAACATAATCACAATTTATAGTATTGTTTTCTATGGGAAGATATCCTCCAAGTTGTGAAGTGACATGCTGATGAACTCGTGCGATGTATTTAAGTTGGAGACTTACAACTTTTACACTTTAAAATTTCAGTGGTTAGTCAACAGGGTAGAGTAGGACTCACACTGAGAATCAATCCAGTAGGGGCGCCTGAGTTGTTCAGTTGTTAAGCATCTGCCTTCGGCTCAGGTCATGATCCCAGGGTCCTGGGATCGAGCCCCACATCGGGCTCCCTGCTCAGCGGACAGCCTGCTTCTCCCTCTCCCACTCCCCCAACTTGTATTCCCTCTCTCGCTGTCTCTCTCTGTCAAATAAATAAATAAAATCTTAAAAAAAAGAATCAAGCCAATAGTCAAAACCAGTCTTACTAGAGTGAATATAAGCACATGTTGCATTTTCAGGACCCCCTCCATCCCCTTACACTTTGACCATTATGGGCAAAAAGTATTCTGTGTATTTACTTTTATTTAGATAATCTCACTGTATCTCAGTTTCCTCATTTCTAAGTGAGTTAATAGTTGCCAGATATTACATAATATAAAAAATGAATTTTACTTGTATAAACAAATGTTTATATTAACAGGTTTTTACATAATTGCCTTTCTGATTTTAGCATTTTCCCACATCTTTTATTTTTTTAATTTGTCAGAGAGAGAGAGAGCACAAGCAGGGGGGAGCCGCAGAGAGAGAAGCAGGCTTTCTGCTGAGCAAGGAGCCTGATGCAGGACTCGATCCCCGGACCCTGGGATCATGACCTGAGCCAAAGGCAGACACTTACTTAACTGACGGAGCCACCCGCGCATCCCCCCACATATCTCTTTATTTTATTTATTTATTTGACAGAGAGAGTGTGAGCGCAAGCAAGGGGAGAGGCAGAGAGAGAGAAGCAGACTCCCCGCTGAGCAGGGAGCCCGACGTGGGGCTCGATCCCAGGACCCTGGGATCATAACCTGAGCCGAAGGCAGATGCTTAACCAACTGAGCCACCCAGGAACCCTTTCCCACATATCTTCTGTGTGGTGTGGCCATTTTTCTTGTTTGAATTAGGTCATTCTGCGTCAATACATCCTGTGAATTTTTCAGATACACTGGAACAAAAACTGTAAATTAATGCCCAGAAATCCATCCCTACATTTGGAAGAGCAGTTTGGAACACATATCTTATTGATAGCAGGGGAGAGGACATTCATGTCAGAAGAAGTTAACAGCAGTCAGTCATATGTCATTAACACTGTTGTTGGTGTTACGCCTAACAGAACTGAGGCCACATTTCAGCCTCGCGTCTGAGAGTGACACCGCTGATCAAGAAGACTTGGATGCAGAAGATGACCATGAGGAACGGCCTTCGAACCAAACTATCCGAAGACCTCATGCTGTCATTGAAGATGCTGTGGCTACCTCAGGGGTGAGCACGCTCAGTTCTACTGTATCCCACGACTCCCAAAATGCTCACCGGTCCCTCAATGTGCAACTTGGAAGGATGAAAATAGAAACTAATAGGTAAGTCCTATTCTGACGTGGGTGGGGTTCCTTTCCCTTCCTTTTATATAAGTGCATGTGTTTTGGGTCTATTTTAAAGTTTGGTCCACAGATGGGGCACCTGGGTGGCTCAGTCAGTTAAGCATCCAACTCTTGATTTTGGCTCAGGTCATGATCTCAGGGTCGTGAGGTCAAGCCCCATGCTGGGCTCCACACTGAGCATGGAGCCTGCTTAAGATTTTCTCTCTCCCTTTCCCCCACCCCCTCAAAAAAAATTAAAGTTTGGTCCAGAGAATACAAAATGATTCCTTTATCCCATTCACATAAACTTGGTTTGATATCTTTCTTTATCAAACAAGAGAGATTTGTCTTAGTCTCTAGTCAAAATCATTTTCTGCTCTACCAATTCAAGCCTTGTTCAGCACCATTCTTTGATCTCTGCTTTATCTCCAAGTACACTGAGATTTTCAAAGTAGTTGTAACCTCAGAGACTGTTTTGGACACAGACTCAGAGCATCGTGTACCAACCCAGAAGCAGCTGAAAGACAGATAGGAAATCCATGTTCTTGAAAGCCCATGATTTGGAATATCAAGTTCTTTTAGAAGAGGAAGATCTCTGTTCTTGAGAATAAATTTAGTAGTGCTAAAGCTTTGCTTTTCTAAAAAGAACCTTGAAAGGATGATCAGTTGACTACATTTATGATCCTATTTTATTTTGAATATGCGCTTTCATATCTGAACTTTAATTTTTCTTTGAGAATTTGGTGACATAGAATCCACATGATCAGGTTATTAAGTGAAGAGTAAGTATTTCCTGTTCTTCACAGAGGTTGGCACAGTTCGAGGTCTGATCTCTGATTTATAGCTTCCTGTGCTGGCTACAGTTGACATGTGAGCAACTGACTTTACGACTCTGGGTTTATAGTGAACCCTTTTTTTTTTTTTTTTTTTTTTTGGAGTGAATCAATAACAGTTGTTCAAATATTTAGTTAAAAATCTTGTTCACCAGGAAGATAAAACATTTTATTTCTTGTCATAAGTTTAAGTTTTTAAAGTTAAGCTTGAATATCGAGCTTAGTACAAGTAGTACAAAGCTCATGTTGTATTCAGAAACATGAATTTTGGTTGCATGATTGAGTAAATCCATACATACCATCTATGGTTTACATAGAGAAATCTTTCTGAATAAGGGGGAAAATGGCTTTCGGACCTCCAGATCCTAATCTTGTCCTTGGAAACCCAGCTCTTACTTGGCATCGCTACTATTTAGTGGAAGACTGTGTCCTTCCTCCTCTGAGACTTCTGTGGACATCCTTGGTGTCCCTCATTTCCTCAAGCAATACCCCAGTCATGACACTGCATCCGTTATAGTAGTTGTTAATTTTAGTCCTCTTTTTTAGTTTACTCTCTCTGTCACCCAATCCTAGAAGGAGTTGTTTTTTATACCCCTCTCTGATCTCTGGAGGAGGAATGTTCACTCGTTACTGTTTGGGTCCGACCCCCAAACTCCTCCTCCACCCATGGTCAGAATTATACAGGCAATAAAGCTACTTTATTTACCAATGAGCTGGTATATTTGTTTCTCTGGCCTTCAGTATGCCCTGGCTTGTGTCTATATGCCCTGGCTTGTGTCAACAGAACCTGCCTCAGCTGAGTGCAGCCTCTTCCTTCTCTCCTCGCACCGTTCGAGCCACGCCGGTTGCCATCCTGTCCCCGCCCCCCTGTGCGCGCCTGCGCCGTCTGCAGGCGGGAAGGGCCGCTCTTCGAGGGCCGCGGGGCGGCGGGCCTGCTTCCCGCACGTCTGTGGGAAGGGCTACGACTTTGCCGTATTTCTTGATTGTCTTGTTGCGTTTCTCACAACAGCCCACATTCATGTTTTTTCCCTACCTAGTCACCCTTACATCCGTGACATCTACAAGATTATGAGCCTCCTTTTTCTGTTTCGAGTAATATCTCCCACAGCTCCTCCCTGTCGCCCCCGGAGAAAGGAGACGAGGCACAAGGTTCACCTCACCCGTGATGTAAAAAAAGGGTAGCTGCCTTAGTACTGGTACTAAGCAGCAGAAATGAGAGACTGATCATGTCTGTATCATTTTCAGTTGAATATTATTTGATATATAGAAGTTCATACCTTACTGGGGCGCCTGGGTAGCTCTGTCGGTTGAGCTTCCCACTCTTGGTTTCAGCTCAGCTCATGATCTCAGGGTCCTGAGAGCGAGTTCCACCTCAGGCTCCTCGCTCAGTGGGGAGTCGGCTGCAGGATTCTGTCCCTGTGCCCCTCCCCCCCGCCATACACACACACACACACACACACACACACTCTCTCTCTCTAAAATAAATAAATATGGGACACCTGGGTGGCTCATTCGGTTAAGCATCTGCCTTCAGCTCAGGTCATGATCCCGGGGTCCTGGAATCCAGTCCCGCATGGGACTCCCCGCTCAGCAGATCTCCCTGTCTCTCTGCCTGCCATTCCCTCTGCTTGTGCTCACTCTCTCTCTCTGTCAAATAAATAAAATATTTTTTTAAATGTTTTAAAAAATAAAATAAATAAGTCCTTTAAATAAATGTTCATATATGGCAAAATAAACTTAGAGGAAATGTTAGTATGTTTTTAGGAAGGCTATAGCCCTCATGTTAGAAATCTTAAGCTTATATTGAGATAATCACTGATGAAGGTAAATCAGGTTTATCCAGGTCTTGATTACTAGATCACCAACAATAATACCAAATAGAGAAGATAACACGGTGGCTTTAGAATGTATGTTTTACTTATATTTCGGGGTATGTTTACATAAAATGTTCTGGAAATGATTCACTTCACACCAGTGGTTGAGACAGTGTTGTAGGACAGTAATGCAGAGCTAGCTAAAATGTAACCAACACAGAGCTGACTGCTTATCTATCATACGATTCTGGAATTACCCACCCCCACCCATCTGAGTTAAAAAATTGACCTCAGGGCAGATGCTTGCCAAAGTTTTCTGGAACAGAAAGGCAGGCAATTGCCTTAATTTTGAAGAACTTCCCTCTTAACTGAAGACAAAGTGAAAATAAAACTGGTGGACTGGGTAAATAAATAATTTTGGGGAGCAGGATTTGGGACAAATGAAGTGACCTGTCAGCACTCTGCTTCCAAAGTTAAGTTCTGGCTTTTTTTTTTTTTTAATAAATATTTACTTATTTATTCATGTATTAATACTCTTCTTAAGTTTTTATTTTCATTCCAGTTGCTAACATACAGTGTTATATTAGTCCCCTTTATTTTATTTTAATTATTATTATTTTTTAAATTTTATTTTATTATGTTATGTTAATCACCATACATCATTAGTTTTTGATGTAGTGTTCCATGATTCATTGTTTGCGTATAACACCCAATGCTCCATTCAATACGTGCCCTCCTTAATACCCATCACCAGGCTAATCCATCCCCCCACCCCCTCCCCTCTAGAACCCTCAGTTTGTTTCTCAGAGTCCATAGTCTCTCATGGTTCGTCTCCCCCTCCGATTTTCCCCCCTTCATTTTTCCCTTCCTACTATCTTCTTTTATTTTTTTTAAACATATAATGTATTATTTGTTTCAGAGGTACAGGTCTGTGATTCAACAGTCTTACACAATTCACAGCGCTCACCATAGCACATACCCTCCCCAATGTCTATCACCCAGCCACCCCATCCCTCCCACCCCCCACCACTCCAGCAACCGTCAGTTTGTTTCCTGAGATTAAGAATTCCTCATATCAGTGAGATCATATGATACATGTCTTTCTCTGATTGACGTATTTCGCTTAGCATGACTTTTAAAGATAAAAAGAAAATATGTAGTCTAGATACACATAGGTTAAATTCTAGAAAAAGTCACTGTGTTCTTTAAAAAAATAGTAAGAATACGCCATCAGTATTCCATACATATAAATCATCAAGGAAGACAAAAATACTTACTAGGCCAAGAAATTGCCACCTTAAAAATTCATGCTGAGCTTGCTGTCCATTTCCTAGAATATTGTTCTTGCTGGAGTGATAAACATCTCCTTCGATCCTCTGCTTTCCTCTGGCCCTGGGTTCCTGCTGCTCAATCCACCTGATTGTGCGCTACTTACTTTCCTGTCTTTAAACAATCCGTCTTCCTCAAACCACCTTCTCTGGCTGCCTCTAGAGAGTCTTCCTTTTTGTCCCGCCTCTGCGACCCACTCTACCCCAATCCTTTCTCCTAAGGGCCTCACATCTCTGTCCTGTGGGAAAGGAGGAGCAGCCCCTCCTGAGCCCCAGGCCCGAGGCTGTGGCTGGGGAAAGAATCGCCCTCCCTGACGGTCAGGTGCTGTCCTGGCACGTCCTTAGCTGCAGCTGTCTCACTGAACGTTCGCAGTCATTCTTTCGGGAAGTTTTACTTTTCTTTTCCACAGATGAGGAAACTGACGGCCAGAGGCGTTAAGTGATTTGTCAGAGTTAACGCAGGAAGTGTGGGGCTGAACCAAGATTCAAGCCCAGGGCCGGCTTTCGGTTGAGCCTGTGCGGCCTTCAGAACATGCCAGCTGAAGCGGAAACAAACTTTTGGAATGGAATCTGGTCCTGAGTTAAATCTGTCCATACTGAGAAAATTAAATAAATACAGTTTGCTAAGAACTGTAGGGTATGCAACAATTTATCTTGATGATCTTATGAATAATTATGTACCTTAACTTAAAATTCTGAATCCAAGTCACCCAACGATAGTTTTCTAAAAAATCAGAGCATCGGGGTGCTTGGGTGGCTCAGTCGGTTAAGCGTCTGCCTTCAGCTCAGGTCATGATCCCAGGGCCCTGGGATCAAGCCCCGCATCGGCCTCCCTGCTCCGCGGGAAGCCTGCTTCTCCCTCTCCCACTCCCCCTGCTTGTGTTCCCTCTCTCGCTGTATGTCTCTCTGTCAAATAAAAATAAAATCTTTAAAAAAAAAAAAAATCAGAGCACCTCCCTTTCTAACTTGGAGTATTTTTTCAGAGAACAGTGTTAGAAATGGTGAGTAGGACACCAGTTGGCTCTTAGTTGCATGGTGAACCTTTCATGAATAAGAACTCTGATATAAAGGATATGTTAGTTTCTCCTTGTTTCTTTGGAGAATGCATCAGATGCCAACTAAGAACTGAATGTACCAGGAACACAGCTATCCTTTTACCCACTTCACCAGTCCCCTTAGAAGGGAGAGGAATAATAGTAACATCCTCAACAATCCTAGCAACAACCATTACCGTTTACTGAGTACTATAGGGGACCTCACCTATAGTTTATTTCTCAAATTTTCAGTTAAAAAAAATGACTGCCTTTCTGCTTTGCATTGATTATTATATCATTCATCATCAACTTTTTTTGATGAAGGGTCATACATGTAAAATATAGCTCTGTTAACATATATATTTTATTTTACTTTATTTATTTGCCATTTATGGTCATAAAAAGAAACATAAAATCTCTCTGAAGATTTTGGCAGACAATTGGGGTGGTGAGTTCTTGTCTGGAAGTACAAGCCTTCTAGAACTTCACTACTCAACATGGGGGTCTATGGACCCGCAACATGAGTATCACCTGGAGGGGCTCATTAGAAATGCAGAATCGTGGGGCACCTGGCTGGCTCAGTTGGAAGAGCATGCGACTCTTGATCTCTGGGTTGTGAGTCCAAGCCCCATGTTGGGTATAGAGATTACTAAAATATATATATAAATAAACTTAAAAAAAAGAAGCAATGCAGAATCTCAGACCTACCCCCAAAATTACTGGATCAGAATCTGCATTGCAATAAAATCCCAGGGATGTCTATGTTCCTTAGAGCTTGAAAAGTCCAGATCTAGAAGGTCACTCTGGCTGCTCCAGCTTTATTATCCCGTCAACCAATATAATTTTCTTTTATAGATTACTGGAAGAATTGGTTCGGAAAGAGAAAGAATTACAAGCACTCCTTCATCGAGCTATTGAAGAAAAAGACCAAGAAATTAAACACCTGAAGCTTAAGTCCCAACCAATAGGTGAATAGCAGAAAATTTTAAAGTGATACTGTTAAACCAGGCTGCCACAAAAAGGGTAGAAAGCCAACAGGCAGTTTTATTTCATGGTTTAATTGGCATCTGTCACTTGTGCCATGATTACAAGCAGAAATTGCTTTTAAGAAATATCCAATTCTTAATTGCAGCAAACTATAATTTCGATATAACTTAATTTCAAATAAGATGATTCATGGTCATCTTTTCCTGAGATTATTTGCGGTAAATAGGGCTCTAACACATTTTTGGTTGTTATTTTTTTGTAATGTTCAAATGAGACTACTAGAATAAAATACTATTTTTGGTCATTTATGCATTTGTATTCTGTATATTCTGGGGTGTTTTTTTTCCATATTATTGCAAATAGTGAAAAAAGAGATTATTATATGATTATATAGTTTTTGGCTAATTATGCTCGTGTTTGTCACATGAAAAACCCACAGTACAATTTTGGTGAAACGAGTTTATTCTAAGAAACTATAGAATTGATATGAAAGTATGAGGTGGGAATATCATTACATTATTGCTTCTGCCTCTCCATTTATTAGTAGTCTTCAAGAGTTTTGTTTATATTACCATTTATACTGCCAATCTCGACTGTTTCTATTATTTTCTGGTAGAGCAAAATCTTCTAAAGTATTAATAAATGTCTGTTGACTGGGGAGGTCTCAGATGGCCTCTGTAAGGAGAAGCTAAGAATGTCCCTCCTTTCCCAATTCTGTCCTAGATATTCCTGGATTGCCCATATGCCCCCGGGGTTCTCCTGGCACAAATACTGAAGAGTCTGAACTTACTGAGTGGCTGAGAGAAAAGGGAGCTGATGAAGACACTATAAGTCGGGTAAAGAAAACTATCTGTGGGACAAGCTTTTCTTTCACCCCATAATGTTGCGTGCCTACTGTGTGCGAGGCACAGGGCATATACACTGGTGAGCCCCCCTGTGGCTTACAGACTAGGGTCGGCAGATGGTCATCAAATAATTCCACAGATAAAGCATAATGATACCCTGATAAACTCCATGAAGGAAAGATAATCAAGTGTTAGGAGACAGAGAGAGGAAGAGGTTAGGGAAGGTTCTCGCCGAAGGTGGCGAATGAGCTGAAATCTAAAGGCATACGTAGGAATAAACCAAGCCATCTGTATGTATACTTGGGGAGGGGAGTGAGGAGGGAAAAATCATTCAGGGGTCGGGCTGCTGTACGTGCAAAAACAATGAGGCGGGCAAAAGCTCTGTGGTCCAGGACCCCTGAGGAGTTTTTATATTTTTGAACTGAAAATAAGGAAGAGTGGAAAAATCAAGACAAAACTAAAATTGTAAAGTTTCTAATTCTCTCTTCTGTTTAACATTTTAGTTCTCTCACATTATTAGACTCTACTGGGCAGTGGCTATTTATTGATATTTAATAAAATAGATCTAGTCTGTCAACTTGTGTCAGGAACACTTTCTATATCTATAATAACCTAATTCCCCTCTGCTCCTTACAGACTTTGGTAATCAGCAGAAGTAGCACTTATGTTTGAAGATTACACACATGTATACACACATACACACAAAAAGAGATTATATTTTTTATTATTTTATAGAAAGGGCCCCAATACAATATTAAACTAACTTTAGTTTTGTGTTTAAATTTTTTAAATAACTAAGAATACAGATTTTTTTTTCTCTTGATAATTCATTGGGCTACTAAATAATATTTAGGGTTTCCTTAGAAATCTGAATTGAACAAGTTACTGCTACATAAATTTAAACAGTTCTCTTGCTTATGGAGACTGATGCATCCATTCAAGTTCTCTGAAATATTTATTCCTCAAACTAAGACTCCACAATTAAGGAGTAGTAATTGATGACCACTAAATCATTGACTTTTTTTTATTTAAAATTATAGCTTCAGTTTAAATTTAGGACTCTGATTTTATAGTAATTATTTTTAAAAAGTACCTTTTATTAGCTATGAAAAATAAGTCCAGAAATTAAGTGTAAACAATACCTTTCCAGGAACACTTTTTAATCCACTTGAGAAAAATGAAGCTACACAGCAACAAACCTCTCAAATATAAACATTATGGGGGGGGGGATGAGGTAACAAGGTGATGCGCATTAAGGAGGGCACGTATTGTAATGAGCATTGGGTGTTATATGCAACTGATGAATTACTGAACTCTACATCTGAAACTAATGATACATTACATGTTAACTAATTGAATTTAAATAAAATAAGTAAAATATATAAATGTTATGAACAGCAGATGTACCTACAAATGAGTTTTATCTGTTCATTAGAAGGCCTTTCAGAAATTGTGTTGCTTGTAATCTTTATGCATTTGGAAGTCATATGGATGTATTTCTTTGTAATTATTTTGTAACAGGAGGGACTTTTTCCTAATAATTCCAGAAGATTATGTTTTTTTGTTTGTTTGTTTGTTTGTTTCCAGAAGATTATGTTTCTGGTAGACTTCCTTTTAGATTCATTTTTAAATTATTGCCAGCGTTTATATTATGGATAGAGTTTACTATTTATTAAAGGTGTATAAAACATCTTATTTTTGTGCATATTTTACTTTCTCCACAGTTTTTGGCTGAGGATTATTCACTAGAGGATGTTCTCTACTATGTTACACGTGATGATTTAAAATGCCTCAGACTAAGGTACCACTTTTCTTTCTCTTCCTTTTTCATGATGGAAAGAGCGCTGGGCTGAGAAGTCTGGGTTCCTGCCCTGGCTGGGCCCCTCACCAGATCTAACCATCTCAGCAGTCCTGGGCCCCGTTCTCTGGTTTGCATTTGCTTTGAGTAAACTGAGTTTGTTCCACCAAGCTATTACTGGTCACTCTTAAAACCACTATTTCTGTATTAGTAAATGCAAATCAACTCAAATAATTTCTTGATAATAGAGTAGACTGAGGCCATGCAGTTATTTTAAAGCTGCCTTAAACAAATGCTCTCATTTAGTTCATGATTGTGCCATAATTATTAGAAATAGGGGTGCCTGGGTGGCTCAGTTGGTTAGGCGACTGCCTTCGGCTCAGGTCATGATCCTGGAGTCCCGGGATCGAGTCCCACATTGGGCTCCCTGCTCAGTGGGGAGTCTGCTTCTTCCTCTACCCTGCCCCCTCTCGTGCACTCTCTCTCTCACTCTCTCTATCTCAAATAAAATCTTTAAAACAAATTATTAGAAATAATAGGATAGGTGCTGATTTGCCATCCATGTACCACATATAACGTGATACAGTTTCTTTTTTTTTTTTTTTTAAAGATTTTATTTATTTGACAGAGAGAGACACAGCGAGAGAGAGAACACAAGCAGGGGGAGTGGGAGAGGGAGAAGCAGGCTTCCCGCCGAGCAGGGAGCCCGATGCAGGGCTCGATCCCAGGACCCTGGGATCATGACCTGAGCCGAAGGCAGATGCTTAACGACTGAGCCACCCAGGCACCCCACGTGATACAGTTTCTTATCATAGTTTTCTCTATCAGGCCAAGCATATGCATTACTGACTCACACACAATTCTGTAAAGACCCATTTCAAACGTGCTGAAGATCTGAAATGATGCTTTGGGAACTGGTAGTCTGTGGGAGTGGAAAGGAAAGGCAGGGAAGGGCAATGACAAAACAGAAAGAATACATGAGGATCCATAAGACTTTGGGATCTCTGTGTTCTGATCAGAGCAGCTAGAGACGAAGAAGTCACTATATATCAAGGGCAATGTTTCAAATGAGGTGTTCTCTTCCCCATGCTCTTGTGTCTTTAAACAGGGGAGGGATGCTTTGCACACTGTGGAAGGCCATCACCGACTTCCGAGACACACAGACTTGACTGTCGCTCAGTTGGTTTCCAGCCTTCCGTGGAGATTCTAACAGACAGAACTGATCTTCGCAGGGGAGGGAGAACCTAAGAGAGAGGAGAAAGAAGCTGCACTTTAAATCCAGTATTTGTTTACTTGTGTTAAAAGGAGAAAAAAAAAAAAGACAAAATACACTGAAATTTCCTAACTGCTTCTATTTCTACAATTCATAAGGATTCTTTGTAAGGACTCTCAAAAATAATCCTAAACATCAGGATGCTTGGGATTATTTTAGTCTAAACATTTTTATGGAAATATTTTTAACTTAGCAGCTGTTGCACTTCGGCCAAGTGTCTCTTTTACACGAAACGGATAGAACATTTCATGTGATTGTGCATCACTGGAACAAAACCAAAATGTGACCATAACTTTTTAGGCTTATGTGTGTGTGTAAGATACTCTGAGTAGAAATGCATAATTTCAATTGTTGTGTAAAGTTTATGTTTTTTTTTAAGTGTGCAGAATCCGAGAAGCAGCGGTTTTTACTTACCTATGTGTATTAATTGTAATATTGACTCTATTTTGTAACTTAAGTTTCTGGCCCATAGTACGTTCATTTGAGTCGTGTTTGTACTACTGAACTGTACCAGTTGCACATGTCTGAATTATAGTAATGTTAGCTTGTTCTAAAGCTATCCATTGTGTCATATTTACTCTAAAAAGTAAAAAGACTCTTAACGTACTGTTCGATAAATTCTAAAGAATTCTTATTTTGTTTGGACAAACCAGATAAACTACTGTGTCAAACTTCTAGTTGTTTCTTCTGCTCTTCTATTAAATAGAATCTGTCTTCTAGTCAAGTAATCAAAGAACAGTTGATCTGCAAGCTGTCCCTCAGGGCACCAGAGTGGTAAGAGAGAGGGTTAAGGAAAAGAAGAATTTACATAAAAGAAAGTCCCTGTGTTTTTTCTCAAGGCCACAAGTTATCTTGAGTGACTACTGTGTATCTCAGAGGGTCTGCACATAGCATCCCAGTGGAGAATACTGTATTTTCTGTCTCCTTAATAGTTTAGTTCTCATATTTGAGGGAAATGTTTTTATTTGAAGCTGAATATTATAGTTTAGAAGCCTGCCCATATTAATAGGGTGAAGTCTGAAGCTCTTAGATGGATGAGATAAACACAAAATTCTTAGATACAGAGGAACTTGCTTATTATACAGGACAGAACTAACATAGAGCTGTTCATGCATCATGACTTGACCCATATATAACGGTCTTTGAGAAAACAGGAGTCATCTTTATTTCTATGTGAAAATCAAGGTCCGATATATCTTGTATTGCATTAGACTGCACAGAAAGTTCTCACCTTATTTTCTCATTGGATACTTGCAACAACATAGCTGCATCTTTTTTTACATCCCAATCTCAAGGACAGATAGTTGCCTCTTGTAACCTGTGGGGAAAGTTCAAAGGAGATGAGGTGTAAATTAAATGATACGTCATTTCATTCATACTGACACAGGGTAATTGTTTTTTTAAAGATTTGTTTACTTATTTTAGAGAGAGAGAGCATGAGCAGGAGGGGACCACAACCTGATCCAAAAGCAAGAGTCGGTCGCTTAACTGACTGAGCCACCCAGGCATCCCCAACACAGGGTAGTTCTTAATTAAGCCACAGTTCAGCTCCCCAGTTCTTTTTTTTTCTTTTTTAAAGATTATTTATTTATTTGACACAGAGAGAGCGAGAGCACAAGCAGGGGGAGTGGCAGGCAGAGGCAGAGGGAGAAGCAGGCTCCCCACAGAGCAGGGGGAGCCCGACGCGGGGCTTGATCCCAAGACCCCGGGACCATGACCTGAGCCGAAGGCAGTTGCTTAACCAACTGAGCCACCCAGGCGCCCTCATCTCCCCAGTTCCAATGGCCAGGTGCTTCTTTTAGATTGTGCATAGGATCAAGCTACCCATCTTCAACCAATTCTTTAATGATAGGGTCTTTCCTTGGGATCTTCCTCCTACCTTATCTTTGTGGGCTTTGTGGGTTCCTCTATCCCTGCATGGTTCATAATACATTCCCAGGCCAGCATCATTAGGTTTTTGTCAGAACTGTGGGCCTCAGTCACAAAAGAAGACAGTTCCATTATGGTCCAAGTTCCATTAAAGGTTTCACTTTAAAGACGTTTGGCATCAATCTAGGACAGTGACTCTCAACCCAGCTTCACATTAAAATTACCAGGATGCTTTTTAAAATATACTGATGAGGGGCACCTAGGTGGCTCAGTTGGCTAAGCATCTGACTTAGGCTCAGGTCATGATCTCAGGGTCCTGGGATCAAAACTCGCATGGGGCTCCCTGCTTAGCAGGGAGTCCGTTTGTCCCTCTGCCCCTCCCCCTACTCGTGCCCTCTCTCAAATAAATAAATAAAATCTTTAAAAAATAATAAAAATAAAATATACAGATGCCACCACCTTAGAGAAACTGTGTTTATTGGTCTGGGGTAAGGCCCATATATCCTATTTTTAAAAAGCTCTGCAGATGATTTAATAGTATCAAGTCCCACCTTCTTATTCCAAGAGACGCCTGGACAGAGAAATAGAGAGAGCCGCTTTCCATGAGGTGGTAGTAAGATGGTTACTATTCATTTTCCATTTGGTGTAGCAAGAGTCTAGACACATAGGCCTGGAGCAAGACCATCACTTCCCTTTTGACCTTGGGCAGATTAATTAACCTCTCTAAGTCTCAGGTTCCTCTTCTGAAATGGGGGAAATCATGTACCTTCCTCATAGGGCTGTTGTAAGATTTAAATAAAATCATGCAGACAAGATGCCTAGTGCAATGCTTGGCAGATAGTAAGCAATCAGACACTGCCTGTTACTGTTACCTCTTATCATTCATTCAGAAGTAGTTATGAAATACTTATTGGGCACTACATCCTGTGGTGCATGAACAGGACACAGTTCTTGCCCCCTGGAGTTCACTGTCAGAGGTGGGATCGAGGCAAAGCAGAAACAATAGTACATGCTGTAAGTGCTACAGTTACAGCTGACCGCCAAGGGGTGGGAGGGTCAAGGAAAGCTTTCCAGAGAAGCGAGGTTCAGAGCTGTGCCTGGAAAGATGATTTGTACCAGAACAGTTACGCATGGGTGGTGGAGACAGCCCCATAAGAGAAACAAAACCAGAATTTGCTGGGAAAAGGAGAACTAATGTTTCTTTTTAACCATATTTTGATTTCTTTCTCCAAATTCTGTCATTCCTAAGCCATTACATAAAATAGTTTGGCAGTGAGGAATTACTGTTAAACCACTGGAATGCCTATTGCGTGGGAGGCCATGTGGCAGCAGGAGAGACACGCATGATGCCTATCTGGTTCAGAAGGCATGCAACACACATTATGTCATCAAGGACATCTGCGATTTGTAAACAAGGACAATAATTGATGGCTTCAGACTTTATAGACACCCTATAGAGAGAGAAGACAAAGTCCCTGCCAACAAGTAACTCATATCAGATTGAAGAGACAAATCTGCAATAACAAATCACACCTACTCTATGCGAAAGGCCAGATGAATGCAAACCCAAAACCCCTGGAGAGCTTCAGAGGACAAGCTGGCTGAGAGCCAGGGCCGTGGAGGAAGACCTCAACCAGGGCATCAGAAAGAAGGATTTCAATAACTCAGGACTGGGGAAGTCAATCAGGGTAGAGAGTTCCAAGAACAAAGGCAGAAAGCGGGGATTTGCGAGACGTTCTGGAGAAAGTGAACAACTTTTATATTACATTAGAGCATACAAAAATTTTAACTCATATTTGGCTGGAAATAGGTGTTCTAGAAATAAAAAGTGGAAAGTGGGATAGGAGAGAGCTCAGGGTGTGATGGGGGATGGTCACGGAGGGAAGTTGTGTTGGTATGTAATTATGTAGAAATGGGGAATCTGTTAAAGGTTTTTGAGCAAGGGAGGGGTGAGTGTAAAGTAGTTTATGAGAAGATTAATCCAGTGAAGTGGAGAAATGAGAGAGAACAGAAACTGGACAGAGCGGTTCAGAGACTGATTCAGATGTGAATGAGAGTCCAGGAGCAGAGCAGTAGGAATTGAGAGGGCAGAATTAAAACCATGAGTTGACAAGATTTGGGAACTATGATTTGGGCAGTGATGACAAGGAAGAGGAAAGAATAGATGTTGAAGCTATGTAAGTAAGAGAAGAATTCGAAAACAGGCAAGTTTGAAGGGAAGCTTTTTTGAGACATGATGAACTAATGGCAGAGCATTCCGATAGAAATGTGCAGAGACCATTGAGAATGTACTGGTGGAAGTTAGGATAGAGGTCAAGGGTATATATTCCGGATCTAGGAGTCACCTTGATGGGGATAACAGTAAGTGAGGGCTTATGAGAGATAGGTAGGGCCTAAAATTCTGGGAAAAGGAAGGCTTGGGGATGGTTTGGGAGGAAGGAGGAATTTAAATCAGCAACAGAGACAAAAGGACCGGTCACAGAGGAATGAGAAAAACCAGGCCAGTGGTGTAAGCCAAGAGGAAGATGATCCGAGGATCTGGTACAGCAGGAAGTTCAGGAGAACTACAGATTAAAAAATAGTAATAGGTAAATGTGATTTTGTGACCTGGAAAGTTTATTTACAGACAGGCAAGAAAGATTAATAAAGCTGGTTAAACAAAGATAATAAGACAATGGCACATTTATTATCTTTGGTGAACAAAACGTATGACAATAGATTTGGGCGGGTGGGATGTCAAGGGAAGAAATTTTCAGAATCAAAGAGCCTTAAATGTACTTGTTGAGGGAGAGGCCCTGAATGGAGATGCATTTTGGGAGAAGACAGGGATGAGGTTTCAAAGGAGGCAGGAGGGGTGGGGGGCTGATGGCATCAGGAGGTTCAGCTCCTCCTCCTGGAAAAGGGAACTGTGATTATTCGGAGAGTTTTGAGATGGGTGTGGGAACTCAAGACAGACGGCTTCTCTGTGCTACGTACAGCACGAAGTACAACATGGTGGTGTGTGACATTGAACAGATATTGTCCCTTACCGCATTTTTGTTCGACAGCTCACCCTGTTACAGACACCGGGTTAAGTTTGAAACACATAGCCAATTCAGGGCTTAAGTGCTGGATTTTGGTGTGTTTCTTATAGCACTTATTTTTGTGTAACTTGTGACAGACTAAAACATAAGTTAGGAAAAGAATGCAAGAAGAGATAAGCACATACCCAAAACAAAACAAACCACAGAGGACACACACAAACACCACTAAGTCTTGACTTTGTGGTGGGGTGGGTGTATGTATCACAGAAAGAATTCACTGGCTTACTGAAGTAGGGAGTAAATCAATGTTCTTCCAGAGTTCAACTCTTTAAATTCAAGTAAGAAAATCTTTCTGATGTTCATAGGAAAGTGTCTCAAACTCTGATGACTTCATGTAGTAAAAAATGTCTTTGCTGAGACCCAAGCTGAGGTCTACAACCACCTCCACCCACCTGGTACTTTATTTTTATTGATTAGACATCTGTTAAGAGTGATGTGAATGTGATTTAGGAAGATCGCATAGCTAAACGATCAGTTTGCCTAACCCACCATAGAAATGGCACTAAGGGAAAATCCATTACTGCAAACCATGGCATCAGTGTCCCTTAGTTAAAACCCCTACCAAGTCAGCCAGTGAACCAGGAAACCAAATAAAAACAGCCCAGCCCTGAGCTGAGTGGCGGGGTTTATATGCAAGGATGGTGAGAACTGTCACCCTAACAAGACCTCAACACTGTTCCCAGGCACTCTTGGGCCTTCAACAGATTCTGCTAAAGTCCTTGAAAGGGTTTTAAATTGTTGGGAACCTCCTGGTTATGTTCAGCCAACCGAGACTGTGGGAGTGCATTTCTGTGTAACCAGGCGGAACTGGTCGCTGCTCAGTTTTGTTCCTTATGTTTCCATTTATGCAAGCTACTTTTTTTCCCCTCAGCATTTTGTTGCTTATCGTTTATTTGCCTAATAGAGCAGAAATTAGTTTCTCCTCAGCTAATAATGTTTCTTTTGTATACATATGTATATATATTGTTGCCTATTGCTTTTTTCCCTGGTCTTCCTGAGCAAGCCAGAAGTCGCCAGGTAGTTGCTAATCGGAAACCAAGAACAAGAAGCCACATCACCGGGCATAAGTTTCACTAACTTGTGTGCCCTGGGGCTCATCAGATACAAAGGCCTGCTGAAAAGATAATGGCGTCCTAAAACGCGGATGGAAACCCAAACGCAGCGTGGAATCCAGGCGTGTACTTCAGCTTTCCACGTGGTATCATGCACTTGCGGCTGGCACCATGAACTCTAGCCCTGGCCAAGTCAGAACTGACCCGGCTGCTTCAGAGTTCAGAGGGGAACAGAGCGTCCCGATGCCCTCGCGTCACTTCGGCTGATTCTCAGACGGCCCGGTCGCAGGCGCCACTAAGCGTCGTCGCCCCACCTCCAGACCTCGAGGAGCCCGCAGCCGTCTCAGCGGAGGGCAGGAGCTCCCGGCCAGGTGCCTGGCTCCGCCCGCCGCTCTCGCGGCCCACACCCCGCAGCGTCGGTCGGAGCGGCTGCCACGCCGCACCTGCCCGCGAGGGGGCGCGCCCGCGCGTCGGTCTCAAGCTGCTCCCAGCCGGCAGGCTCGCGCTCCCTCCTCCCTCCGCCCTCCTCCCTCCGCCCTCCCTAGACAGCGCTCACCTGTCTGGGCCGCGGGCCCTGGAGGCGGGGGGCCGGCGGGAGCGAGGCCGAGGAAGAGGGCGGAGCGGCTCTCGAAGCGCGTCATCGGAGCACCATGGCGGAGCTAGGAGCTGGCGGCGACAGCCACAGGGGCGGCGACGGCGCTGCGCGGAGCGAAACAGGTGACTGCACGGCTGGGGCAGGCGGGGGTCCCGCGGGCGGGGGGCGGTGAGCCGGATGGGTGGGCTCGCGCCGGGCACCGGCCGTCCCCTCCTCCGCCCGACCGCGACCCGGAACGGCCGGCCCCGCGCGCCGCGCACCCGTGCTCGGAGCGCGCCTGCCCTCCGCCCTCCGCTGCGAGTCGGCCGCCCGGAGCGACCGTGCCCGAGTGCCGCGGGCGGCCGGCCGGCCCCAGTTCCGGTCGCCCCTCTTACGCTCCACCTCGACTTTCCCACAACAGGTGGAAACTCGCCAGCGAGCGCGGGCGGGAGGAGGAACTGGAAAACGCCGGCCGCTCCCCTCCCACCTGCCGACCCGGCTCTAATTCAGTTGAAAGGGGAAATTGTATCCCCCAAACCAAACAGCCGGCCGGAAAGTCCTCGGCCAGGTGCGACCGACAGGATTATCCGTTTCTGGCACCCCTCCCGCCTTCCCCGGTCGAACCGGGTGCCGGGGTCGCAGGCGCCGGTGGCGCAGTGAGTGCCGGCGCGAGAGTCGCGCGGAGAGCGGGGGCCGCCCCCGCCCCGGGGTCCGTAGTTAAGACCCTCTCCCGAGCGGACTGAGATCGCCGAGTGGGGAGTGCAGGGCTGGTTGCAGGAAAGTGGGGCCTGAGTGTGCGGGATCGTCGGACTCGTAGATTGGTTGACTTGAAAGGGTCCTCAGAGTTCCTGTTTTTAGTCCATGCACCTACCCCAGGTAGGAAGGAATGTCTGCTCAGGTGGTGACGCCGCCCCTCCAACCTCCGCATTGACTTTCGGGGACAGGGGCTCACATCTCCAGGGCAAGCAGCAAGTTTCTCTTCCCGGCCCCATCTTGTATGAAGACGATTTTCCCTCTCGTGATAGTTTTTTTCCTTGAGAAACTGTCTTGCAAATCCTCTCCTCTCCTAGTTTCCTATTATTGGCCGGTAAACTGTTTCTGGTACCTTCCTACACTAGAGATGGGGGCGATGAGGCAGTTTCTTATTTTAAAAAGAATTCAAATTGCAGGCTCCCCAGTTGCAATGCGTTTTCTGCTTACACACACACACATAATCGGAAAACCATTGTTTCCCTAAATGTAAGAACCTCCCGATTCTCCTATCCACCTCCCCCCCCCAACACTTTTTGATTTAGAAGGTATGCTAATTTTAATGCGGAAGTTCCAGAAAACCTGTAATCGTTTTTAGAAGTGTATCTGCTCTGTAGCGAGAGTTTGGGCACCTAAAGTCTAATGCCTTAATCTCTTCAGCCAAATACCTGAGGTTAAGTCTGACAAGATGTCTTGAACTTGTTTACTTTGAAGTCGTGCTACTTCCTGTAGGGTGGTTTATTTTGTCTTAATGTGTTTGAAAGATTGGTCCATCGTTATTTTGATTTGGGCTGGGGAAGGGGTGGCTAAGAGGAGATGTCTTTGCAATTGCTTTATCGAACTTGATGAGCTTGGTGCGGGGGCGGGGGGGGGGGGGGGGGCGGCCCTATCCAAGTGAGGGCAGCAGAAGGGCAGCATCCTTATTGTGAATATAAATGGTTTGGTGCCTAATCCCCCACTAAGTGACTGCTTCTGAAAAACGTTGTTCCAGGAGGTTAATACACACCAATTTATGCTCAAAAAACAAACAAAAAACCTGTCTTCTAGAATCTGCACATGGACAACTTGTTCAAATATAAGTGAGCTACAAAGTAGCATTTCAGTGTCTGAGCATGTTAACTAATGAACTGGTCATGTTTCTAACAATATACGAATCATGTGACTATCAGTGAAATATTTTCTATTATGAAGAGGGAATTTAATTGGCTGCCATCGCCTTCAGAGAAAAAAATTCTTTCCCACCTTTGCTTAGAAACTTTGATTTCCAAGGGACACATGTTATATATGGTCTTTTGAATAGATGTACTTATGATTTAACTAAAACTTATTTCTGGCCCACATCTTTATCCTATTTTTCTAGCCCTAAATTAATGTTTTTGGTGTTCAGAAGCACCTATGTGAGCAGGTGCCAAAAACAGAAGAAGGGTGAAAATAGATTTTTTAAATCTAGATCAAAATATTTTGAGTTAACAACTAAGGACTGCTTGAATTTTAACAACTTAAAAAGTTTTCCATATATTTAGAACATGTTATCTATATCTGATGTAGGACTTCAATGTTAGTGCTTTATTCTTGTGGACATATTTCACCTCATACACATCTAAATGCTGCAATTCATTATTTTTTGACAATCACAGGTTTGTATACAGGTGGGTGTTCAGGGAGGAGGTAGGGACTTCTTTTACCATCAAAAGGTGATTTGTTGAGGGATTAATTTTCTTTCTTTCTCTCTCTCTCTCTCTCGCTCTCGCTCTCATTCTTTCTTTCAATTAGGTTATTATGAGGTAATGTCCATTCTTAAATGTCTCTTAGTTTTTTGTGTACCTGTGCGAAGACTGGTGTAATTTTAAGACAATTTTTTTTATTTGTAGTTGACACACAACGTTACATTAGTTTCAGGTGTAGAACAGTGATTCAGCATCCCTATATATTATGCTATGCTCATCACAAGTGTAGCTACCATCTGTCACCATACAATGCTAGTACAATATCATTGCTTATATTCCCTGTGCTGTGTCTCTTATTCCTGTGATTATTCATTCCATAACTGGAAGCCTATATCTCCCACTCCCTTTCCCCTCTGGCAACCATCAGTTTGTTCTCTGTATTTATAGGTTTGATTCTGCTTTTTGTTTGTTTATTCATTTGTTTTTTAGATTCCACATATGAGCAAAATTATATGGTATTTGTCTTTCTCGATCTGGCTTATTTCACTTAGCATAATATCCTCTAGGTCCTAGGACAATTTAGGTTAGAATTTCAGGTGATTGTAAAAATAAGACCTGTAATTATTCATAATTATACAGTTATATATGTATGTGTGTGTATCAAAGATGGGTTGCAAATTGGGGTTATACCACCTATAAAATGAAACATTTAAGGATATTGAAAGGTACTATGTTAATCCAACATTTAAAAACCATATTTCTGTCAGCACATATTTATTTTCTACTCAAAGGTAGTCAAGCTACATTCCTCATGGTAATAGTTTTTATTTTTCTTGAGGACGAACAGTTCTTTCAACATGTTTTTCAATAACCAAATTGACTTGGAAGCAAGTTTTTTATCTCACCACTAGAGGACATCAAGTCCTTTTCCAGGCTGTTATTTTGAGTCGTCACATAGATGAATATTCACAAAACTGCCTCTGTCCAAGCTTTCAGTGTTTCATTTTTTTATGCTCATGCTCAAGAGCTGTGGAAAGTGAGCACACACAGCTCATTTCCCAGCTTGATAACTTCTTTTTAAAAAGCCGACTGAATTCAGACCACATTTAAAGCTGCATCTGACTAATTCATGAGACAGTACTTTCATGCACAGGAAATAAATTAATACCTATAATCTGTGAATTCTGTTGATATTCTTTTGGGGGAAATGACTTAGAACCTGGAATTGGGCTTTTCTCTCCTCAGCAGGCTGTCTGGTGAAAGAATATGGGCTTTATTTGTGATCTTGGTCATAACCTTCACTGCATTAAAGTGATCTTTACGGTTTCACTTGGCTCGAAGGTTCTGCAGATATCTGCAAGTTAACACTGTAAAATAGGCGCTCAGGCCATAATTTGATATTAAACCTATCCCTTCTGAAATTCAAGTCCTAAAGTTCATAATGCTGCATTCAGGTGGCTAGATAACTTTCCCCCCCTTATATTATGGCTAGCTCTTACTTTACATCTTGCTAAGGAGGGAAGTATTATTAGACCAAGCAGCTGTGCTCAGGAACATGCATTTTTTTTATATCATTACTTAGGCATGTGTTTGAAACACTAATTTACATTGGCATGTTCTCTAAAAAAACATTTCTAACATCTTTGCTTCCTGGTGCATGAAAAATAATCCTTTGTTGAAAGGGGTTATTTTTTAAAACTCAAGTCTCATTATATTGATGTAAAAATTGAAAATATTGAGGCTTAGAATAATTTGACCAAGAAATATGTACCTTGCATATGTTAAGCATTATGGTGGCTAGAAGGCTGACAAAGACATGCTCCTTGGATTTAGCAAGGGAAACAAAACTCATAAGTAATTGTGGGTCATGAAGACTTCCATGAAGGAAGAGCTGCTTCTGGCCATGGTCATCAGGGAGGACATACACTTTAAAAGAATGGGTAAATGATATATAAAGTTGGATGGAGGAAAGAGAGGAAAAGGTGCAAACGTGGAAAAGAGCAATATTTTGGTCCTATTGACTCATGTGTGAGCCGCAAAATGCAAGAGTCCTAGAAGATCAGTTAGGAATCATGATACATGGTGGTCAAATTGTGGAGTGGTTGCAGGTCAAGCTAAGAGGCTGGTATGTTATCTGTGGACAGTGGTGAACTGTTGATGTTCGTGAGAATAACATACCTTGATTAAAGCATGCTTAGTAATTCTGTACCCATGAATTTGCAAGCTTGATTGCAAAATCTAGCAGAAAAGCTCAGCTGTGCTTTTTAATGAATGCATAGTTCCTCCATCTAGGAAAATCATTCTCTTCAGTGGACTTTTGCGGCTTTAAGAATGGTAACATATGGGGAACACCATAGAGCCAGACAGATCAGCCAAACCTCTGAGGATCAGTGAAATCTGGAAATCTACCTGGCTGGTTCTCATTTTGAAGCAGATGTGTAGACTAGAGGATGAATTTAAGAAGGAAGAGTTCAGGGATGTGCCGACCAACTCTGAGGTTCCTATAGAAATCTAGGCAGGCTGTTGGAAATGGGGAGGGAATGATGAATTCAAGATTCTATAGAGGCATGTGTCAATGAACGCAGAAAGTAACATTTAAGATTATACTCCTGGTTTGAGTTTGGCTTATTGGCTTAAGGATGGCATGAAAGTAATCAAGAGGAGGACCTGGTTTTGGTGGGAGAAATAGAAAAATTTCTGTTTTAAACATGGTGTAAGGTAGAAATGTCTAATGGGCAACAGAAAGTATAGGGATAAGGAGAAAAATAGAAGCCAGAATTCTGGTATTCAGTCCATAAGGGAATAATAATTGAAGCCAGGAGAGTAAGGAGAGCCTAGAAGGAAAAACTGAAAAGGGGTGGGACAACATTCCAAGCATAGGAGGGGGAAGAGCCAGCCAAGATGACAGGCGGAGAAGCCAAAAAGATAGGAAACGCATAATCGAGCAGCGCACACCTGCCAAGGGAGAGGGACAAAGAGGTCAGGGATTCGAAGAGTGAAAGAAAAGCATCACTGTGGTGACCACCCCTAGAAGAGGAATTTCACTTGTTCGTGCAAGAGTAGGGGATGAACCAGATTATAAGTGATTCGTAGATGGGCAGTTGGAAAGATAGCCGACTTTGGAGACTCTCCATAAAATTGGCTGTTGAAAGGAAAAACTTACAGATCCTTAAATAGGCAGGGGCCTTTTCTCTCTTTTTAAAATTTACTTTTGCATACAAAAAATTTACTGATATTTTGGGGGTACAATTCATTGAGTTTTGCCAAATGTGCAGTCACGTAACCACCACTGTAATCATGGTCTAGAAGAGTTCTCTCACCCCAGAGAATTCCCTCCTGTTGCCCCTCTAGTCAGGCTCTCCTCCTACCCTTAAACCCTGGCAGCCACTGATCTGTTCGCCATGTGTCTAGTTTTGCCTTTTCTAGAATGTCCTAAAAGGGGAAGCATATACCATGTAACCTTTTGAGTCTGATTGTTTTTCACTTAGCATAATGCATTTGAGATTCTAACATGTTCTTGTATGTATCAATAGTTAATTATTGTTGAGTAGTTTCCTGTTGTAAGGAAGTACCATAGATTAATCCATCAACCCATTGAGGAGCATTGGGTTATTTCCAGGTCTTGGCGATTATGAATAATGCTGCTGTGAACATTTACACACAGGCTTTTCTCATTTATCTAAGGGAGCTAGATACCTAGGAATGGGGTTGCCAACTCATATGAAAGTATATGTTTATAGGAACCTGTTAAACCGTTTTCCAGAGACCCTACAGTTTTGCATTCCTTCAAGCAATGTCTGAGTTCAAGTTGCTTGGCATCCTTGCCACCACTTGATATTGTTAGGTTTTGTTTTTAATTTTTAGCCACTGCACCAAGTTCTTTGAGTAAAAGAGTATAATTGCCTTAAAGTAAAATAGTGCCCTTCTGGATGCTAAATGATGCTCACTGAACTTAGAACAGCTGTGGAAATAGTGTTGCTCTAGGGCAGAGGTGAAATGAGTTTTTATTTGGCTTTAATATTACCATCTTCTTTATTCTTCCATAGAATTGATTTCCTGTGGAGTCTGCATTCTGGAGTTGATTATGAACAGAAGTGCCATTATACAGCATGTCCCATACCAATCCAAGTTCTCTTCCCGCCTTAATGTCTGTCTTCCAATCCCTTGAAAAATGGCTTTCCAGAATTTGGAAAGAATGTTGTTTCAGTTACGAAGCTGGAAATATTGGTCATATAACTTGTTTTATGGTCCTGGTTATTCCTTGTTGGCAGAATTTATATTGTCAAATCAACTAAAGTATCAGCTCTCAGTTACTGAAGTGTACTTACAGTGTTTTGTAAAGGTCTCAATAGTCATTGAACTTTTAATCACTGAGCATGATCTAAGGTTCTATATGCTAAATGCATATAGTATGTAAGCTTATTTCTTTTATATAAAATCCAGCTTTCAAGGTTGTCTAGCTATTCAACGGGTCAGTGCCTTTTTCCTTTTTAATTTTAAATCCAGTATAGTTAACATAGTGTTATTAGTTTCAGTTGTACAATATAGTGATACAACATTTCTATACATTACTCAGTGCTTATCACGATAAGTGTACTCTTTAATCCCCATCAGCCACCCACTCCCCTCTGGTAACCATAAGTTCTCTATAGCTAAGAGTCTGTTTTTTGGTTTGTCTTTTTTTTCTTTGTTCGTTTGTTTCTTAAATTCCACATATGAGTGAAATCATATGACATTTGTCTTTCTCTGACTGACTTATTTTTGATAGCATTATTCTCTCTAATATCCATCCATGTTGTTGGCTGTTTGCCTCTTTAACATCTGTTTTTACAATGCTCTGAATTATAGTTTATAAATTTAAATGGCGTCAGGTGGTTTTTCTGTTCATTAAATACTAGTCTCCCTAGTATCTTGGAGAAATAACCAGTTAAAGAATCTATAAGATTTTCTTAGGTGCCACTTTATTTTTTTTTTTAAGATTTTATTTATTCATTTGAGGGGCGCCTGGGTGGCTCAGTTGGTTAAGCGACTGCCTTTGGCTCAGGTCATGATCCTGGAGTCCCGGGATCGAGTCCCGCATCGGGCTCCCTGCTCAGCAGGGAGTCTGCTTCTCCCTCTGACCCTCCTCCCTCTCATGCTCTCTGTCTCTCATTCTCTCTCTCTCAGATGAATAAATAAAATCTTTAAAAAAAAAAAAAAGATTTTATTTATTCATTTGAGACACAGAGATACAGAGAGAGAGAGAACATGAGCAGGGAGAGAGGCAGAGGGAGAGGGAGAAGCAGGCTCCCCGCTAAGCCAGGAGCCCGATGTGGGGCTCAATCCCAGGGTCCTGGGATCATGACCTGAGCTGAAGGCAGACGCTTAACCATCTGAGCCACCCAGGTGCCCCTTAGGTGCCACTTTAAATTTTGATTTGAGGATTAATATATTTCGACAGCAAGAATTCACTGCATTTAACAGTTCCTCATCCTTGAAGCCCCTACAGAAACAGTTGTGAAAGAAGGAATTGTGAGAAATGCCAAAGAGAATTGACACACCTGACCAAACATTGCAGATGAACGTAGGAATGCAAAACTGAGCAGAAAGGAAGTTTAGCCGTGCATTTGGGATATGTGAACCGGACCTTGCAAGCATTGTTAGTAAAATTATGTATATTTAAATTTTAGAGAATTGAGACCTGGTATCTTAAAATTTAGGTAACTTAAAGCTTCCCCTTTGGAGTTGGCTTTCTGGTAAAAGGAACCATCCTTTACTATGGCATAACCTCCCACATATATATCCCTGACACTATGTTGAAAGTAGAAAATAGCCATATTGTAGAATAAGTGTAAATTCCAGGGTGAAATTACAGAAGACACCCCTCCTTCTTTCGGTGTCCCCACTCTCCAACACAAGACCTGCGTGGGAGGCAGTAACATGCATAATAGGCTGAAGCAAAACTGCGTGGCTGCTTGTCAAGGTCTTAATCCAGGCTTTTGGTTCTCAGAAGCCTTGACCTAACACACGAAACAGGACCTGGTTCCTTGCTTCCTGCATTCCAGCTGGATTAGTTTCTATTCAGGGTTGATGCTTTAAATTAGTATGGTAACCCCCTTAACCACAGCACTGGTCAGTTCATTTAAATATAGCTCGTTCCTTGGGCCTAAGGTTATGTTGTTGCAATGATTTTTGAGCTCCTGTGCTGCAGCATCATCAGTTCTCAATCTTGACAGTGAGTTAAATCACCTGGGGACCTCTTCAATCTCACTACGCCCAGGCCACACCTTAGGCAATTACGGAGAATCTCTAGGGGTGGGAGCCAGGTGGCTGTATGTTCTAAAACTCCCCCAGTGATTCCAGTGTGCATTCAAGGCTGAGGACTAGTTTAGATTGATTTCCTACTTACGGCTCTTCGGTATCACCTTAGATTTACTTGGGAGGTGTCAGGGGTACCCTGCTCGTAGAAACCACCTGGGAGATCATAACAGCCATTGCCTTCAACCTAGTGAATTTATTTCGTTTATCTCTAATTTTGCTCCAGCAGTTCTGTGAAGGAAATGTAGATGTGAATATGGGTATGAGTACCCTTGAATAGCAAAATATGTGCACACTGGTGTATGTATTTATGCACTTTTATGTATGAATATGTGCAGTTAGACCAAAGGTTAGCTAACAGACTTGCTTTTTGTCCACTTCTGCCACCTTCTTCCTCCCTGCCCTCAAAACAAGAAAGGTAATTTCAGGTAAATAAAGTTTTTCATAGCAAATTATATACTTGTCCCAGAGACTTTCGTAGTGACCCATGACCTCTCATCATCATACCCCTGGCTCTGGAGACCACTCTTGTTTCTTCTGCCCTCCGGTCAGTACTAGACACAAGAGTGACCTCCTCACCATTCTCACCTTCCATCCGACTGCACGACCTATGCTAATACCCTTTGGGCTAATCTTTCTTCACTTTACCTCTCTTCGTTCTCCTCATTAGATGTTACTGGACGTAAGGCTCAGTCTGGTACCCTCTGCTCTTTTCACTTTTTCCTAACAGTGTTATTCACACTCAGGACTTTGAACATCCTGTCAAACTAGTATCTCTGGCTCTCTGTGTCAGAACCTCCAGAGGCACGTCTGACATGCATTTGCATGTGTTCTTGAGGAGCTTTTTCAGGGAGGGCTTACCTTTGGCAGAACTGATTTTCTATTTTATTTTTTTCCTCCTCCTTGCCGCTGGTGTCTGCATGGCTGTACAAACCGGGACCGCAATGGAAAGGGGGAGTAGGGCTTACTGGATGGGACCAACCCCTCAGGAAAAGATGGTCTTTGATTTCCCCGCTGCCCCTTCAAGGTTATACTGAAGTTAAGTTTGGGTGAAGCCATATGGTTTTGCACACAAAACTGACCACCCAGTTTGGGCTCATGTTAAACTGTTACTTTGTGCGAGGACCCTGGGTTCCGTTCTCTGCTCTGTCACTCGCTACTTGAAGGATTTGGGGCAAATCATTTGACCAGGCTCTTCCTTAATTTCTTTCTTTTGAAAACCGGGATACGGGTAATACCTTCATCGGGCTACGGTGAGGATTAAGTGAGCTGATAAACGTAAAGTACTTAAAACCGTGCCTGACACAGCACAGAGTGTGGTTATAATTACTGTGCTCACGGTCGTTGAGGATTGGTACTGCATCACTGTGAAAATATGGACTTACCATAAGTTGTTCCCTGCTAAATTGTTCCCTCAAGCAAATGTTTATTTTTACTTGTAAAGTCTCAATGAGAGAATCAGAATATAATGCTGATTCAGACCTGACTGCAGCTGTGTGATCACTTCACCTTGGGCTTGGCTCAGATAGAGTGAGCAGCATCAAGGCCCGCTGGATGGTGCTTTTCACCTGTCAGAATGTTGCCCAAAATGTTCCAGTAGAAGGTTGCTGCACACAAACGTGGGAGATGCTCAGATTGTGTTGTCATGTAGTTAAAGGCCATGCCAGCCTTTCTTATTTTTCATGTCTATGGTATTCAAAAGTATTTCTTATGACTCTGTCATAGTTCGACATTTTCAGTTCTTTCCTAAAATACTTGCCACAGAATTATTGCACTTTAAATCATAAAGATGGACTTGTCCCCTTTAAACCACAAAGATGGACTTCCCGGACTTATTTTAACTCAAAACAAGTGACTTCATTGAATATGTTTCTCTAAAAGGAAAATCTAGGAAGCATGTACAACCTGCCTTCCACAAGGCTTTCATGAGAAGTCTATAGTTTGGGTTTCTTGAAACACGTACTTACACAGGGGATGGACAAAGTGGGTGAACTTTGGACTTAAGAGGTCCAAATTTCCAGTTACAAGTCATGGAGATGAAAAGTACAGCATAGGGAATGTAGTTAATAACATTATAGTAACTTTATATGGTAACTACACTTTTCATGGTGAGCATTTTGTGATGTATATAAATGTCATATTACTATGTCATATACCTGAAACTAACATAAAATTGTATGTCAACTATAATGAAAATTTTTTTAATTTTAAAAATACATACATTGAAATAGAAAAAAATCAGTAAACTGTTTTTCTTATTAAAAATTTTTATGTGTTAAATTTAGAAGGGACTTTCTTAAATTGCAGAGGCTATTTATAAGACCTATGAGAGGGCAATGCCTTTGAATAGAAAACCCCCCATAATCTTATAATCCGGTAAACCTCACAGGGAAACACGAGCTTGGCATTTTAGATTCAATCCTTGGTGGTCCAGCTGTATCTAATGTCCATCCATGATAGAGTATAAAGTCTTCAAGGAGGTTTTGGAAGAGAGGAGTACAGAATGGCAGACGGAAGGAGAAGAAGGCTTTGCTAAATCCAGTTGACTGGGAGCTCAGACACTGGTGAGCCATTCTGATCCAGTGGAGAAGTGCACGAAGATGACTTTTTGGCTTTACAGTGCACATGCTATCTATTGTATGTGTCCCTATCTGGAAACCTGTTTATGGAACAGCTTGCAGTATTGCATGCAATTCTTTTAAAAACAAACAGCTTTTGGTTCTATAAACTTTCCTCCTTTTGTTTGTAAACCACAAGAACCAGGTTTTTTTCCAGGGAGTGGGATAAAGCCTGGCTCTGGGCTGTAAAGGAACGTGGGTGTTCCTTGTATTGAGGGTTTCAGGGCAAGTGTCTTCCCCATGCCAGGATGGAAACAGGAACCAGGTAGGACTGTTCCATCAAAACAAATTAAGAGGGTAGAAAGAATGTTATTATGACTGTGATTGTTTCTCTACAACATTGTATGTCTCTGGAACAAGTTTTTGTTTTTGTTTTTTTTTTTAACACATCAGTGGTTTTAGTGCCTTTAACAATGGAAGTGTGGCCACTTTGCCTGATGATAAAAGGCAAAATGGTCCATTTGTGGTATTTTAGGAAGTTTGATAATCCCTCAGTTGCGTATCTAAAATTCACAGGAGTTTCAGGCACCTGGGTGGCTCAGTTGGTTGAGCGTCTGACTCAGTTTCGGCTCAGGTCATGATCTCATGGGTCATAGGATTGATTGAGGCTCCCCCCCCCCCCCCCCATTGGGCTCAGCACTCAGCAGGGAGGCTGGTTGAAGATTCTCTCCCTCTGCCCCTCCCCCAAACTCATTCACTCTCTCTCTCTCAGATAAAATAAATAAATCTTAAAAATAAAATAAAATTCACAGAAGTTTTAAGGCAGGGGCTTAGAATAGGGATATGAAAGGTAAAGGGGTTTTGGAGATGAGGTTTGGGGCACCTTAAGTGTGTTTCTGAACCTGTTCGTCCTTCTGAGCTGTTGTTTCTTTCTGTGTGGTGCCCACTAAACTCAGTGGCTCTAAATCAGACAAGACTAAAAGGGAATGAAATTTCTCAAAAAAATGTACTGGATTGCTAGTAGTATCTATTTCTTGGAAATTAATGCTTCCTATCTTTTTTAAAGCAATTACTGATACATTAGGAATCTTTTTTGTTTAGCAGTTCCAAATTTGAAAAGCTTCTGGCTTGTTATTTAATTCTAAATATACTCGTCTCTTATCTGTCTAATTTAGCTAAAGGCTTTCAGTGTTCTGGTTGGTTACTGACAGTTACACTGGATACACTAATCCTTTTCAGTGTGGACCTTAGCTGAGTGAAAACGACCAAACCTCAAACTTACCCACCAGGATTATATAATTTGCCTTTCTGTTAAGCACTTCCTTCCCCTAGGTTGATTTCAGAACTATGCTGCAGAATTGTATATCATTTTTTCTTTTGTCAGAGTTGGTACTATTTAACCAATAACTGCAAAGTTTAGTACCTCAAACCTTCATACACACTTTATTTTCTCATGAGAAACATGTATTATCCAATGCCATCCCCATCCACATATTTATATATGTTTCTTCTGATTGAGACAGTGGGGTTACTTCATGACAATAGGGAATAATTTTTTTAATCTACATATCTGTACTTTCCAAACCATTTAATGTTGAGGCAACCAGTTGTTATAATGATTTAAAGGATTTATTTGATAATGCTTTGATGCTGACCTGCATTGGATTCTCAACAAGAGATCATTAGTGAAAGGTAAGAGGATTTAATAGGTCTACTCTGAGATTGCCTGAGCCCGATTGTATGAACACAATACAATAAGTAGAGCATTGCAATATTGGGAATGACTTGAGTAAATAGTGTCCAGCCTATACAGTGAAAATTATGATCACAGACACATAGACCTTTGACTTTTGAGTGGCATGCTTTCTTTTACAGCATGTTGATTTCAGTGTGGGAAGGGAGTGTCTTAATCTCTGCGTGGTCTCTGACCATGATGGCTAATTTTATGTCAGTTTAGCGAGTCTACAGCACCCGGTTATTTGGTCAAACACTAGTCTAAATATTTCTGTGAAGGTATTTTATAGATATGGTTAACATTTACAGTCAGTTGACTTTAAGAAGATTACCCTCGATAATATTGGGGGCCTGATCCAATCCATTGAAGGCCTTTAGAGCAAAAACTGAGGTTTCCCAGAGAAGAAGGAGTTCTGCCTAAGTTTCCAGCCTGCTGGCCTGCCTCCCTTACAAATTTTGGACTTGCCATCCTCTACAATCACAGCTGCCATTATTCCCTAAAATAAGTCTTAAAAAAAAAAAAAATAGGTCCCTTTACATGATTTATATATTCTTCTCCAGAGAAATAGTAGTATGTAGTATCCATAGTGGTCCAGTAGTATTTTGGGTTCTGTGTCTCTGGAGAACCCTGACTGGACACATTGACCCTCAGAAAGAAAATCAGAGTTCCCCGCCCCCCCCAGGATTATGTAACACATTTGAATTACTTTTTAAGAGAAACTTTTAAATTAACTTTTAAGGTACAAACAGGATATTAAACCTCTTAATATATCTTAAGTGATGTCAGTTTGAATTTCAGGGCGTTTTAGGAGAAAGAATTGGAAAGAGTAGCAAAGCCACAAAAGATGGGATTGGGGAAAAGTCTCAGTACATTCTGAAATGAATGTTGAACCCCTGGCTCTGGACTGGGCCAATTCTTTACTGACCTGAAGACTTAGGACGGTCACTCCCCTTAAAATGCCCATAAAGTAATAAACTGAATTGCTTTACTCTTCTTTAATATTGCTCTTCTCTCACAAACGTTTAGATCTCCTCTCTGAAGTTACAGAGTCATAGTGATCCATCCACAGTAAATTGTGTCATTGAGGGAAAACTCGTTTATCTTCTTCATTTTTATCCCTATCTTCCCCAGAATTTTTCATATGGTCGATTTCCATTAAATTGCCAGTAGGTGAGAGTGAGGGCAGTCTGCAAGCTGCAGGTATAGCAATCCTGAGTGTGGTCCTGTTGTAACCAGAACACTGAGTGAAGCTTCCATTGTTTGCGCATTTTAGCTTTACGTCTAAAACCTCTGGGGGGCATCAGTTGAATGAGTAAAACAATACAACTGTAGAGCTGCCTTTCAAAAAACCCGAAGCTCTGTGAAGTGTAAATAAGGGCAGGGAGGGGCGCCTGGGTGGCTCAGTCGTTAAGCGTCTCTGCCTTCAGCTCAGGTCATGATTCCAGGGTCCTGGGATCGAGCCCCGCATCAGGCTCCCTGCTCTGCGGGGAGCCTGCTTCTCCCTCTCCCACTCCCCCTGCTTGTGTTCCCTCTCTCGCTGGTCTCCCTCTGTCAAATAAATAAATAAAATCTTTAAAAATAAATAAATAAATAAGGGCAGGGAGACAGTGACTGGGGGGGAGGGGCCTTCTGAAGCTCTCTCAGGCTTTTTCTTTCAGCCAGTGTTTCTCCCCTGGGCATCTAACTGCAGCTTCTGTTCCCATCCGGTGGTGGGAGTCAGTTGTGGGATCAGAAGAGACTCTAAAGAACTAAAAATCCAACCTGGACACAGTGTATTAATTCAGCACCCTCATCCCAGATCCGTGTTTGTGCATGGCCGTCTTCAGTGATGGAAGGCACAGCTTGTTACCTTCTGGTAACTTCCAGTCACCGGTCCACGTTCTGTCTTCCAGCACTACACTAAAAGTAGAAATCCCTCCACATGTTAACCTTGAATTCAGTTACCTTATTTCTCCAGATCTTGCCCTATTTTCTCCTGAGAAAACGTACCTTCTTTCCAATGATCCTCCTGTGTTATAGCCTAGGATCTTGACAACTCCTGGGTTGCTCTCTTCTGAGTGTGTTCTAATTTATCATCCCATTGAAATATCTAGTTTAGACAGTGTGATCCGAGGACGAGAAAATAGAGAAGGTCCTTCTCCTTACTCAGCGTGCTGGACATGTGCTGATATGCCCTGTGATACTGTTAGGACTTTCACTGCCCCATCACACTGATCGTGTGTCCTGAGTTTGCTGTCCCCGGATCCTCCTTCTTTGCAGCTACTGAAGCTTGGCTGGGTTTTCATTCTGTACCTGAGCAGCTGGACTTACTAGAAGAGGTGTTCATATTTATCACTACTAAGTGTTTTTTTAGCGATAGCCCATTATTTTGATCTGTTGATGATTTTGGACCTGATTCTAGCCATCTCTCTGTTTTATCTACAGATATAAAGCCCTCGTTCTCCTCTAAGTCTTTAATAAAAACACCACCTTTCCTTCCCGTTGCCCACTTGTCCACACTCATCTGAGCTTTTTCAGGAACTCAGTATCCATGCTCATCCCCCTGAAATAGGTCTTCCACGCTGCTAGGGAAGCCTGTTTAAAAAACAAACATGAGTGGTTTTTCATTTTCCTCTTTGCCTTCTGTCACCACAGTCACCACGTGAGACACTTTTCTCCACCTGGACAAAGTACTTAGGGAGCTGGTTTTTCGTAAGTCTCACTCCTCCCTTTCAACCCGTCTTCCACCAGACTGGCGAGTCTGGATCGCACATTTCATCATCAACCCTCCTGAATGGCCCCCCTGCCTTTGTTACGTGGGAGAACATTGTATGATTTGCCCGCTGCCTCCCCTCTGATGTCATTCCCCAAAACCCCTCCCCTGGTGCCTTTGACATGATTTCACCCCTCCTAAAGCAAGACAGGGGGCCACGGTTTCTCAGTTTCCTTACCTTTCTAATGGTGTGGCTCAAAAAATAAAACTAAACCCATAACAGTTCTCAGACCAATGATGGGTTAGTAACTTTGAGAAACACAGCCCTGGGGCACCTGGGTGGCTCAGTTGGTTAAGCATCTGCCTTCAGCTCAGGTCATGATCCCGGGGTCCTGGGATCGAGCCCCACATTGGACTCCCTGCTCAGCAGGGAGTCTGCTTCTCCCTCTCCTTCCTGCTTGTGCTCTCTTACTATCTCTGTCTCTCTCTCTCTCTCAAATAAATAAATAAATCTTAAAAAAAAAAAAGAAACAGCCCTTGCTATCTGATTCTTCTGTTGAACCCAGCAATTGATTTGTCTCCTTTTGAATCTGTAAAATTGGATTTATAACCTCCCAAGGATGTCACTATTAGAGGAGAGGACGTGTGCCCATCTTAACTTGTGTCCAGGAATTCAGAAGCTCATGCAGTGTACGTTAGGTATCATCAATGGGAATAATGAACAGGAGGCCCAAGGGCGTTCTAACCTGTGTTCCTGGGTTCAAGTTTAATGTGGCATTTTATAATATTAGCAACTTAGCTAGTGATCCCTAATGTCTAGGAAAGAGTTTTAAAAGAAAGCTTGGTATCCACACCTTATGTTCAGATAAGTGAATCCTCGGGGTTTAAAATTTATTGCTGGTGGAGCAGACATGGGAAAATGGACTCTGCTGACCCTGCGAAGTGCTCACCACACAGCAAAGATTTATGGAAATGTTATAAAAGGCACGGCAGGGACCTCGGACTTCCTGGTTGCTGGCACGCCACTACTAGGGTAGTATTTACTGTTTTTCTTATTGCCTGTTAACAAAAGGTGGTAAAATAAAGATCAAAGCGAACCTGCCTTTCTGTTTTCCTTTCAAAGGGTCGGTCTTTCTTTGTGCAGTATTTCTTTGTCCAGAAGCTTTTTGGAAGCTCTGTAGAATGCTGCAAGATGGCAGGATGTTATGCCTTTATTGCCAAAGCAGCCATGAGGAAGTGTCCTCATTCTAGGAAACTGTAAGGGAGCCCTCTCACTTCAAGAATGGGATGGCAGAGAACCAGCTGGGACCCTTTGTTCCCAGGGGTTGTTTGATTCCACAATCAACCTGTAACCATTTGAAGGTTTTCTTTTCTTTTTAATATTGCATTAAAATGTGGATTTCCAAAATTCCTACTAGAAGTAAATTGCAGCTTACCTTGGAGGAGGGGTGGTTAATGTATTAAATATTTAAAAGATTACTGAAGTCCAGTAGTTTTGAAGAATTAATCATCTCCTACATATTAATCATAATGTAGAAATAGGAAAAGGCAGTTTGGCACTTCTGGCCCCTGCTGAAAAGTAACTAACTTACATGTGTATAGAATTGTAATTTACCGGTGAGTGGCCATTCAATCCAGCAGTAGTAATTTCTGTTTTCAGCTACAGTCCTTGATAAGTACCAGTCAGGCTCTTTCCTGTTTCAAGAATGTTTTTGTAAAGCGCACTAGGCCTTTAGAAGGGAAAATCTAGGTATGCGTCTCACTGCTTCAACAGATTGCTCTTTGCAGGAGGCTAGTCTTAAATTCATTTGCGGACTGTATGCTATTTTCCAGCCTCACGGACATAAAAACAGCCATAAAATAAAAGCTTAGGAAGGATACATGTGAGTAGGAGCCTGAAGCTTACGTGTGTGTGTGCACACACACGCATGTGTTTAGTCTCCTAGAACATTGTGACAGGTCCAAACCACAAGACGACTTCCCCTACCGATGAGTTAGTTTGACTGTGTTTCATATTCACCTGCCTCACGGTTGGAGGCAGGCCAGAGGGGCCCGGCAGCCAGGGTAGAAGGACACATGTAAATTCATTGCCTACTAAGGGACTAGGGCTGGGCGTGGGAATTGGTGGGGGCAGCAGTTGCTCAACAGCCTAGTGGGCTGTTTCATTCATAGTGGACGAGTGGTATCATTTCCACTTACAGTTGTCACTATATTTTATGATTATACTGCGAACATTTTTCTCTCTATAAAGCCAGGTTTGTTGTAAAACCTACCCTTTCGCACTAGGTAATGTCTCATTTCTTCCAACTTTGTACAAAGTCTCCATTAAAAATCATTTATTATTTTAAGAATTGAAACAGTTGCAAAACCTCATTGACTCTTGGAAGTCTACATACCCCGGTTCCCATGGGGACTGTACCTGCAAGTGACGTTCAAGGACACACGTGCCACATCAAATTGAAAACACTTCTTAGTGCTGGGGAAGAGCTCAGGAATTCAGAGTAGGATTCCTTTTACTTGAAGGTCTTGCCATCCCCCTTCCACATCTGCTTTTGTTTTGGGTCCGAGTATAAAAGGGAGAAGACTGGAGGCCCATGCCTCTGCAGGGGTTCAGCCCCAGTATTCCTGAAGTTAAATAAGAGTTAAACACCTATATCCATTAAAGACTAGATTTGAGCATTTAGGAAGCTAATCTCAAATGTATTTATGTCTTAAATGTGTACTTCATGGATAGAAAAAAAACTCCTTTATTATGATTATTTGATCTTGGGCTGTTTGCTTCTCTGTGACTGGTCACAGCTGTGACTGGGACACAGCTAGTCGCTGTTGCAGTCAGGATTTACAAAGCAGCAGGAGAAAAGCATCTTAGCCTTAGAGCAGATGGGCCATGGTTTAATCCTGACTCAGTGACTTAACTAGCGGGGGGACTTTAACCTCTGTTTTTAGGTTTAGCCTCTGTTTCCTGATCTGTCAGGTGATGACTCTTCTCCCGTGCTATCATGACTAACACATGTAACCTATCTAACGCACCTCGCACAGCATCTGACAAAGTTGGAGATGTTACTAGATAATGGAATTCTTGACCCCACCCCTGCCTAGTCGATTTGTAGGCCGTGGTGACTTTTGGCCTCCTTTGATTAGGCTTTCATTTCCCCAGTAAATGGTTTAAGCATAATTTTCAAAACAGCCATTTTGGTGACTTTCACATTTTGATACAAATCAAAATTCTCCATGAGACCTCTCACGCTAGAGCATGAAGAATGCCATCTTTGTCATTTGAGGGATATTCCAGTGCAGTTAACAGAAGAGGAGAACTAGTGATTGGCTCGGTGTGGGAGAGGTGGGCTCAGTTACAGTCCTCTGCGTCCCAGAGGGGCTGTCCTGTGACCTCCGTTCCACAGACCTCAAGGACGGCTCCTTTGTGACATCTTATCTGGACAAGTTAAAGACCATGAAGCTTTTGCTTTGCTGCTGCATTTCTCCTATAAAAGCTTTAAAGCCATCCAGGCCATCCTTGAAAGTAATGTACATCTTCTGCAGAAGTCATTTGAATTTCAGCTTTCACTTTGCTTTCTTAAAAGCCACTCTTAGAAAGGTGTTTCATTGTCCTCCTAGGATACTTCATAAAATATTAATCCTCTCAATTTTTCATCTAGAAGATGAAGGAAGAGATCCCTTTTTCCTTAGCTTTACCTCTTTCAGTAATACTTTTGTTAAATTTCATGGAGACGGTCAGAAGCTATTAGTTTTATTTGGGTAAGGAATATTTCTAAATGAAATCTGTCATTTGAGACATAGCTTTTCATTTTTCCTGCCAAAAGGTAGTTTCAGCTGTGTGTGAGCGTGTTGCCATTGTAAGTACTAACCTGATTCTCTGGAAGGTAGGAGAAACAAACTAGATTTGAAAAGATTTTCATAAATATATTATAATGGACTATGTTTATTGATCATCTGATTAAAGAAATAGGAAATAACAAATCATCTTCAATTCAGAAATAGAATTACCAAATGGAATTACCAAGTAGAATTATGGAAGTACACTGTATCCACTGTTTATTTCTTAAACAACAAGATCTTGCATGTTCGAGGCACGGATCTTTTCTTTCCTTCCTTCTCCACATCTTGTCATCTCTGTAGAAGCTGGAGAGAGGGATCTAGGATTCTGAACTGTGTAGGCCAAATATTTGTCATAAGGAAAAGCACTGGACTAGGGAGAAGGAGATCTAAATGTCCACTCTAAGCTTACTGCCAGTTAACATTTGACCTGGGCAAGGAATCTTACCTCTTGGGCCTCGGTTTTCCTTGCATGAAAAATGCTGATGTAGATGCTTTCTCAGACCTGCTCAGCTCTTCAATCCCATTCACTTTTATTCCAAATACCTATCACACAGATGACCATGATTTTAAGTAAACTTAATACCTGAAATTTCCTGCATTTCCCCAGTCTACACATCTAACGCATGTTAACCTTAATTAAATCCCCCCAGCCTTCAAGGGAAAGACTTCTATAGTTTTGGTGTTTTTGTTTCTGTTTCCCCAGAGTAGATTTGCTAAGCATCTAGTACATCTCCAGCAGTGGCCTGGGCAATATTAGTAGATAAAAAAATAGAACTTTTCTTTAATAGAGTCGATAGTTGAGCTGGAAACACCTTAAATATGAAGCAAAAATGGACTACTTAGAACAGATGTATTATAAAAAGTAAAAGCAGGGAGGCACCTGGCTGGCTCAGTTGGAAGAGCATGCGACTCTTGATCTTGGGGTCGTGAGTTCAAGCCCCGTGTTGGGGATAGAGATTACTTAAAAAAAAAATAACAATTCTTATACATATCACCTGCTTTTACTTTTTGTTAAGTACTTCTTACTGCTACGACTATGCTCATTTAATCCTTTCTCCAATCCTATAAGGTAAATGATGTCACCTCAATTTTATAGCAAAAACTAAGGCACCAAGAAAAGCTAAGTGAATTGTCAGCAGTTACTCTTCCATTCAAAGGATTTAGAGAGGGTACTGGTCATGGAATCCTTGGGGTCCCCTCTTGGGTAAGTGGGTTAAGTATTGAGGGAAAAAAGTAGGAGGGTGGTCTGGGGTGGGAGAAATGGCTTTGGGCTTTCTAAGTAGACTTGATTTTGATTAAGAGGCAAAAACAAAAACAAAAATTATTTTCTTAATTTGGCAGTTGGCATTTGTCAGTGTCGCTTACTGTAAATTTATTTTTTGTTTCACATACAGCATACATTTCAGGCAGCCTGGAAGTGGAGAGTCTTAAGTGAGATAGCTCATTTCAGGAGAAAACAATAATCACATGATTGTATGCTTTGGAGAAAACAATCCAAAAAAGAGCTAAAAGTGGGTCAAGTGTTGAGGATTGCTCAGCACCGCGGGCAGTGACTGGCCCGGAGCAGTGGGAATTGCAGGGGGAGTTGCCTGGATGTGGTGAGGCGGATTTTTTTTTCTTTTTCCCCTCGATGGATTGTAGTTTCTCTGCTTTCAACTTGACTTGCAGAAGGGGTATTCCAAACTGTCGTCTTTGGGAGAACAGGCCCGGTTCTCCCCCTGCCTGCTCTCCGGTGCACGGCAGCGCCAGTCTTCATGCCAGGTGGGCCCCCCGCCCCGTGTTTACACAGACTGTGGGGGTGCAGGGACGTCTGGAAGGCTGGGCTGTGCCACTGAGTGCGGAGTGAGCCGTGGGGGTCCAGCGATGCCTTCCTTCCCTCATCCAGGGACTCGCAAAGTGTCCCGACTGAAAACCCCAAAGCTCCCCCAAAGAAGAAAAAGCCTTCTTGCCTTGAGCCCCTGTCCCCGTCCCGGGGAGTGCCCTGCCGCCTGTGCAGGCAGAGCTGTCTGTCCTCCCGCGCTGCCGCCGGGGTAGAGAGGAAAGGAAGAAGGAGCTGCGCCGCGCGCTGGCCGCCTCCCGCCGGCCAGGGTCCCTGGGCTCCAGCCCTCCGCGGTGAGTTCCCGGCCCGGAGCCCGCAGCCGCCGGCGCTGCCGGGCGGACGCCGAGCCGCGCCCACGCCTCCTGGAGGAGGACAGGGCAGGGTTGTCAGGGCAACTGTTAGCAGCGGCATATCGCGGAGTGCCCTCTGTGCCGTGTGCGGAATAGCTGACTGTGCGGCGGCAGGGGAGAAGCCTGGGGAGAGGGGCCGCCGCGGGAAGAGCTGCGATCTGACTGAACAGGTTAGGCCGTGGAAGGAGGCAGCTGACCCCGCGTGCCTTTCCTGGGGCTTTTCCGGAAGGAGAGCGCGCGTGCGTGTGTGTGGAGCGTGTGTGCAAGCAGCGAGCTCCAGCCAGCCACATGCCCTGGGGGGGGGGGGGGGGGGGGGGGGGGGGGGGGGGGGGGGAGGGGGGGGGGGTTGCTGCTAGGTGAGGGGGAACTGCAGGGCCTCAGTTGCCAAGTGGCTGGTAGTATCTGTCAGCTGTTTGCACACTGTTTACTCATAGGGGATCTATTACAAGTGCTCAAATGAACCGGCCGCTTAGAAACTAGCAGCTTCCTGGGAGCTGCAATTACATAAGCATATATTTTTAATATAATAATAATTAAAAAACAAGTAGCCGCGGTATGCCTGGATCCGCTACAGCTATCCGACAAGAGAGACTGAAGAAGACCAGTGCAAGGCCAATTCCCCTTGGTCTATTCACCATTAACGAGGAAGATGAACAGCAAAAGAATGGAAATTCCAGAAGACCAAAAGGTATGCCTTAGCTCTGCCCTTTGGTTGGAACCGGAACCAGCCCCTATTTCCCGCACTGTCTGTAGCACATTTACAAGCTCTGTGCATGCGGCGTGGAGGGCTTGTGACCTCCTAGCACAGTTTGCTGGTGCTATTTACACGTTCTCTAGAGCTGTGGATGCATGAAATGGGGAACAGGTTTTGCAGATTTGGTAGGTTTCAGATCAGCTGCCTTTCTGACCCAGGCTACTTTCTTGGCCTAGAGATCTTTAATTTTCACAGTGCTCACTTGAACAGTTACCAATGACACTGTCCTCACCCGGCGGAAGAAACAGGAGTTATCCAGGTTTAAATGAACATCTCCCCACCTTGCTTAGGTGCATCGGTGATTTCTGTTTAATAAGGAGAGTTTCTCCTTGGAAGGGGATGAGTTAAAGTGACAGAAGAGTGCAGCCTTTCCAAGGGCAGAGGGTCAAGATGTTACTTCCTTTTATATTCTGAAATACTGAGATCTTGAAGGAGGAGGTAAATAAACATTGAGCACACTATAGGGGGCAAAGCTAGGGAACAGGGAGGGGGGACCATGAGGCTTTATAACTTCTGATGGTAACTACTACTGAACATCCCTATGGAGGTTGGATTATGCTGGGTGCAGAAAGGAGAGGTCTGATTCTTGTGCATCTCTTTCGTAATGATGAAATGGGGTAGCAGCTTGCCTGGCTTCTCAAATCCCTGTGTACTGCATCGTGTCAGCATTGTCTCATAGCCGCCCCCCCCACCCCAGATCTAATGGTCAGGGATGGCAACATCATGCCTTCTTGAAGAAGGGCTTTAAGGCTTGCATTTTAAGTTTTTTCTTGCAACCCCCTTCCCCAAAATATATAAGCTACTCATCACTTAAGCTGATAGATTACCAGTTTTGTTGTTTCCGTGTGGTGATTAAATTTTAGCTTGCATTCAAATTGTTCTGTCACGGACATATCAAATTTTCCTCTGTGTGGTACAGAGCAATAGCATGGTAAAGTAGCAGGCAAATATTTAAACACTGATAGAACAAGTGTTTGAATAGAATCCAGTATCTGAAAATGACTGGCTTTCTTTTTCCTGGTTCTTGAGTGAATCTTAGTTTGCTTTTCTTAAATATAATTGAAACTGTCTACTTTAATTCCAGAAGTATATTTTTACTTCACTTTTAAAATACCGTATACAGAGAATTTCTAATAAGTAGAATCTAAGTAACGTAGTTGACTTTAATTTCACTATCAGACATAGCTTATATCTTAGAACCAGATGACTTCAGGAATTTACCAATGCCATGGATGGAAGCTGTTGTAGGTGATTGTTGGTTGTTTTTTTTTTTTTTTTTTTTTTCCCGCCCAGGAATTAGACAGTTGAACCAGAGTGTGCTCTTGATGAAAACCCAGTGCTTTAAATTGTTAGTAGCAAATCATTTGGCCTCTTAGGAGGCGGTAACTTTCTAAATTAATGTAGATCTGTTGAACTGTGCCCACTGTGTATTTTTGGAAATGTTCTTCATTTGCAGCACTTTTCCCTTGGGCATCTTGGAGCAGTAATTTAGGATAGCTATCCATTTTATTCTGAGTAGTTTTCTTGAATTCCTCTCTTCTGTGTTTTGTTTGGTTTCATTTGCCTTTAGTATTTTATTTAAAGGGAAGAAGGGTGGGGGAAGTAGGTGCTTCTAAAAATCTATTTGTTTTTGGCAATTCATGCAACTTTTTGGATAAGAGAGACTTAAGGAGGTTCTGATCCCCTACCATTTTTAAAGAGCCACACATGGCTAGTGGTTACCTTCTTAGACGAGACAGTTCTAGTCTGTAGAGCTGTGATCTGAATTTTTGTCCTCTCTGCATTGTCCAACCTTCCTTGCTTCCTGGTGCCAGATATGGTCAGGTCCTGAAATGAATGTGGTTATTAAGAAGGGCCTGATGGAGCAGACAGCCCCTTCCCTGCAAGGGAGCATAGTAACCTGGCTTTATAGACAATTTCAGTTGTCCTCTTCCACCTAAATGTTACTGCCTGCTCTGAATATTATACTTACTACTCACTGGTTGCCAGTATCATCTTTTGCACTGTATAATGGACTTCTGTTTTCTAAATTATTTCCAAAGCATCATAGCAAGATGAAATACAGATTATCTTTTATGTGTTATTATTAAGATAAACAATCAGAACCTTTGTTTTCTTTTTTGCCTGCTCTGTGGTCTAATCAGCTAACTGTGTCCAGACCTGGTTTTTATGCATAGTATCTTTATTCTGTCATTACCAAGAATAAAGAAGTTTGCTATCTGAATTCAATAAGGTAATGCTCCTGTCCAGGATTACCCTGGGTAATGAAGTTGCATCTTTCCAAATACCCTACTCTTGGGTAACCATCCTAATGAACTCCGTAGGAATGAACGTATCGATTACTGTCTAGACTCCCAGTGGTGGCTTCAAAATTACCCTGGTAGGGTGAGACAGTAGTTCGGTTAGCTGGTAGACTAGCTCAGTTTTTGAAGGCGAAATTTCTCTCCCTTGTAATCAGTAGGGCTGTAAATGTTTTACATGCCTTACTATTATTGACGAATAACATTTAGACAGTCATTGGGAGTGAGCTGGGCTTCTGCTCTTACACCTCTAGAACCCAAGTCTCAGTGTAATGCTGACCTGAGGACTGCTGCAGGAAAGCTTATTTAGGTACTGCAGTGACTCAATGCCCTTGCTTAGGTTTCAGGGCAAACCTACCTTATGGTGAGTTTTGCTGAGCACAGTGTCATTAATAAGTAAAAAGACCTTTCTCCCTAAACCAACACTTGTTTAAATGTTCATTCTGTACAGATTACTTTGCTGGGGCATTGTGGAGGTGGTGCAAAGGTAATTGACATGGTTTCTGCTCTCAGAGGTGTTTACCTGTCTAGTGAAGGAACACCACTATGTACCAATAATGCAAGAATATAAACTGACATCGGGGGAAGGGCTGAGAGTATAATGAAAGAATCTGTACCTATCTCCGTGCCCTTTGCTAGACTGTAAGCTTCTCAAGGGCCAAGACTACTCTTTTGTATATGAAATTGCAGAGTGCATGAACATTATTGAATGGAGATAAACTCAACATCTAAAAATAATTTGCACAGGCTCTGAAAGTCTTACTAACATAAGAATACTAAGAAATGTTGGTCATATTAGGATTGTCCTTCCAAGGTAACTATTTTGATGTTTGGATGTATCTGATAGGTTAATCCTATTACTCTCTACCACATTGCCTTTACCTAAGAGTACATCAGGGATTCTACCCTGTTTTGTTGTTTTCCATTTATATTATTCATCATTTTCATTGGTGGAAAAATGAAGGCATATGTTTACAAGGTAGTATTAACTGACTGCTTTTTTAATATCTAGGTTAATGTCTTCTGCCCATTTTGTTAGCAAATTGCAGATTAGATTGTAAAGAAATAAAATTTCTCCTTGAAATCAGGACACAGAAGTTCTGGGAAGCTGTGCTCTCCTTCTCCCTTTTCCCCTCCTCCTGCCTTTTTGTTAAAATGTGTTTTTATGGAGCCTGCAGTAATTTATTTTCTTTTGGCTTATCCACTCTAAAGGTAGAATTTCTGCCAGTTAAGGTTTCCAAATGAAATATGATCTACCACTTACCATTTATATTCCTATTGGATTGGTGATCTAGCAATTGTAATGTCCTCTTTGTAAGTCATGAGTCTTTTTTTTTCCCCCCCAAAAAGGAGTGTTATGTCAAGAAGTGCGAATGCCATTCTAGAATCATTCTCCCTCATTTTCTTCTTTTCCTCTTTTGTTCTATAAGACTTGGACTCTTGTCTGTTCCCAGTGTCTTTATTTGTGCCATTTCAGGACTAGGAAAAACTTTTAGCAGTAGAATTTTCCAGCTAGTGGGGCAAAAGTATAGTTCAGAAGAACAATAATATCCAAGATTCCTATTATAAGGAGGAAATCTTAAAGTCAAATTGATTGGCATAAATTTTGTTTGCTGAAGAGACCTGAAATGTAACGTTTTATTCAAAGCATTTATATAAAAATAACAATAGGGGATGTCAGGAACAAGGATCACAACATCTGATGTATGGGTTGCACTCATTGGAATACCTGTTCAGTGAGTAGAACTGTCTCCCAGGCATTCTGTGTTACAGTAGAAATTACCATAGGTATCACTATACAAGGGGAATGTGATTTGACCTCTACATAACCAAGATTTTGTATATGGTGAGGTGCTATATGCATTGGAATTTGCTTGCTTTATAAAACTAAAAGGTTTAAAAATTATGTGCGTGTTTCAAGAGCTATAATCGTAGAGCTAAAATAGCTGACTGCTCTAACCATAGGAACCAAACACATGTATTTGGTGAAAATCTCCCAGTTGATAAATCTTACATATTATTTGTTAGAAGGTAGAATTGAGTATCCTTTTCCACTAACATCAGCATATCTCAAGGGGCAACTTTAAATTCAATTCGTTGTTACTGAAAAATTACCAGGTCATTTGCAGGTACATTAACTGTGTTTTGAGCAGAAACTAATTACCTTCACATCAACAAAGGAAATTTTGAGAGAATTCATCCTAATTCTCAGTTTTTAGCATTTAGAAGAACCCATTTATGTTGGGCCTTCTATGTATTAGGTTTATGTTCTAGATTTGTCAACTTCAAAAGTCATACCTCATTATACCTCAGATCTGGATACAAAGACCCAAAGTCTACCACAGATGGACGTAAGACATTGTGTTTGAAGTGTTTACCAGGGCACTGATGAATATTTTTGACTATAAAATGCAAGTTCCATTTTCTTAGGCTTTCTGCCCAGTGATGATTTTTAGAGAATTTTAATAGATTCTGTCCAGATTCCAGAGAATGGAGCTTAGGCATATTGACCAAAGAAAATTATGTTCACAGTTTCAGGCCTAATAAAGTAGTAGCAAGATATTCTGTGGATTCAGCGGAACCAGTCATCCTAAAACCATCATTGGGAACAACATTATGAAGGTTGGTGTGGTGCCTCCTCATAGGGTTACTTACAAGATCAAGCATCAGGTGCATTTGTTGAGGGGTGACTTGGGAGTTCAGGTGGAAGGTTGGAATCTCTGTGGACCCCTTTTGAAACCCTTCTGAAACAATGTAGCACAAAATCTAAGTACAGATGCAAAGTCAAGATTGTAGTTGTTGCTTCTGAGCCCCTGTAGAGAACTGTAGACATTCAGAACGTGCTACTATCAGGGCTTTCAGTCTATATAGTGGGAAAAGTTTAACCAGATGGACTATTACTGGCTATATCCAAGTTTGCCAAGGTTATTAGAAATTCAGAGTAACTGTGGAGTGAGAGACTGTGTGATGTGATAGAAAAATTGCTTCATGTGGAAGTAGGCAAGTTACAGTTCTTAACCTTTCCAAGCTTCGGGCTCTGAGCTATAAAATGAAATTAATCATACCATGCTCACAGGTGGAGGTGAGGATTAGAGATATGATAAGCATTTAACACACTCTCTGGAAAATATTTGGGGCTCATTAAATGGTATTTATAAAAAGTGGGATATTTGACTACAAATGGCAAATTTTCTGATAATTCCTACTAATACACTCTTCGTCTGTTCCAGTACATGTCTATTACAGAAAGTTTCCCTAGTCTAATCTCCTGCCTTTTACCTTAACTAGCTTGTGAGTGAAAATTTCCAGGAGGGCTGCCACTTTTCTGAGGCATTTTTAGTCTCTTGTCCACAATAGGTATATGTGGCTGGATCCTTGTCCTGTGTTTATTCATGTGGATCAGATGTTAGATGTCAGGTAGATTACTCATTGCAGTACCCTGTAATTTTGTCCTGTGAAGTGAAGGAAATAAATTACCATTATGTCAGATCACCTTACTTGTTATTTCAAATACGATTAAGGGAGTGTACCTTTTATTCCTTGGGATTAATGGAAAACTTCTGGTCTGCCTTCATCAGGGAACAATAGCCATGATCCTCTGCCATCTTGGAAACCAATCAAAAGGAATTTTGATTCTCAAAATTTCTACTTCTGGAGTTTTCTGTTTTGTTTTTACGTGTGTGTGTGTGTGTGTGTGTGTGTGTGTGTGTGTGTGTGTGTTGCTTGATGGAAATGTCCGAGGCTTGTGGGCGAGTTTCTGCTAGAGACTTAGGTTATAGGCACTTACAGCTTTATGTGGGCTGTTTTTCTTCTCATGCTATTCTCAGCACCAAGATTTCTTGTTCTAAGTTTGGTCAGTTTCTATCTTGTCTCTCAATACTTTTGTTTCTCTGTGGTGGTCTTGTTTCTTTCACGAGTCAGTCAGCAGTTAAGTGCTGCCAACATTTGGCGCAAGCAGCATATTGGATGTTACCTACTGCTGTTATTAAACATACATGCTAGTGGGTCTTTGTATCCTGAGGTTGAGCTCTTCCCTCTAGTACTGTAGCTGGTTCTCCTCCCTCTGCTTTGCTATACCTGGTCACCTTCTACTTCTTCAGTTTAAATGTCCTTTCTTCAAGAGTGTCCCTAGATCAGGCTGGGTCCCATGTTCTAGGCTTTCCTAGGATTGTGTACTTGTCCTTTGTTGCTCCAGCCAAATTGTAGATTGTGTTTGCTGAGCAGTGTTAAAAATCTCTCCAACTCGACTAAACTCTAAGAGGGCAGTGAGTGTGACTCTTAGATTCACACTGTGTCACTAGCACCTAATACAGGGCCTCGTGCGTAGTTGAGGGTCCCTAAATATTTATTACACAACGACTGATGAGAGATGACACACTGACACTGTCAGCCAGAGAAAATGAGGAAGCACAGCTGGTGAGGCTGTCTGTCCAAGCCTTGGAACATTCCAAGGTCCAGGACCATGTTCTGAATCCGGCAAAGGCCTCGAGATACCAGGTCAGTCAACACCCTTCCGGGCGATAGGATAGTGGACTTTTGTATTACAGACCTTTGCCCCGTAGCCCTCATGCACAGAGGACTGGTAGGTAGTTTTCTGTTAGGACCTTATGTCTGGGAGAGCACGCAGACTCTACAGTGACTGACTTGGACCAAATTCCGGTGCCAGAACATTCCAGAAGCAGCTTCTACCATCATCTTTCCTTGAACTACTGGAGCTCATCTCATTATTAAATGTCCATTTTAAGTTTGTGGTGTATGCTCATTACGGTATTTACCTCCCTTTGGACAACTAAAATTCACTATTATGACTATAAAGTAGAAGCTCTAAGTCGGGGGAAATTAACGTAAGAAACGAATCCTCGATGACTTACCGTCTCAGAGCTCTGTGACAAGGAGCGTCTCCCACCGCCACCAGCACCTCTGTGGGTCGGGAAAGAGCTGCTGCAAAAGGCGGTCCAGTGCATTCCTGGTCATGTTCCCTCTGGACCCCCACCCATCCCAGCCACGCTGAGAATTTTCCTTTTATGTCTCTCTTTTATAATACCATCTCTGCATCAGCCTTTTTTCTTTTTTCCCCAAGGCCCAGAAAAACAGGTTCTTTGTAGGTGGACAGTTCCTAGCACAGACCTTTCCATCAGCAATATGTAAAGATGCAAAGTGGCAACCTCAGTGTTAGGATTCCAAACCTCAGCACGCTGGGTTTTTACCCGGGGCTCACTTCGGGAATCATGTTTTCTTTTTGCGAGTGTCTTACCTCTGATTTTTCTGTCACACTGTAGTAGTAAATCGTTTCCCTAATCCTTACACAGGGTTTGGTATGCTCTAGCTTCCCCCTTACCCATCTAGTAGTTTAGAGTCTTATTATATGAACGTTAGTCTGAGTCATGAGTGGAACTCCAAACTGACCACTTGGATCAATACTTCCAATCATCAATCAACTTGACATTTTCTCACAATCTAAGTGACTTCAGAATCCTCTCCACTGCCACAAGTTGCAGTGACCTTGACATTTACTCTGATGCTACGTGACCTTCACTTTGATTCTGTTTAGGTAGTGTAGGTCTGTGTTGGGACTTACTAGCACTCCATCTACAATCCCATGAACTCAGAAATTCCCCTAGGTACCCACAGACTTCAGATTCAGCAAACACTGATTTTTTTGTGTCTGTACCATGCTAGATCTCACCAGCTATGTGAGCTCAACCTCCCGCCTGCACCATGGACTCACACCTTCCGAACCCTCATCCTCTGCATGACCCCTATGCTCCTGAACCCTCTGTTCTGTTATTAGTACTTGTCATCTTTTCAAGCCTGGAACTCATGGGTAACCATCTCAACAATGCCCTTGGATCAATGCCTGGTCCTTTGCAGTCTCGGAGTGTCCCCACATAGCCTCTTCTTTCTTCTTTAGGGCTGCTGAGTGTTACTGCAAGTGTGCTTGGATCTGTTCCACTTTCTTTCTTTCTTTCTTTTTTTTAATATTTTATTTATTTGAGAGAGAGTGAGAGAAAGCACAAGCAGGAGGAGTGGCAGAGGGAGAGGGAGAAGCAGGCTCCCCACTGAGCCAGGATCATGACCTGAGCTGAAGGGATCATGACCTGAGCCAAAGGCAGACACTTAACCAACTGAGCCAGCCAGGTGCCCCGTCTGTTCCACTTTCTTGCTATCGCCCCATCAGATGAGCCCTTCTGCTGATGGCTGGTTGTTTGAGTCAAATCACACGGTAGCTGATATTCACCGTGTGTCTTATCCCCTCCACCTCGCTCTTAACATCTAACTTTTCTGCCACTTTGCTGTGAACATGAGGATGTATTAAATTAGCATTATTCTCATTAAACCTCTACAGTGCAAGAGAGGAATGAGGAACTTCTGTTTTCATTTGATGTGAAGAAGGAAGAAGGTAACATTTAAAAGGACTGTTGGCCACCGAATTTAACTAAAACCGAGTGTCAAGGGAAGATTATGGTTATGTGGCCAGTGACATGCTTTTTGGTGAAACATCATAGATAAAAGAAAAGCAAACGGAATGCTCCAAGCCCCATCTGAGAATGTTTTGTGGATCATTACTACTACTGGTGCTTCATGAGGGGGGTTAATATAATTACCGACCTGTATTATTCATGAGAACAGGGTTAAAGAATGAGTCCACACTACTTCAGGTGACAAGTTAAAAAGCAAAATTTCAATTCAGGACTTTTGGTGTTTCTTGAATTCCTTTCTTCTAACAGTACTGTCACAGTCATTCGAATGGAGGCCTACTTCGTCATTCCCAGTATCCTAGATTTGATTCTCACCCCCCACCCCAAGATTAATGACTCTTAAAAAAAAAAAAAAAAAAGATTAATGACTCTTTAATGACTCTAGGTAACAGCAAATTTTTTGGCTGAATGTGTAGCTACTTATGTTGTCCTCTAGCCTATTTTATCTTAAAACTTTACTGCGCCATTTTGGTGTGAAAGTTAAACAAAGGAAAACAGAAAAAAGAAAACCGTCCTGGGTTGTGATTGGTGGTTCGTCCTGGATGAGCCTGCAGCGCTCAGCATGATCTGCTTCCTCCCCTGTGACCCTGAGATGTCGAGTTCATTCTTCTAAGATGTTGACTGAAGGAGGCAGGCATCGTTGAATGAAGCCTCAGCAAGCACACTGGATCCTGCATTACTTAGGACAGTTAGGGTGGTAGAATGTGTGGGTACCAAAATTCAGAATATACTGACTGAGAAAAATAAGTTTCCTTTTCCTGATGCAGATGAAGACCTCCTTCTCAGAATCACAGTGATGCTTTAAGACTTCTAATGATGTGACAGGTCTTTGTGTAGTCCCTGGGGGAGACCAAATTTTCTGGCTGGTAAAACGAGCAAGGCAGGTTTGAATGTCGTAGAAGTATCTCTGAAATTTAAAATTGGGGATTGTATGTGAAAGTAGATGTTGGATTGAGGTTGTTCCCATCTGTACAGGGTTGTGGTCTCTTGGGAGACAGTATGTGGAGGGATTAATAACTTGGACTCCAGGAGGTGGCAGAACTGACACCAGCTTTATGCTTCAGGCATGGTGCTTGATATTTCTTTCTGTGCCCACTTGCTTCATCTATAACCAGGGATGATAGCGACACCTGTCTCGTAGGGCTAAGGATTAGGTGGGATGATACATAAAGCGTGCTTCTAACTGTGCCCGGCACTAATAAACTAAGTGTTAAGTGGTCCCGAATGCTGTTTGGAAAGTTTTTGTAATTCGATAGCTTAATTGTAGTTCTAAGAGCCCAGCATTGCTGCTACGACTTCTAAATTTTAGGAGACTTAAAACCAGTTGAAAGTTGCACTTGCGCTATGAGAATTCAATAATTAAAGACTATTTTCCTTCTATTTCTCTTTTTTCTTTTAAGATTTTATTTATTTGAGAGAGAAAGCATGTGAGAGAGAGAGCATGGGGGGCAGAGGGAGAAGCAGGGGAGGGGGAGGGGCAGAGGGAGAAGAGGGGAGGGGCACCCCTACTTCTTTTTTAATTTGAAAATAATCTCAGATGGCTAGTGACTGTATAACTATAGAAAATAATTCTAACGAACTCGTTTTCCTAGACAATTACTTTCATAGTAGTATTGCGAGCCACTTTTATATTGGCCACACAAAAATAAAGACACTAAAGTGTGTTTGAAATGTATCATTGTGAATTGTGTAGGACTGTTGAATCACAGACCTGTACCTCTGAAACAAATAATACATAATATGTTTTTAAAAAAGAAGAAGAAGAAGAAGAAGAAGAAGATACCAGGAGGGGAAGAATGAAGGGGGCGGAAATCGGAGGGGGAGACGAACCATGAGAGACTATGGACTCTGAGAAACAAACTGAGGGTTCTAGAGGGGAGGGGTGTGGGGGAATGGGTTAGCCTGGTGATGGGTATTAAAGAGGGCACGTACTACATGGAGCACTGAGTGTTATACGCAAACAATGGATCATGGAACACTACCTCAAAAACTAATGATGTAAGGTATGGTGATTAACATAATATAATAAAAAAAAGACATGTATCATTGTGTTCTTAAGTCAGTATTCAGGAAGCTACTACTTCATGGCTTGATAACCCAGTTCCTTTTCACCTTGCACATTGTTGTAAGGTTGTATAATTTTCTCAGTCCCCTATTTTTTTCATTCATTTTGGCTTTTAAAAGAAGGCTGTAATTTATAGTATTTTAAAAGTTATTTTAAGAAAAAAAGTTTAGAAAACAGCTAACATAATAAATCCCTGTATGTGGGACGCCTGGGTGGCTCAGTCTGTTAAGTGTCTGCCTTCAGCTCAGGTCATGATCCCAGGGTCCTGGGATCCAGTCCCACATCGGGCTCCTTGCTCAGTGGGGAGCCTGCTTTTTCCTCTGCCTCTGCTGCTTCCCCTGCTTGTGCTCTTTCTCTGTCTCTCTGACAAATAAATAAAATCTTAAAAAAATAAAAATTAAAAAAATACCCATATGCCTGGAACCTAGACCAGAAATTTTTATATTAAAATACATAATATTTGGGGGAATATAAATAAAAAATATTATGGCTGACATCATAGTTTCCTATGTATCCTTCCCTAGTCTTTCTCCGTCCATCCCTTCGTATCCCCCCCTTTCCTCTTCCCAGGGAGATAACATGTACTCTTCCTGTCTGTTTCTTTACTTTTATTACATGGACATATCTTTAAATAATTTGTGTGTTTAAATTCATATAAATTATGTCATATTAATATATCAGCCTGCCAGTTTGTACTTTTTCTCTCAAGTTTTGAAATACCAATCCAAAGTGATCACTATAGTTTGTTTTAACTGCTGCGTAGAATGTTATAATAATAGGACTTTACCACAGTTTAATTCTTCAATGTGACTTTCCCAGTGGATGGGAAGATATTTTCCAGTGGACGGACAGAGAAGTTGATTAGTGTTTTTTGTTTAGTCCTGTTGCTACCACAGACTGTGCTGCAATAGCCATTTGTACACCCCTTCTTGGACGTATTTGCAAGTTTCTCTGGTATATTCCTAGAAGTGGTGTGTGCATTCTCACATGCCAAGTTGCTTTTCCAAAATCCTTTTATCCTCATAGTCCCGCCTACAGTGTATGAAGGTCCACATTTCCCCATATTCTCACTTAGACTGGATTTAGTAAGACACTTTGATTTTTGCCAGTTGGATTGCTATGAGCTGGCCTTTTCTTTTTAATTAATGACGTTGGACATTAGCTAATGTAGTGTTTTGTTTTGTTTTGTTAATAATGGGAACACCAGCATTGTTTGGGTGTTTTTTTTTTCCCCCTAGAGGAGGGGAGGAAAACTGCTGCATCAGTAATCTGGTTTAAAGCTCATTGTTCTTGGCAGGTATATGGAATCACTGAGGGAGGAGACAGATGGTACCCCCACCATGCAGAACTGAAGGGAAGGCAATTATCTTCTCCATCGACATAGTGGCTGGGCATTAGGGCCGGCTTTCAGATTCCCCTTTTCAAATAGTGCATCTAGTTTCTGGGCCTGAGCCTTTTGTTTTTCTCTTATTAGTACTTCTTCTGGTCATTCACCATCATTACTATTAGGGTACCAGAGAAAAAGCAAAGTATAAAAGTTAGGTTGGTCTTCCTGACTAAATTAACTGTACTAAGGTTTCTTTTAGAATGTAAGTGGAGAGGAGAGGGGAGGTAGTGTTTGGGGAAGATTTCTGGGGAGAGCATGTGTTGAAAACATTGCTTAAAATCAGATTTAGTAATTATTTGTGGCTTTCCATTATTCATGTAATCCTTGGGCCTGATTAGCATTTGTAAAGTATAAACTCTACAAATGCAGGGCATTAACATGAATAATTAAAAGGTAGGGAGTTAGCTATACGTGACTGTGGGTTTTCTTTTATTATTGTGGAGGCTATTTTAGTAACAAGAGGAAGCTTAGACTTGTAGACTGCTAGTCTGGAGACTTCGATTATGCTCTCAGCTCAGCCACATGTCATGATATATTGTCTGGTTGCCTTATTTTCCTGGAAAATGAAAGTTACTTTGCCGGGGGGGGGGGGGGGGGGTGCGGAAATCTGTATTCTGCGCTCTATATCTTTCTCAGTTATAAGGGTACAATCTGAATTTCTGGGAGGAGAGCCATACATAGTATAATCATACCTTGTTCAAAATTACCTTGGTCATTGCTGTAACTCATTGATTCAGGACCCCTAGACCCCACAAAGCATCCCTCCCAAAATTCTGGACATTTCCCAGGGGATGTCTGATGTGCTCACAAACAAGGCCACCTGCACTGGTGCCACCTCTGTCCGTAAACCATCTTCCTTGCTGGTGCTCTGCCATGCAGTGCTGCACCACTTAAGCTTAAGCTGTGTAGTTACGTTTCCCAAACTGGTGTTCCGCACGTCATTCCTTCTGCGGGGTGTTAATGGGTATACCAACAAAGAGTGATTCTTAATTTAGATCAGGTTAGGAAATCTATTTCTATACTATAGGATTTGTAAGGACATTTAATATGCTATTATGAATTACCAAGAAAGGAATTTAGTAAACTTGTTTGACCACGGAATAATTTTGTATGGAGTGTATGTGTGTCTACTGCACAGAGAGCCCAGTTGAGGAAATTCTGTAGTGTTTGTGTGTTTGCATGCATGCAAAGCATCACTTAAGAAAGTCTTCATTTGCCACCGTATGGTGCCAAAGCTGCGAGCTGGTCTGTTGTAAATGGATGGTTTCGATTTTTAAAGAATGGCTTCTGGTAGATTCTTTGACAAGCCCTGATATATATGAATTTCTCTTAAAGTCAAACTTGGACGCTTGCTACATAACAGAAGTCTATAAACCTAGCTTGGCTGCTGGTGAAAAAATGCACAAAAAGGCATCTCAGCCTTGTCTGGTTCTTGCTATGAAGTGGGAGGCAGATACTACCTCAGTGAATGCCACTCTGGTCCATGAAGCCATGGCTGCCTCTGACTTCATGGGAAGGGTCTTTCTTTATCCTGCAGCCTCAGGCAGAGGCTATGATCCTCCCTTCATTCTGACGTTCCAATGAGTAAAGAAGAGAAAACCCGTGATAGAAACTTAACTTTTTCCTCCAGATCCTTATCTGAGAGCTGCATGTGAGCATGACATGATGGATCTGTTTATTTTCTGAACTCTGGAAGCAGAAGTACAATGAAAGTTAAGTCATGCTATGACTTAACTGTGGTTTGATGGTTCTCTCACTGTGGTTTGATGGTTCTATAACTTTGACATGTATATAACACATTTGGGCAGAGAATTTGGATAAATAACTGGGATAAAATAAATGATATATGAGATTAAAGTGACAGGAATGGAAAGGAAGATCTGACAATATTTCCATTTCCAGCTTTGTAGTATTGGGTTAGTAGTAGAAATGAGAACTGCAGCTATGAATGGAGCATTTACCACGTGAGAGGCCCTGCAGTGGACTTTTCAATGTGTTCTCATTTAATTCTCAATTCCATGTTACACAAATAGAATACTCAAGTTCCGGGGTGAAGTGACTAGCCCAAAATAACACAGCTAGTAAGTGGTGGCCCAGCATTCAGACCTCTCTGTCAGGCTCCAAGTCACCTGCTTGCTCTACTTGCTGTGATAGAACAGAAGAAGTGCAAGGGAAGTGAGCCCTTCTGATCCCCATCCTTCAGAGTTTAACGCAAGGAAACAGACTTGGAGGGACTGGTTGACAGTCACTGTTCTCCTTCTGGCACTGAATTCGTGTGACTTAAAGGAAGTGTCAGATACAGTAAACTATTTCAACATGCGAAAGAATAAAGAAAAATTTTTAGTTTATCAGGTCTGCCTTGGTTATTTTCTTTACTCAGTATAAAAGTAGCATGTGATGATTTTTAACAAGTTTGCAAAATACGAAATACATTTTAAAAAGAGACTAAAAATCAGGGTGCCCGGCTGTCTCAGTCGGAAGAGCATGTGACTCTTGATCTCGGGGTCGTGAGGGGTCATGAGTTTGAGTCCCATGTTGGGTGTACAGATTACCCTCCCCAAAAAACAGTTTTAAAAAGAGAGACTAAAAATCACAATGATCATTCTGAGAAAAATCATTGTTGACATTTGGATGTATTTTCTCCCGTGTCTTTTTTTTTTTCTGTGCATCTTCTCACTGGTTTGGAAAGTAGATGTTCCACTTTAAAATCTATCAGTGGTTACACTACATAAGATTTTTTCACCCAAAATATTCTTAAGCTTATGTTACTAGATAGTGCTGGAAAATGTTTCTCTTCTTGTATATAAAAAATGAGCTTATGTTCTTCTTAAAACAAAAATTTAGGAAAATGTTTAAGATTGGAGTATGTGATTGCTCATAAATCACAGCAGCTTTTGAAACACCTGCTTTTTAAGAATCTTAAAATTGGAAGTTTACTTTTTGCCATTCAGATCCCTCTGCAAGCCAGCTGGAAGTGCTACTCTGGTAGTATAAACACGAGCACAACACTTTGCCACTTTAGCATTCCTATTCTTAAGGAAAGGTAATATCTCTAACATTACTGAAAAACCTGGAAAGAATTTAATTAGAGTTAGTTCCAAAGTGATTCAAGATCAGTGAGAGGACTTTTACTAAACTTGAGGCAACTCTAGGCAACAACTAGACAGATTCTTCTTATATGTGCAACTGCACTTACATGTTAGGATTAACTGAAAAGTCAAGTTATTAACAGTATGTTCCATAAAGAAGGAATTGAGAAGGAAAATTCCATTGAAGGAAACAATGTAGAGATTGTGAGCAATAGATTTCCTGGCCTGAGATGCCAGTGAAATCTATGGAATTTGGAACTTTTATCCGAATAATTTTTGAATAATAATTGCCAATATTTATTGAGCACTTGCTGTGTGCGGGCTAGAGATGATTACAATCCTCTCCATAGATGACAAAATTGAGACTCAGGGAGGTTAAATAACTTGATTAGGATCACACAGCTAGGAAGTAGTAAAGTCCGAATTAGAATTTAGGTCTGTGACTGTAGAGTCTACATTTTTAAACATTACTTATGGTATTTTGCAACATTAGCCATATTATATAGGTGTCTGGGGTTTTGTTGTTGTTTTTTCCACTTCCCTTTGGGTCATTTTCATTACGTTCTTTCAGCTGTATCTCATGCGCTTCCTTCTCCTAAGCTCTGGGCAAGATCCTGGTCAGAGTTCTTTGGGTAAGACACTGGCTTATAGTGGTCACTATATGCTTCTGGACTTGGAATTTGGCTGTAGGCTACAATAAAACACACACACACAACTGAGTCTGTCTTTGGAGGATTCTTTAATCTTTGAATGATCTTACCTTTTGAGCTTCAACCCAATTTTAATCACTCATTAGACCTGTAAGGTCCTGAAAACAGTTCTGTAGGAGTCAATCTGTCCTTTTTCTACCACTCCCCTTTCTGTACAGAGCAAAACAAAATCAATAACCACAAAGGTAGACATCTTGTGTTCAGTGCACAGAATGACCTCAAGGTTATCGTCCCTTTTCCTGCTCATAACAAAGTAGGTCACGTCATACAATTTTTTTGTTTCCTGAGTAGAAGAGCAAGTTCTTTTTCTTCCCCCAAAACTGGAGGAACCTGTAAGGGTGGGGGTGAGCCACCCTGCTGCCTTGACCTTGCTCTCTCCAACTTTTCTGTTGGTGAATTTGAACGACAGCCCACCGACTGTGTTTCAGAACTTTTCAATAAAGGTTAGAGTGTATTTGCTAAATCAGGGAAACCCGTGGCTGCTGCCGAGTTCTTCCAAGAAGTCTATCTCAGGGACGCATCAGAGGTTGGCAGACTCCAGACGGCAACCTGCAGGCGGGTCTGACTCCAGAGTGTCTGTGCTAAGAGTTAAGAACGGCTATTTATTTATTTTTGCGGTAAAATATACATCACATAAAATTTGCAGTTTTAACCATCAGTGGCATTGAGCATATTCACAGTTTTTGTTTTGTTTTACTTCCTAAACGGTCGTAAAAAGAAAACACAAAGAATACGTGACCTACTCCTGTGGCCTGATAGCCCAAGTATTTACTGCCTGGCCTTTTGTAGAAGACGTCTGACCCCCGCTTCAGGCTGTCTGTGTCGGGAGAGGTGACCGGACGGACGATCAAGGGTGTGTGCGCCGTGCGGGCGGAGAGCCCTGCGTGCACTTCCGGCTCCGCCCCGGCGGCCGGCGTGGAGCTTGGGGCAAGTCACGTGAGCCCGGGCCTCGCTTTTCCCAAGCCCTGCAAAGCGGTCATGGTCACAGTCACTACCTTCTGGGGCGCGCTCGTGACTCACCGGACTGCTTGAACAGTCGAAGCGAGCGGTCCTGTAAGGGACCTGCCCGGGGGAGGTTGGTGGGCTCCTCCCCGGCGGGGAAGAGCTGGCGGAGCCGGAGCGCCGCCGGCCGTCGGAAGGGCCCGCGTGAGGGCCAAGGCAGCCCAAAGAGGAGCCCAGAACTTACCAAAAAAAAAAAAAGTCAGAAATGGAGCTGCTATCCTAATGGCTTCATTTTCGGATCAGGGTGGTGCCGTTCCTTCCTGCTTGGGGGCCTGCCTCTCACATAAACGCACCTTAGCTGAGTTTGCTAGGCTTACAGCTGGGAGGGTTATGTGTTAGTTTGCTGGGCTGCCATGACAGAACACCACGGACTGGGTGGCTTGAACAACAAATTTATTTCCTCACGGTTCTGGAGGCTACGAGTCCAAGGTGCTGGTGTTGAGAGGGTTGATGTCTTCCAAGGCCCCTCTCCTTGACTTGTAAGCAAACCTCTGCTCTCTCCTCACATGGCCTTCCCTCGGGGCCCTCATCCTAATCCCTTTATAAGGACACCTACCAGTCAGATTAGGGCCCACCCTAATGACTTCACTTTACCCTAATGACCTCACTTTACCTTAATGACCTCTTCAGAGGCCCTGTCTCCAAATACAGTCACGTTCTGAAGTTCTGGGGGTAAGAAGCTCAAATACAAATTTGCGGGTTCTGTTGAGAAGCTGTATTTCAGCCCGTAGCATATTCTAATTTTTACAGTATTCTATGTGTATTAACTACTTCTGAAAATACGATGGTAAGGAGAATGGGACTAACTTGTTTGGCTCCTGGGGCCGTCAGAGCCCACTGGGGCAGGGCTGATCCCACACAGTGAGGGAGGGTCGGAGTGGCTGTGGGGGATGGGGTGGGGCCAGATGGCCACTACAACCCTGGGCAGAGTTCTCCCCCAGAGTAGGTGTTCACTGTCTGCCAGCTTGTTAGCTGCTGCTATTCTCTAGAAGTATAAGTTGTTTTTAGAAGATAACTTTGGACTGTATCTTCATTGTAAAGTTCCTGAGTAATTAGCAACATATTTTGAAGTGGGTTTTTTTTAACCCTCAATTTGCTATGTCATTTTTTTTTTTAGTGAATTTTGCTTAGAATCGCAAGTCCAGGAACGCTCTCAGAAGGCCCTCTGTATTTCTGAGCCTCCAGTAGATCCGACATTTACACCAGCCCAGAGGGGGGCTTACCACACCCGGAAGTCTCTGGTACCTTCTAGTGTAGCATCATCACCATGCAGTCAACCTGGCATTTCAGGTCCAAGAGAAGAGGCTGAGGGCTGAAGACTTCAGGCCAGGCCTAGAGGAAATACAGCTTCTCAACAGAACGCTGGCATTCAAATTCTACTAAATATTACTACATCAGTTAACTCTGGCTGGGCAACAGACCGCTTTAAAACTTACAGCCTAAAACAGCAGCAGTTTGCTATTTCTAATGATTCTTTGGGTCGGCTTGGTGGTTCTGCTGCTGGTTTTGCCTGGGCTCACTCCTGGGCTACGTTGAGCTGGAGGGCCGGTTGGGGGGAAGGTCCTTGATGGCCTCACTCACTTGCCTGACAGTTCATGGTGGCTGTCTGCTGGAGCCCCTGGGTTCCCCTCCATATGGCCTCTCATTCTCTAGTGGGCTGGATCTGTTTGTAGTGATCTCAGGGAAGAAGCGAGCGACAGCTGAAGTTGCGGGGCCTCTTCTGGCTTCACCTTGGAAGTCACACAAGGTCACTTCTGCCATGTGCAGAACATGGTCAATGCATGTCATGAGACCAGCTCAGATTCAGGAAGTAGGGAAAGAGCCCCTACCTCCCGGTGAGAAGCAGCAAGTCAGATTGCGAAGGGGCCTGGACACGGGCGTGGCTCACCAGGGTCTGTTATTCTAACAATCTGCCACAGCTGCTAATGTTCATTGACCCCCCCAGATGCATCTCTCTGTGATTTGTATCGAATTCGGGTGGGAACGTAGTTCAGGCTTGAATGCAAATGTATATTCTGTTTTTTCTCAGAATATATTTGAGTGTACTTATGTATAAATGACGTTTGAAAACATGTACTGAATGGCAAGTTTGTATTTTCTATTTTGCACCCAGGAGGGTGTAATTCAGAAATTCCATCCTGTGTCATTATAGCCTACTTAGTGAGGTTTTTCAACTGGGCTGTGCAAATAAAGGGGAAGATTAATATGTACATTTGCCAGAAATTACAAAATCTTAAACTGATTAAAATGTTACCTTTGATGTTCTAGATGATTTCAAGCATCTCTTTTCTTTCTTTGGATGCGTTTTCATTAACTCATAATAAATGAGGATCTTTGATCAAAGTAGGAGTCAAGTTCTAATGCAGTCATATATTCAGATGCAGTGTACACACATGGATTGTTGTATATAAACAGCTCAGGATTTCAAAAGGTGTGTGTATGTGTGTGTATCACACACACATATGCACATTGCCTTCTAGGTACAACCACCCAAGCCAAGTGACCAGAAGCTTCATGGGATCTTTCTGCATCTCCTCCATCAATTCATTCCTTCTTAACTGATGCCTGGGACCCTACCTTTGTTCTTCCAACCTCCATACATTCTCCTCCCATTTCTTTTGCACAAACAAGCATGCTGATGTAGATATAGATACTTGTGAGCACCCTATGACACACACAGCCTTCTGGGTTTCATTTCATTCTGGAACCAGTGTATATACTACTTTGACCAAAATCAGTGGGGGAAAACAGTGCATAAATCCTATAACTATTCTTGTTCCCATCTCCCCATCCCCACAGCAGGCAGACCCCAGTGTTCCCAGGTGCATCTGTTCCTCATGTACAAACCCTCTTTATTCTCTCCATCGTACCACCATGCTTATGATGAACTCCCCGGTTCTTGGGTATTCCTCTAAAAGCAGATGGATTTAGCTTTAGGGTATCTGAATTTAAATGTATAATTCTTTCTTCGTAGTAGAGGATCTTAAGAGGGATTCCCCAAAAACTGCTGGGTCCACAAAGCTCATGAATCTGTGAAACCATATATATATATATATATATATATACACACACACACACACACAGACACACACACATATATATATATATATATATATATATCTTTGTGTCCATTTTTTTTTTTCCTGAGGAGAATGTCTATAGCTTGCACAGATTCTGAAAAGGACACATGACCTAAGAAAAGGATAAAATCCCTCAACCTATGGAATCTCAGTGAAAAAAGCAAAGGGTGAAAAGATATAGGAAGAAAAAAAATGATAGCCTGTTTTCACAATATTACCTACTGGGTGCCCCCCACTGCCCAACAGTACAGGACAGTACAGAGGCTGGGAAGAGGAGAAGCTTTTGTAAGGAAAAAAAAAACCCAGTGGTACCAGTAGAGAGTGAATCATGCCAACCAATGTCCAAGAGAAGGAAACATTTAGTGAGCACCTTCCATGTGCCAGAATTTAGGCCACAGGCTCTAATTTTTCATTTAATCATCTCCAGCATTTACGGATTTGATGGGAACCTTCTCCGGCTTTGGAGGTACTGAGAAATAGATTCAGACTTGAATTTTGGCTCTTCACTTAACTGTGACATGTGGCATGCGCTATAACTTCGGAAACCCAGTTCTCTTGATCCTAGCATGAGGTTAAGAGTACTTACTAAATTTACATGAAGGTGGGGATTATTCCTGGAAGTTTTAGGGATTTCGTAAATGGTAGCTATTAACATATTTTGGAGATGACAAGGTTGACATTGACAAGGTTGATTGGTCGGTTGCAAGGCCAGAAAGGGCCTAGCCCTGGGATAGGTTCCAGGGGCTACCGAGAACAAGAAGTTTAGCCCGTGGTTCTACAACCCCTTCCTTCCAGAAACCAGGCCCTCCCTTCTCACCCAAAGGTTCTGACAGCCATTGCTGTTGCTGTGGAATTAGGGAAAGCTCTGTCCTTCTACAGAGGGAGAAGCTGTGTTCCCAGTGGCTCAGGTTGAAACTCTGGCCCATGAAAATCTTGCTTCGTGCTGGCACCGAAGGTAGTACTCAGCTTTAGGTCATAGGCTAGATTGTGGGTCAGGTGGGCTTTAGTGGTCAGCCTAGGAGCTGAGTTAACATATATAATATTGTTTCTGTCAGGGAGCTATTTTCAACATTCCAATGAGATGTCCCATTCCTATGCTGGAGACTGGTAGACTGGTGTCTGCTAGTCCATATGTTGGAGACTAGACTAGAAAACTGATAAGGTCTTGGGGAATCATTCCCAGGCCAAAAAAAAAAAAGAGAGAAAGACTCAGAGAAACATGACACTGAGAAATACTTATACTTTTCCCCATTGTTTACTGAGTGTTAACTTCATATAGTTTGGACATCAAATCTGTCCCACCCATTTACTAATTGCATGACATAATGGGATGAGATATGCATGAGAGGATACTTACTGTCTTTCCTTTTGAGACAACTCAGCCTCTCTTTTGATCAAGAGCTACTGCTATGAGTGGGCTTAACAGTGCTCCACCTGCCAAGGCCCGAGTCACGAAATCCATCATGGACATCTTTTCTTCCTTAGAGGGGAAAAAAGTCAGCTTTTTCATGAGCCATTTATTTCCTTTTGGCCCCACTTCTGGGATAGGGAGAGATGGATCCAGTATGTTTATGTGACAAAAGAAGTGTATCCATTAACAATACATGATTTGGGGATGTAAGTTATGCCCTGATAGTTTGCAGCATAAGAAACATTTAAACAGTTATAACTGGAGTATTTTAATTATTCCTCTGAATGCAACATTCCTTAAAATTCAGCCCTCCATGAGCCAACACTTTTCAAACTGCTTTTATTTGGGGGTGGGGGGGAGGCTTTTAGAAAACTATTTCAGCTTCCTTAGCAATCTTTTCTTTAGTATTTAATTCCTCTTTGTTTTGATCTGAATAAATAAAATTCAAGAAAAAAATTCAAGACCTGTGATCCTTAAGGACTATCATAGTGTAAACTTGAAAATGTCATTTTCTTAACAAATAGATTTTGTAGATGTCTATAGATTATATCCAAATGCCTATCCTTCTTCACACTGTGGACATGTGGACCTGTAAAAATCCCAGTAGAAAGAACCTTTCTAAGAAAGGTTGATAGACCTATCAGGGATATATTTTTTAAAGGTAAACATACACATCGGTGTATGTATGTGTGTATATAATTTATATATATGTACGTAAATTTGTGTGTGTGTGTGTTATCTCACATATACTTCTCACTAGTGGATCATGAAAATAAGCTTATGTATTTAAACCCAGGATCTGGAGGATGGGAGCTCAAGAATGGGCTTAGGTGGGCTATGACCACATTGGAACAGTCCCCATACAGTTGTTAAGGTGTGCATTTTCTGGGAGGATCCAGAGCTCATGCGTTCTTCTTGGAGAAAGCTGTGACACAGTTTAGAAACCACTTTTCTGGAGTAGGTTAAGGAATGGACCTAAATAATGTCTGTCTTCTTCTCTTTAGAAGAATCTTGAATTCTCTAAATGTTCAAATCTTTAGGGTCTTAGAGATTCAGAGAAGGTGGAAGGATCTGGGTATGTGCAGAGGATGAGTAACAATGATAAAGAGTCAATGGAATTTTGGGGGCCAAATAGAGCTTTTCCTAGGCCAGTGGCTTTGTTTTTTGATCAGGTTGGTGCTTTTGTACATGAGGCTTCAGTGATTATCTTAGCTTTATAAAATGAGCTGTCATGCTTTCTCTCATTTCTCTTTACTCAGGGGTGGGTGTGTGTGTGTGTGTGTGTGTGTGTGTGTGTGTGTGTTGACCTTGCATCATGGTTTCTATAGACAGCAGGGCAATCCTGATCTGGAGAGGCTTGAGCTCCATATTACTGAATCCAGAGGCTCTTGAGGAAATAATCTGTCCACTGATTTGGCAGTAGGAAGTGTCAGTCATCCCAAGTTTTATTTCATAGGCCCACTGTAAAGGATGGAGCCATCCTATCTCTTGACCACTTTTTCTGTAGTTCGTCTCCTGTCAGTGTAACTTCTGTCTCAATGTAAACATGACTCAGTAATCAAGGGACCCTATGGATTAGCTGTAGCCTTAGTGTCCATGAAAACTACCAGAGGGAAGAGAGTAACTGTTCAAGTTTTTGTTTTTTTTTTTAATTGTGGTAAAATACACAAAGCCTAATGTTTTCCGTCTTAATTGTCTTGAGTGTATAGTTCATTGGCATGAAGTACAGTCACATTGTTGCGCAACCGTAGCATTTTTTAACAATGGGTTTTTCTGTGCAGATAACTCTACTGTGCTTAGTCAGAAATTTCTCCCCAGAAAACCGCACTCTTACCCTAAAGACAATATAAGTACAATGTGTCTGCGAAAATAACTGAGCATATCAGTTCACTTTTTATAATTAAAAAAGACTTAGTATTACAACTGCCACCAAATCTGTTACTAAATCTGTCAGGATTCTAATTTATCTTTGGCATATCACACCCCAGAGAGGCAGCCTTTCTTGTGTTAAATCCTCATGTTTCCCTTTTCTGTCTCCTAAGTAACAATCTATTTCGAGGTAGGCTGTAAGACTGAAGGCACCCACTTCAGCGTGCTTGGTTCTGCCAATTCAGCCCAATGGATGTTGGTTGATTACCTACTGTGCTCAGATACGCTGCCTTCAGTTACCTTCAACACCGTGGACCTCAGTCTCTAAAAAAGAGAAGTTTTTAATCTGACAAATAAAAATAGAGGGCATTAATGGGGCACCTGGGTGGCTCAGTCAGTTTAGCGTCTGTCTGCCTTTGGCTCAGGTCATGATCCCAGGGTCCTGGGATAGAGCCCCACGTCAAGCTCCCTGCTAGTGGGGAGTCTCCTTCTCCCTCTGCCCTCCCCCGCCCCCCTGCTCGTGCTCGCTCGCTCGCTCTCTCGCTCTGCTCTCTCTCTGTCTCAAATAAATAAAATCTTTAGAGTTCTTAATGCCCTCTTTTTTTTTTGAAAGATTTTAATTAGTTATAACCTGAGAGGTAGGTATGTTATACCATCCCCATTTTATAGGCAAGGAATCTGAAGCTCAGAGGTTAAATAATAACCTCATGGCAGTAGGGCTGGGATTCAACTTACATTGCCTTTCTATAGAATGCTGTAGAATGCTAGATGCAGTCTAGTGCCGCTCTTACACTTATGAGGACATAAAACTGGGGTTTTATGCACACTTTTGTAGCAAAGCACTGATCTCATGACTTAGAGTTCTGAAAAATAATCGAATCACAATGAGAAAGATACAATACTCTCAGTATCGGTTTTGAATATGTTTCAGAGAAATAACTTTGCAAAGCTTTGAGATAATTATTGCAGAATTGTGGCTTTTAAGGATGAAGGTTTTACTGATCAAAAAATCTTAGTACCCCTTATTCAAATGTTTATTTTTAAAAGTTGAAGAGAGAGAGCTTGCATTCAGAATGCTTCTTAGCACTATGAAGGATAATAGTGTTCAGCTTTGCATGATTTTATTCAAAAGATTTTTTTCAATCTCTAACAATTTTTGGTTCTAGAACATAAGGTACATGAATTTTACATAGCAAAATTATGTAAATGTATGTACACTACTTTCTGTCCAATGGCACTTCTTCCTTCTAAGTTAGGCAGACAGGAAGTAGTTGATCTGATAGTGCGCTAACTGGCTTTGGTGTAAGCCACTCCCTTTACTCCTGTGTGAGAGTATTTGAATGAAAACATCATTTGACATTTCTTATTCAACTCTTTGGTTTTCAGGAAAATTTCTTAGGTTCCTTTAGCAAGATTAAGATGCATACTTTTATTTTTCTTTATTACTTTTGCTGTATTTTATACTTACTGTATGGAGATAATGCCCTTTATACTATAATTTTGAAATGAGCCAAGTCTGTTTTTCATCTTATATCTTTTCAACTCTATGATACAGCTGAGTAATCAGAATGGATCCTCCATTTTTCAAATGAAAAAACTCAGAGAAATGTAAATACCTTTTTCCGAATTCTCAAGGAGAACTAGTGGAGGCAAGGATGATATTTATATGTACTTTAAAATCCTGTGTACGGAGGCAAGGATGATATTTATATGTACTTTAAAATCCTGATGCCTGGGTGGCTCAGTCGGTTAAGCGGCTGCCTTCTGCTCAGGTCATGATCCCGGGGTCCTGGGATCGAGCCCCACGTAGGGCTCTCTGCTCAGCAGGGAGCCTGCTTCTTCTCCCTCTCCCTCTCCCTGCTGCTCTGCCTGCTTGTGCTCTCTCTCTCTCTCTGTCAAATAAATAAATAAACAAAATCTTAAAAAATAAATAAATAAAATAAAATCCTGTGTACGAATTTGCAACAAACCATGCTTATTTGACAGAAAGTTTTCCTTTTTTCTTCATTCTCAGAAGACTGGATGTGCATGGTTCCAGGAGTTAAGTAAGATGAAGATAAGCTTTAAATTCAGGAATGCTTAGTGTAGTCTAGGGTAAAGACACTAGGAAAAATTCCTGAGCTAGAACTACTGTGTTTCATATTACTGGATCCAAAAACTGAATGAAATGATTGTATATGTATTATGTTTACTGCATATAATATATAAATTCCACAATGTCTTGCATGAGAGCTACTTATTTATATGTGCTAGCCATCTCCTTTTGGAATATAAGCTCATAGGTAGAGGAGCAGGATAGAAAAGATACCTTCTCCCCCCACCATTTCCCTAGCAACTTTGTTGAATATTGGGAATATAGATCACTAACAATGTAGAAGCTCCCAGTAGTGATTATTGTGTAGAATGAATACATTTATAGCATGATTATTCTGCTCTTTCCCATTAAAGCCATTCTTTCAGATTGGAATGTGAAACCAAACAGAGAGCCAGCCAATCAGGACTGTTATTTTAATCTATTTGCTTTTTGGTTTTTTTCAGTATTTAAATCTAGGATTTCCATTCAATATAACCCACTAAAAGGATTTAGTTTCATATTATAAAAATGATTTTGGAAAGTAAATAGAGTGATATTAAAGCTCTACTTTTCTTCTTCAGCTTTATTCTTGCTTATTGGCGATGCTGAGTTTGCACAAGGAGAATGTGCTCACCAGCTTGTTTTCCTTCATCTGTGCTGTTGTGTAATGGCCGGCTATGGTCTGAAGTAGTTGTCGTGATAAACTTGGCCATGCCATTTAATAGATTGGGCTCAGGCACCACAGGGTGTGAAATCTAGGTCACTACTCATAAGCAGCCTTGTCCTAGAAACAAGAGGCTTTCTGGTTGTCCCACGTCTTACACAAACGGCTCATCTTCGCACTTGAAATCATTGGCATAATTTGCGTCAGGGATTAAGTTGAGCTCTATGAAATTGCCATTTTTGACCATTCTTTACCTAAAATCATTTTTTGTTTTTCAGCTTAACACTAAGTACAATGAATAAAATCTGTTTAAATTTTAGACTCTTACACTATAATTTCTAAGCCTTTTCATTAAAAAAAAAAATACTACCTGTTAAAAACATGTTCAGTAGTCTTTGAGAATTTATACAGGTAATACCTCTCCGTTGAAGCAACATCATTATCAATGGCAAAGATGATCTACAAGGACAGAGGTGGATTCTAGGACTTAGGAGAGAATGAAGATAAAACACAAGATCCTAACTACAGTAATGCCAGAAGTCTTTGCAGCATGAAGTATGCATCAGAGAGAGGAGTGGTTATGGGGAGAAGGGAAGAGGGATGCTTAGAGGTAAGGTGAATACTCCAGAGGGGTAGAGAATGAGAGGGTGGCAGGCACAGGCCTGTCAGGCCGAGCTGCAGTGGGAGAAAATGGGAGCCAGGGCCCTTAGAAGCAGTGATGATAGCAACATGCTGTAGCACCGAAGTCAGCTCACCTTCCAAGCAGCACAGGTAGGTATCTGGGGAGAGTGAGGAACATAAATGGTTTCTGCTTCCCACTTATCTTAAAAGACTACATTCAAACTCACACCCTGAAAGAGCATGCTGTCTGCTGATGCCTGAAATCATCTATGTGAGGGATGCCGTTTTTGCTTAGCTAATTAGGAAAGTAAAATAGAAATATCCAAAAGAAACAATCCACGCCGTGCTTGTTAAAATTGAATTGTAGTCAACTCAATAATCAAGGGTGGAAGGAGACGCCCTCATTACATCCTTTGGTGGTTGGATATGGGGGCATTATTGAGGAAGGAGAGTACCGAATACCTAAAACTAGGATGATGAGGTATAAGAATGTGAGAATCTTATAATGGGTCTTCCATTTTTCTTGGAATCGCCCGTGTTTGCCTTTTAGAATATACAGAGGTAACGTTTAATTATTGAGGTCCTACTGTATCTTAATGATATCATTTTACATACTTGTATCGTTAAAAGCTAGAATAATCAGAGTAGCTTTTCCCTGGATCTTTCGTTTCCCATACTTGCATTGTGTGACTAGAAGTTTATCTAGCTATGTCAGAAAAGCATCTTGAGGGCATTTACATGGGATGCTCTTGAAGCTTGGTAGTTATTTCCCATTCTTAGCTATTCAGGTTGTTTGTGCCACTTCTGTTTTGGAAGCAGAACCTAATAACTATAAGATTAATAATTACAGCATGTGATTGTTGAAGGTTTAATGGTTAGTGTCATTTACTGTTTGTGACTTTGCATTTCGATAGAGGAGGAATTTTTACTCCTCACTAGTTCACAAAGTTTTTCTTGTGCCAGCTTATGAGAACAATTCTATATGGAAGTGGGATTGTATACCCTTGTTGGCTCTCTCTAGTGTCTTGTGGGTCTCTGCAGAAGAATTGGCGCTTCCTCGAGTTTGGTGTCGTGTGCTTGCTGTTCTCATACTTCTGACAGGCTATGTTGTTGCCTTGGCAACTCTGACTAGGTTTTCACAACTATAATACAGAAAATAGATTTTAAATCTTCAGATTAGAAAATTCCTGGCAGAGGAAACTACACTTTCCCTAGCTTTTGGTTAACACACCATTTTAGTTGAGGCATTTATTTAATTTTAAATGCTGTTATTCTGAAATGAATGTGAAATTCCTGAGATTTCATGTATGATTCAATATTACCATGTGCTTTAATCACAGATCAGCTTCTTTATCGTAGTATACATAGAGCTCTTTAAAAAAAAAAATCCTTTAAATTCTTCACGGTCTTCGGTTTCGATGTTTTAAATTTTTCATGCCTCTGCAGGTGATTCTTCCTTCCCTGTGCCCACCATACCATTTGCTTATTCTTTTCCTCATAATCTTAAAGCCATAGGATGCTCAAAAAGTTCCTCCGGGATGCCTTCCCCACTCCTAGTCTGCCTATGTATTCCCAGTGTGCTGGCAGTTTTTAAGTTGGCCGCCCTAAAGCATTTAACATTCATCCGTGGTAGGACAGAATGCCATGGGGGTCTGCCTGCAGGAGCATCAAGGTCCTCAGGGTAAGAAATCTGACTTTACAGAGCATTGGGATGACACAGGAATTCTCCAGCATATACTGTTGCCAAATAAAATGAACATGAAGAGGTAAAGGGAGGTTCTAGGCTTAAGCAAGAATGGAAAAGAAAGGGATGGAATCATTAGTGTTGGGGATAAAAGAGCAGATGTTAATCAGGTATTTTCTGGTTAACAGCAACCTAAAGAAACATACCTTTCTCTAGTTGAAGATTTATAAGTTGCTTTTCAGGACATAAGTGAATTTATACAATTTCTTACCTCTCAATACAACAGGGATTGATGACCCCCCCCCCAACAGGTGGGGGAATGAATTCTGAAATTTCACGAAAAAATACAGTTTACCCTTGAAAGGTAGAGAAATGGCCATCATTTAGAACCACTTTTAATGTTGACCAGGGAGATTAGCACCCACTGGAGCGTCTGTTCCTATTAAAATAAAAAATCTGAAAAAAAAAAAATTGCAGAAAGAGAGGGGTGGTGAAGGTAAGCATGGTCTTTGGGGGGATGGACAGATCATGCCTAAAATTTAAAAATCCCTAACTTTATAATGCATGTGTTTTCTATAATGTATTTCTCATAGCATATAGGACCTTAATTAAGACATACCTAGCATGACACATAGCAAGATCAATAAATATTTGTGGTTTAACTGGAAGAGACACTATTATTTTCTCTTTTAAAAACAAGTGGCATTTCATGTTATTGATAGTCTTTTCTTTGAGCACATCCTATCCATGAAATAAATGTATTTGCTTCTGCTACATTTGATGATACAAAAAAAAAGAAAGAAATCTAAAAAGACTGCCAAAATAGTGTCACCACCATCTTCAAACTTGAAAAAGTGACTAAAAATGTGAGAAGTTAATACTCAGCATATGGTTTTCTTCAAAAATGGAAAAGCTTGTATAGGAATATTATCTAGCAGCTACTGAAAACTTTAAAAAGGGATTTTGAAAATGAAATCAGTTATAGAACCTTGCCTTTTGTGAAATATGTTATAATTATCTCAATATGAACATAATGTGAAAGTAAATAAAGTATAAGCTGCCCTTTTCCCATAAGGCTTGTCTTTTTTGAGAGGCTTTTTGGAGGAGACCTGCTCCCAGAATAAATATGCCTCTTAACCGGACTTCTCAGCAGTCCACATTAGCATATGAAGTGAGGGCCCATTTTAGTGGTCCAACTTAAAACATCTTTTCCACTATCACTGACAGCTGGAACACACAGAGAATTATGAACAAAAATAGTCTCCAGAAATTCTGAACAAAAATAGTCTCCAGGCATCTCTTACTAGTTACTGCCTAAATATTTTGAATGTAATGTACATTTTTCTGATAAGAAATATTGTGAGACCCTTTTGCAGGGAAGCATTAAAATTGTTTTTAAATCATCTGTAATCTGACCATCTGCACACAGCTACATTAACATTTTGGTAAATATTACTCTGACCTTTATAAACTGTGTGTGTGCACATGCACAAACTTGTATCATTGCATATATGGTTTTACAACCTGCTTTCTTTCCACTGAGTGTTAGAAACATTCTTCTAGAGGGCGCCTGGGTGGCTCAGTCGTTAAGCGTCTGCCTTCGGCTCAGGTCATGATCCCAGGGTCCTGGGATCGAGCCCCACATCGGGCTCCCTGCTCGGCGGAGAGCCTGCTTCTCCCTCTCCCACTCCCCCTGCTTGTGTGCCTGCTCTCACTATCTCTCTCTGTGTCAAATAAATAAATAAAATCTTTAAAAAAAAAAAAACATTCTTCTAGAGCAGTTATGATATCCTTTTGTTTGGAATTTCTGTCAACTTTATGGGCAAAGAAATGAAGGTTTATTGTTCTGATTTGCATTTCTTTGATTACTGGTGATGTTACACATTTCTTACCTGCTTGTTAGCATTTTTCTTCTGTGAATTACATGTTTATTGTGGTATTTTCTATTGGGGTGTTTATCTTCTTTTTATAAATAAAGGATACCTACCTTTTTCTGGTTACTTGTTATAGATATTTTCTCCTTTTAGCATTAGCAATTTAATATTGTTATGGATTTTTGTCATTCATTTAAATCTTTGTTGTTTTGAGAATGCTGATTTCAGAGAGTTGATTTGGGAGTGTCAGTAGGTGGTTCAGAAACCCAAATGTGACCCATCCACTATGAACTCATAAACTGTGAAGACCTGGTGAATCCTAAGGCCTGAGCTCCGGGGTGCAGAGCACACAGCAGCCTCAAAGCTGGGGCAGGATTAAGCCCACTCAGATGCCTTCAGCCTGCGGCATCTAACTAGGTCAGTCTGCAGTGGCCCTGACAGACTGCGGGGCTATTTTTGTCAGTGTTTCTTCTGCCTGCGACAAATTAGAATTGAGAAAAGCTACAGATGCTTCCCATATGGTTGCTATTAGTGAAATTATGTACAGAGGATTTAATTTGAAAAAAGCAAGTAAGTACACTCAAAGTCTTCAGAGACCTAAAGGGCTGTTACGGAGACTTCCAGCTATCAAACCCACGGGGCTTCCTTTCCAGGAAGACGGCTTCATCTTTGTGGTGGCCTCCGTCCAGTTCTTGTGACTGCCAAGGAGGGAGCCTCTTTCCTGGCGTTCATGATTTTGTCTGTCTCCTAATACAGTACTTTATGAAGGATTTGAATGTAATTTTTACCCTCTTCTCCCCCTCCCAACAGATTTTTTTTTTCTTTCCCAAAGAGACATGTAGCCTTTTGCATACTTTGGGGCATTTCCCATTGACCAGTGAACTGAGCAGATAGCTGCCCCAGTTTTTCCTACATCTAGGAAGTAAAGAGTTTTCATTTGCGATCAGCTGTCCTTGTTCTTAGAATGGCTTCGACATAGCAGTGAGCGGGCTGTGATGGTTTATCACTCTAATTGGTCCATTAGATGTACTTGATGTTTCACAGGATTCTAGGGAGAGGAAAAAAATGTTCATCCGCAACAGACTTGTGGAGCCTACTAATGGAGTTTAATATCTATTTTTGCCATCTGTAAAAATGCATTATGGATTCATATTTTAAAGAATTTAAAAAAATTGTAGTGATATTGATCATTAAGTCATCAAATTTAGTTACCTTCTATTAAGGCAATCAGGTGACCTCTGAATTTGATTTCCACTACATTTCCGATCAGGGTGCTTATCCCAGTACATTTGACCAATAAAGAGAATTTACTGCTACATTGTTTTCATTTTATGAGAAATATCATGTTGAAACAATATCATTTGTCTTTTATTTTTTATTTTTATTTTTATTTTTTAAAGATTTTATTTATTTGACAGAGAGAGACACAGCGAGAGAGGGAACACAAGCACGGGGAGTGGGAGACGGAGAAGCAGGCTTCCCACGGAGCAGGGAGCCCGACGCGGGGCTCGATCCCAGGACCCTGGGATCATGACCTGAGCCGAAGGCAGACGCTTAACGACTGAGCCACCCAGGCGCCCGTATCATTTGTCTTTTAAAGAGAATTCTGCAGTCATATAACTTATAAACATACTGTAATGACATTTGTAAAGTGTGTCCCAGATTAATAAATACTGCCAAAAAAAAAAAAAAAAGTCCTTTGTCAAGTAGGTTTGGGAGACACTTACTCCCAAATTTTACTTGCTTACTTTACTATAGAGTGCCTCAAAACATTTAATACAATTCCAGTTTCTCCTCAGAAGAAAAGACATAATTCCTACTATTTTCTAAATGTATTTACTATCAGAACCCTACTTTTTGGGAAGCATCACTCAGAGCCCCCTCTTGATAAATCCTGGGCTATGGAGTAAGCTTTTAAATAAGCAGTTAAGATTATCATTATGATTCATAGCTTAAGAAGCATTTAATGTGGTTACATTTATTTATTTCTCAGTATTTATAGGTATATAAATATCTCTTCCAAGTGCGCAAAACATGTTTCTTGGTGCAAGGTATTGATGAAGAAAGCAGAGGACTCTGATCAAAGATTTGGTAATTTAGGTAGGAAAGCATTAAATAAATAAATATACAGGATACTGGAATGACCCTTTTGGGGAAGAGAAGGAAATGGGGATAGAGAAATGAGGTTCTTGTCTTCAGTTACCAGTGGCTCAGACCATTGTAATATTAGGTTAAGTCATTCTAAGGTCCAACTAAAGAAGCTTTTACTCCATTCAAAATCATGATATTTCACTCTTTAATAAGATAATATTTAGGGGCGCCTGGGTGGCTCAGATGGTTAAGCATCTGCCTTCAGCTCAGGTCATGATCCCAGGGTCCTGGGATCGAGCCCCGCATCAGGCTCCCTGTTTGGCGGAAGCCTGCTTCTCCCTCTCCCTCTACTGCTCCCTCTGCTTGTGCTCTCTTGCTCTGTCAAATAAATAAATAAAATCTTAAAAAAAAAAAAAAAGATAATTTTAGATAGTCTTTATTTTACTTGAGGGGGGAAAGTGTGAACATATTTCTTTTTGGTTTTGTGTTTAACAGCAGTGCCAGTTTCTTAATATGGTTTGAGCTACCAAATACGAGGTCTGCCCTGGTCCCGGGAGAGGAAGGCTGAGCTATTAGGGATGGATCTTTCAAGGTGTAGCTTGAGCTGAGAATAAGAATCTGAAGTCAATTGATGCATGGTGTGGGGAGAGTGCTTCCTGAAATTGCCCGAGCTCATCTCCTGCTCCAGACAGGACAGATTCCATTTCCCTTTGCCACACAGGGCCAACTACTTTCACTCTCAAATTGTCCTTTGCTCAATTCTCGTTTACTTTTGGCCATTTTTACTATTTTATTGAAGTATGGTTGACATGCAATGTTACAGTAGTTTTGACAGCTCTCTGCATTACGTTATGTTCACCCCAAGTGTGGCTATCATCTGGTCACCATACAATGCTATAACAATACCTTTGACTATATTCCCTCTACCGTACCTTTCATCCCTGTGACTTATTCCTTCTCTAACTGGAAGCCTGTACCTCCCACTCTCCTTCACCCATCTTGCCCAGCCCCCAGCCTTCCCCTCACCCCAGCAACCACCAGTTTGTTCTCTGTATTTATGGGTCTATTTTTAGTTTTTTGTTTTGTTTTTTTAAATTCCACATATAAGTGAAATCATATGCTATTTGTCTTTGACTTATCTCACCTAGCATAACCTTTGAGTTCCCTCTATGTTGTCACAAATGGCAAGATCTCATTCTTTTTATGGCTGAATAATATTCCATTGTATGGATACACCACATCTTCTTTATCCATTCATCTGTCGATGGACGCTTAGGTTGCTTCCATAACTTGGCTATTGTAAATAATGTTGCAATAAACAGGGGTGCATATATCTTTTCACATTAGTGTTTTCATTTTCTTGGAGTAAATAGTAGTGGAATGAGAGGACCATACAGTATTTCTGGCAAGGAAACCATCAACAAAAGAAAAATCAACCTACTGAATGGGAAAAGATATTTGCAAATAATATATCCAATAAGGGGTTAATATAAAAAATAAAGAACTTGTACAACTCAACACCCAAAAAGCACATAACCTCATTAAGAGAGAGAGGACCTGAATAGACCTTTGTTCAGAGACCTGTAAGTGGTCAACAGACACATGAAACCATGTTCGGCATCAGGAATCATCAGGGAAAAGTTAAAAAGTCAAACGTCGTCTTATTAAATACCAGTAATGAATAGGGATTCAGTGGCCTTGGTTTAATTTTTTTTTTCCATATAGTGTCTAATCTACAGAAAAGCTGAAAAGTTACAAGAAATTACAAAGAATTCCCATGTGCCCTTCACCCAGTTCCCTGAACGTTAGCATTTGGGGAGATTTATTTTGAATTCTTTCCCTCCCCCCCCAAAAAAAACCAAGCAGTCTTTTCTATAACTATATTACATTTATCAAAATTAAGAAATTATCACTTAAACAATACTGTTGTCTGATCTACAGACCTTATTCAGATTGCACCTTTCGGCCCAGTGATGTCCTTATAGCAAAAGACAATCCAGTATCGTGCCCTGTACTTAGTTGTCATGTCTCTTTACTCTGTAATACTACTTCTTTGGAACCTTTGTTTGTAGTTCATGACGTGGCTGAAGCATTCAGTTACTTTGTAGGATGCCCCTCAATGTGAGTTTGCCTGACGGGTTTCCTCATGATTAGATTGGGGTTATATACGTCTGACAGGAATGCCGTAGAAGTGGTATTTTGTCCTCAGTGTGTCCTGTCAGGAGGCACATGTTGATTTGTCCCAATCCTGGGGATATTATCCTCTGTCAGTCTGTTAAGGTGGTGCCTGCTGGGTTCCTCCACGGTCGAGTTACTGATTTTTGTTATGTAATTAAGTATCTTTTTTTTTTTTTTAAGATTTTATTTATTTATTTGACAGAGAGAGAGATAGCAAGAGCAGGAACACCAGCAGGGGGAATGGGAGAGGGAGAAGCAGGCTTTTTGCCGAGCAGGGAGCCCGATGTGGGACTCGATCCCAGGACCTTGGGATCATGACCTGAGCCGAAGGCAGACGCTTAACGACTGAGCCACCCAGGCGCCCTGTAATTAAGTATCTTATGAGACTATGTAAATATTCTGTTCTTCCTCCTATATTCACCCATTAGTTTCAGTATCAATAATTCTCATTAGTTAATATGTTAGTTGCAAAGTGATGATTTTCTAATTCATTGTACCCTCTACATTTCTTAGTTGGCTTTCTATAAGGAGGAGCTTTCCTTTCTCTCTGACTTGTTTATATCAGTGTAGACTCAGGGATATTTAATTTATTCTATGGATTATAATGCTTTTCTCTAATTACTTATTTTGATAGTCAGATTGTCCCTGATTTAGCCAGTGGGATCCTTTTCAAGTTGATACTCGTGTCCCTTTTTTTTTCCCCTCAATTCATTTTAGAAAGAGCAGGGGAAGGGGCAGAGGGAAAGAGAGAATCTCTTAGCAGAAGCTAAGAAGATCCCTTTTGAAAGTGCATACCAGATTAACCCAAATGTATCCTAAACCTTTCATAGTAGCTAATTATAATTTTTTGATACTAAAACTTCTAGCATAGGGGTGCCTGCGTGGCTCAGCCGGTTGAGCATCAGGCTCTTAGGTTTGGCTTAGGGCATGATCTCAGGGTCGTGGGGAGGAGTGCTTGTCCCTCTCCCTCTGCTCCTCCCCCCACTTGCGTGTGCACTCTCATTCTCTCTGTCTCTAAAATAAATAAAAATATTTTTTAAAAACATAGCATATTAATTTTATAGTAGATTATTTAAATCCCAAAAACTTCAACATGATGGTTGATAGCAATATATTATTATATTTAAAAGAAAATTTAAAGACCAATAACACATCAAGAAAGTTGATCTGTTTTCAGAAGTTATTGTGACTGAGAGTAATAGCTATCATTTGAGTGCTTATTCTATGTAACAGAGTCTAAAATGCTACTGGTAACATGTTTAAATGATAATACTTTCTTCAAAAATGCTAATCCCCTTATAGGTTCAATTATACTACTATTTATGTTTACAACCTTTCTTAATGCTATACCAAGATTTTTGTTTGTTGGTAATGAGAATATGCAGTGCAGTTAGATAGTAATTCTCACTCTGTTGAGTTTGGAAATTGGTAACACCTTTAGGAAATTATTTTTGGTGCTCAGTATCAAAGCCTTAAAACTGTTCTTACCTTTGACCTAATAATTCCTCTTAAAATCTAATCTACAGCTAAAGCTTTATGTATAAAAATAGGGTGAAGAATTGGAATAATTTGAATGTGCAAGGAGATGAAAATAAGCATACTTGAAACATCTGTAAAGAGTTTTTTGACATAGAAGTAATTACTAAAATTTTAGATTAAAATGCTGTGTAAAAAACAATATACACAAAATCGTTTATGTAAAATGCCAAAAAACAGGGCGCCTGGGTGGCTCAGTTGGTTAAAATGCCAAAAAACAGTGTGATCACATCCCTACTTAGCACGTTGACACAAACTTTACCTTCTGCTACATCTTCCAGGTAAGAAGTCTTGGTTCTTTTCCTCACACCTGTTTGGTCCTCTGTCAGCTTGGTCTCAGTAAATGCTCACCCCGATGCCTGGGTGTCCTGTTCGATTCTGCCTTTCTGTCTCCCCCACATCCTATCTAGCGACAAGTCCTGTTGGCACCACCTCCAAAGTGCATCACATCTGCCTCCTGATGTCCGGCTCCACCTACCATTCCTGGTCCAAATTACATGAGCTCTCCGCACATCAGTGACTGCTTCTGCACTGTGTACCATGACCCCCCAGCCAGGCTCTAAACAGCAGCCTGCGCCACCTTTTTAAAATTATGGACCACCTGGCACTCCTCTGCTTAAAACTTTCGTTTTTCTTTGGTATAAAAATCTGTATTACAGGTGACAGTCCCATGCTTTTCTTCTTTCTCACCACATTGTCACCCAGTTGACTTTCTTTTCATTCTCTTAATACTCATTGCTCACTCTGGCCTCAGGACCTTTGTACTAAGCCCTCCATCTCTGCCTGAAACACTCTTTTCTTGGCTTTTGGACTCAAGCTGCACTGCTACTTCCTCAGGAAAGCCTTTCCTGATTCCCCCCTACCTAACCTCTCTTACCCCACCCCCAATATTGTTTTCATAATGTTGATCTTATTTATCAACCTATTCTCTTGTATACTGTCTATCTACATCCACTGAATGGAAGAGTCTTGAAGGACGCCTGGCCCACAGCAGGCACTTGGGAAAGGAATGATCTAGTGAGTGAATCGCTACTGTGTCCGAGGTTGCAGTGAAAGGGGCTCTCTTTGTTTCCAACCAAAGATGGAGCAGTTCCCCTCTAGGAATGTATCCTCCACATGCTGATGATATTTGTGTAACTCTATGGGCAGCCTTGTTGACAACACTGAAAAACTGGAAACAACCTGAAGTTTGGGAATCCGCCACATAAATTACGGTGTTTTCCTACAATTCATTATTGTGCGACCATTAGTAAGGGTGCTTTAGAAACATAGTGGTTGATGAGGAAAGATGTCCAGAACATAAAACATGTTCCACAATTTTATATGAAGATCCCATTTTTTTGTATTCTATGCCTAAATACACATATTTTGAAAAAATCTACAGGAACGGATGCTAAAATATGTACAGTGGTTATGTCTGAATTTTGAGAATGCAGCTTCTTTTAAATGTTTTTGCTTATATTTTCTACACTTACTATTTATTGTCTAATTTATTATCTTTTGAAATATGCACACACACACACACACACACACACCCCAGTACTGCTAAAAATGACTCCAATACTGGGAGCCAGGTCATTGCAATTTAGGATGCTGCCAGAGCTTCAGCTGTGCACAGAGCCTTTCAAGGGGTAGACAGAGGAGTCTACTAACTCTCCCCTCCTGTGGTAATACTGTTAGAGGAGTGTCAGCCATGTGTTTGTGGCTTAGAAGAAGGACAGGCCCTTCTGTGTGGGAGAATCAGGGTAAACTTTATGGGGGATGAAGGCATTTGCGTTGGCCCTTGAAGTATTCAGATGATTGAAGAGACAAACCCCATGGAAAGAAGAGCAGAAGTAAAAGAAAGGAAGGCTGGAAACAAGGAGAGGGAAGGAAATCATGAGGCCTGTTAAAGGAATAACAAGTGCAGCCATTCTGTAAAAACAGGGGCTATCTGGCGGAGTGCTGAGGAGCAATCCTTAAAAAGTAGGTGGAAACACCTTGCAGTAGCCTTCGTTTGGCAAGTAACTGGGATACACGGTAGGTGTTTGAGCAGGAGAATGATGAGCAACTAGAGCTGGTTTTTCAGGCAACCAATCTGACAGTTCCTAGGAATTGAAGGGGAAAGACTGGCCGTGGCAAGTCCTGTCTGGAGGCTAAAGGTGGAAACAAAGCAGTGAAGCGGGTTGAGCCTAGGCTGCTTGCCCAATGTGTCCCATAAGCTGCTAAGCCCGACTCTGTTTAGTAGGGAAAAACCGCACACTACTTGAATGCTCTTATTTCCTAGTAACTTGCCACAGTGTCCTAAATCTCTTCCAGCCTGGCCATGTGTGTAAATTAGGTTGTAAGATTAAAAATGCGTACTTTGGATGTCCACTTGACATTTTTACTTCTCTCCATTCCCCCACTTTCTTGCGGCATTACTGGTGCTCCTCACTGAGGACAGTGTAATGTCTGGGGCTAGTGGGTGGGAGAGAAAAGAGTGAATAATCATAGGCTGGGATATCCAAAAAAGGAAACCTCAAATTGTGTCCTTTTTTTAAAGTGAAAGATATAAGGCATTTTGTACAAGAGTTTTCTTACATATATAGATAATATATTTTGTAATGGAGACATTTCAGCCCCAAATTCTGAAGGTAAATACCTGAAATATTAAATTGGTTTTGGGTCAAAGAAATTAGTAAGTGTCCCTTTTGAAACCAGGTTAAGTTCTTTATCTTCTGCTCTAACTCAGGACTCCAGCTGTCAGTCTCTCCCATTAATCCTCCATGTCCATGAAATCCCCTCTGAAACACGTTGTAATCACAGAAATTCACAACAAAAGATGGGAGAGCTCAGATAATATTTGGTTACAAATCCCTCATGTGGAAGTGGACATGTAAACCTTTCAGAAGTCATTAAAAAAAAAAAAAAAAAAACTGCTTGGAGAGGTAGTAGCTAGGCAGAAATTCTTCTCCTTGAATGAAGCAATTGACCCTTCCTAGCAGCTTTAGCCCCCGTGATCCAGACTGGGCAACTTGACTTTGCTGAAATGTTTAGTAAGAACTCTTACTTCAGGCATAAAAATTTTTAAATAACTTCCATGTAGTTATCCCTAAACTGCTGTGCCTCACAGCAGGTGCCCCAGAAAAGCTGGTTATAGCTGGTGACATGACTAGTGGGGTGAGAAGAAAAGTTTAGTCACCAGCAAAATGAGAAGGTATCAATGTAAAATAAAAGTATCTCTTATTAGTTTGGTGAAAAATAGAGTTTTGGCCATTCCTATGAAGTGTAGACAGAAAGGAAAATTGTTTCGGCAGTTTGAGGTCAGCATAGAGGATTTTGGGGTTATGTGAATGCGGATTTTGAGAAACAAACAAGCATGTTGTGCTTCTTTAAGGAAAACATTCTTGTATGGAATACATTTTTTATGGAATTGAGTGAATTTCTCAAATAATCAGCCTGTGTATCTTTTGTCACTGTCCAAGGTACTTTAAAAAGGAGGCTAAAAAAGCTGCATATTCCTGGATTTTCCAGCATCTTAAAGATTGTGGCCACTGGGGACTGTCTAAAGGAAAAAGAGAATGGAATAAGATAACTTAGAGGAAGGAAAGTAAAACAGAATGCTGGGTGCATTGTAAAGGTTGAAAATAAATAAATTACCTCCCGAACCTATACTCTACTTTTTGAACATAGAGGAAATAGAAAAATCAAGAATTAAGATGGGGGTCTGGAGAAAGTGACACACTGCAATATTCCTCAGTTGACATTGGGATTAGAAGCAAGTCGCTGTGGGATTTGAAGCAGTTCAGAAGTCTTCAAGTAAGATCCACCATGATCAGAATCAGTGTGTGGCAGGCAGTCTGAATGAAGTAGGTCTTTTAATTATGCATACCAAATAATAATTATGCATACGAAATCTATATGATTTTAGCTTTTAAAAATTTCAGCAATAAAGCATAAGTTCCTTTATAAAATGAATCTCTGCTTTTACTTTTCCAGAACTATAAAGCATAAACAAAATCTATTTCTTAGTATTTGCCTCTTAAAATAGCAATAGCTATGGTCCCAGCATTTTATACTAAACACTAAATTCTACCAAACACCAAGAGATTTTAAACTGTACCATTTTGATAGTTGTGATAATCAAATTTAGTATATGTGATTTTTTTATGTAAAATATTTGAAAGTCTGCAGGAAAACATTTTAAATTCTTATGAACAGTGAGAATACTCTATAAGTACTGTGTTTTTCTAATCTGAGGGTTTAGCCTGTCCATGTTCTGTAAACTATTGGTAGAACAATTAGATCTTCACCTATATCTTGCTATATTCATTTATATATGTATTATGATGTACACACACCCACCCTTTTGATGTTTTCTAAGGAGTGCAAAACAGTGCTGTATCACACAATTTTCTGTGGAATAAAGCTTTGTTAAAAAAAATAATAAAGGCAGAAAAGCTACCAGATATCTCATAATCTCATGCAATCCTTGATGCAGCTTAAAAATTCCCATTTTATAAGAACTGTTTTTTTCTGTGAGTAGCCAAAAGTTAAGAAGGAGAACTAGGAGAGAACAAAGAGGAAGCAGGGTGACAAATTAGCAGATTTGGTGAGAGAGAAAATGCTAAAGGACAGGAGCTTCTTCCACATTTTACCACGTCAAGACAAGGTGCTCTGCGGTTTTAAGGGTAACGGGAGGGACTCAGGTTGGACCAAGAACCGATGAATCATCATCTCTGCTCCAGAGCAATTTTCGGGGGCCTCTGAGGGAAGCGGGGGGCAGGTGGGGGCCAGTGAACGGGAAATGAGAAAGTAAACAAAAGGGAAGAGGCTGGATTCCTCAGAGTTGTCCTAAACTGTTCTGTAGTCAAGTTGATAATTCACCAACTGCCATTATAAAATAAAACTGTGCCATGTTTTATACTAGGTATACTATATACTAAGTATATATAGTAGGTAATATAAACAATAAATATTAATTTCCCTTTAATGTTTCAGGATTTATGTATTTATTACTTTTTAGAACTTAACATTTTTTAAAAGTGATTTCCATTCCCTTAAATCTGAACAATGAACTGGCATTTGTGCCTTCATCCGTCAGCCAGGGTCCTGCATCGATGCAGTTTTGGTGTGTGGGGTTAGGAAGGATCTTTCTCAGACCGCTACTGTGCAGTTAGAGGGGAGATGCTCCGTCGCTGATGGTGCCCCACACTGGGGCATACGCATCTCCTTGAGCCTCTCGTCATATAAAACCCTTTATTCTCTTTCCTCCCTTGTTAGCATTCAGCTGTTTTTTCCTGGATGAATGCATCACCATTTAGTTACAAACTGTTGTTCCGAAGGGAAGAGTGGCACAGTGTCTCCACACAATGTCACCTCCTGTCTTCGCCGCCTGCCTTCTCTCCTCGTGGTACCAGTCCTTTCCCATCAGCAGGCGACGCTGGCCTCGTGCTTCCTGGGCGCTCGGAAGTGAGAAGTCACCTCCATAGGGTGCAGATGCTGCAGCAGGTCATGGTGTAGTGGTTAGGCCTCTAGTTCCACAAGTTACTCCCCTTCCCCTTAACAGAGGGTCCTCCTCTGTAAAACTGCATGATAACAGTGTCGTGAGATGAGACCAGTTCCTATGTGTACAGGGCCTTAGAACAACCTCTGGCATATACTAGACGATCAGGAGTTTAAGGAGTTATTTGTATTTCCTGTGGCATGGCGGAAGGAATCGGTGCTTCATGTGGCAGATTTATCTTCTGTTACCCCTTCTCTTTCCCACCTGTCCATCTCAGATACATATACCACCGATCACAGTGCGGAAGGATGGATGTGATGGCAGGGATAGGCACTATGGATAATTTCTGAGGATTTGATCGAAAGTAGCACCAGAAGAGGCTTGGGGGAAGTAGCCAGATAAGGGGAGGAGAAGATTCTTCCAAGGAGTGGCGGCAGCGCGTACGACATTGATGGTACCTGGGGAACCAAGTTCTGGGAAGTGCAGCTCACCAAAGCCATATGTAAGGCTGGAGGGGAGACTGCCAAGTAGGCCCGCAGTAGGTGATGCTGTGGGTCATGGAGAGCAGGACTTCCATGCCAAGGGGGCTGGAGTTTATCCCAGGAAAACTGAGGCATTCAAAGAAATTGCATGGTCATATTTGCATTCTAGATAATGGGAGTGTCAAAGCTGTCAGTGACTGGTTGTGGTGGGTCATCCATAGACCAGTGAGGAGACCCTCATGACAACTTCCTGTCCCCTGAAACCTGCTTCTAATCTTCCATCAACTGGGAAACAGATAACCGAGCTAGTTACATTTGAGTCTGAAATATGAATATGTAGATTGAGGGAGGGAATGAAAGGTTTTTTAATTTGCAAATAGGAATTATGTTTTGTTTGATACATTCCTGGTTCCTGTCTTTGTTCTATTTAAATGAGCTGTCAGGTAATTTAGGGTCTCAGTCTTTTTTTTTTTTTTTTAAAGATTTTATTTATTTATTTGAGAGAGAGAGAGAACACATGAGAGGGGATAGGGTCAGAGGGCGAAGCAGACTCCCTGCCGAGCAGGGAGCCTGATGGGGGACTCGATCCAGGGACTCCAGGATCATGACCTGAGCCGAAGGCAGTCGCTTAACCAACTGAGACACCCAGGTGCCCCAGGGTCTCAGTCTTAATAGAGCCCTACCAAATATATGGGTATGGAATTAGGAGAATAAGTTGACATTTTAATAACCTGTCTCAAAAATTCCTAGAAGCCAACATACCTCTTTGGTTAGTGCTTATTACTGTCTCATGAATTTGGTTGCTTTGATGAGGAAGAACTGGAGAATTCTTCCACTTCTTTAGACATGCAGGCAGTATTTGAATATTAATCATACCCCAGCCATTGTACCAAACACGAGCACAGAGAAGTTTGTAAGGCTTGGTTTATGACTTCCAGTCCCAGCGTAACGAACATGGACCTGCCTTTCCTGTGGTGTCCATCCCATGTCCCTCTAGCAGCATTAAGGTCTACTGGGGAAAAAGAAAAAGAAAACAGTGCAACAGTTGGAAGACATGAGGGAAATAAACAGAGACACAGCAGGAGAAGATGCCCTCTCTAGCATCCCTACTGCACTAGCCCTGCTTGGAGGGAAAGCAAGAGGAAAAGATCACCATTGATTTGAAGCCACTAGAGCTGTGATTTTTTTTTTTTTTTAACCACGGGTTATTTTGCCCCCCTCTACCCTCCCAGGGACATTTGACCATGTCTAAAGACATTTTTTTTTATCATCTTAACTCTGGGTGGGGGTGCTTGTGGTGATGGTGCTGTGGCATACAGAATGTCCTAGAATGCTGCTGACTATCCTATAATGTCCTACAAAGCTCCCTCCCCATCCCCTGCCACCCACAGCAAAGATTATCCAGTCTAAAATGTCAGTAGTACCAGGGTCGAGAAGCCTTACACTAGAGATGTTGTCTATACGGGCTACTTTTGAAAATGTAAGCAACTGGTTGGGGAAGACGGTTGGCACTGAGGCAGCTGTGGAGATGTTGGGGTGGGGCTGAACTGCAGCTGGCCTTCCACTGGCCCTACTAAGTAGTCTTTAGTTCTGAGGGTGTTAAAAAAAGGTTGATTGCCAAGTCCAGTGGGTGCTTGACCCACAAACATCTTAGAAATCCTATGTGTCCGGTTTCTTTAGTGGGTCAATTCCTACTCAGAAGGGCTTAAAAGGTTTTATTTTCTTCTATTTTTTTTTTTTTTTTTAAAGATTTTTTATTTATTTATTTGAGAGAGAGAGAATGAGAGACAGAGAGCATGAGAGGGAGGAGGGTCAGAGGGAGAAGCAGACTCCCTGCCGAGCAGGGAGCCTGATGCGGGACTCGATCCCGGGACTCCAGGATCATGACCTGAGCCGAAGGCAGTCGCTTAACCAACTGAGCCACCCAGGCGTCCCTTATTTTCTTCTAAAAATTATATTTCTTCCTTCAAATTGGGCCGATTGCTTGCCCAAACTCATTAAGTTAACTGGTTTTAATGAAAGTATTCTGGCCCCCATGCCAACACATGTGTTTAAATCGTATAGGGGCCCAGCAAGGACTTGACAGGATCCTTTTTCCTCAGTTTCCCCTCTATGCCCTTAGACAAAAGCCATTCTGAAGATAAGCCCAAGGTAAAATTATGATAGAAATGTTGAGTTCAAAGTTTACAGTGTAATTTATCACCCGCTTAAAAAAAAAAAAAAAGATCAGTATAGGTCCCAGAATTTATCTAGAAATCATTTCTGAAACTCCAGCATTTATATTCATTGATTGTTCCTTTCCTCTGGGAAGACCTTCCGAATTTCCAAACCTTGCTAAATAAAGCAGCCAGTCTTTTGGAACCTCCTGAAGAGCCGCGAAACTTCATTTCATGCAGTTTTTCAACAGCTCCATGTATGTTCTCAGTGAAGGGCGAAAAAGAACAGAGGTCTCTCTGCTTGACTGATCCTAAATGATCGTGGGAACAAAATCAGCCATAATCTTCAGGGTTTTAAATGTCATTTTTAATACATCAGGAAACCAAAATGCAGAAGAGTTTGGGAAGAAAAAAAAATAACAGATGGTTTTGGAAAACAATTAAGTTTTTAATATGTGCTTAACGCACATCCTGGTTGGGGCCCCAGCGGAGTTTGAATCCCTGAGCTTGAACTGATACGTAACAACCATTTCCTAACCAGGGAAGGCCTCCCCTGCTCCCAGCCCACACCCGTTTGAGCTTCACTGGCTCTTTTGAACTGAAACCATTCTCACTTTTTACTTGGTTCAGTGAACAAGGTTACTGTTTAAAAACTGTGGCGGGGGAGTTGTGGTTCTCACTGCCCTCATGCCCCACCCCCCTCAAGTGTACCTCAAGCTGTGGGAGGCCTAATACTTAGGATGATTAAAAGGGCCCTTCACTGACTGGTGTTTGCCTGGCGGAGGAACTCAAAGCACGAAGAGGGAGACATGCAGATATGTTGCAGCCTATTCAAGAAAGAAGGATTTTAGGATGGAAGACACTAAGCCGGACTGTAAGTTCTTGGACTCAACATGTGTTTTAAAACTCTGAATAAGGAAATTCAGGAATCAGACCATCTCTAAACCAGTTTTTAACACTTAAGACAGGCACAAGTACACCGCAGAAAATCTTTTGTTTTGTTTCAGGGAAAAACACCTTACTGGTTTTAAGGTTCTTCGAAAAAGGAGTGGGAAGTTTAATTAAACGGAATAAGCTCTGTTATGTTCTGTAGATGATGGATTTATACTTCTGTCTTCGTTTGTCCTGGAGCCATGTGATAGCTTCTATGAAAATTATAGGCAAACCACCATTCTTCTCCATTTTCCATGTTCCTACTTTTTTCTCTTTTGGGAAAAACCAAAATGAAGGCCCTAACAACGCCTAGGGTCTCCTTTACTAAGTGCTGGATGTAGACTGTAGCAGGCTACACACGCAGTTGTGCTGTTGTCCAAAGACAATTTTAGCACATAATTTATTGTTGATATTTTAAAAACATTTGACACTTTATTATTTAAGTAATCTCTTCGCCCAACATGGGGCTCGAACTCACAACCCCAAGATCAAGTTGTGTGCTCTACCAGCTGAGCCAGCCAGACGTCCCTGATGATTTCTAAATGCACTTATATTTGTATCTGGAACAGATCAGGAGAATTTGGGGAAATGATTGCTTTCCTACTTAGAGTGGTATTTTTGGGAAGTGTTGTTTTTCCCTGCTTAACAAGAAAAGTCCTACTTCTCTTGCCTACCTCTTGGTTTCCTAGTTTTTTAATCAAGCATTGCCTCTATTTTCTTCTTAGATTTCTCCTCACCAGAATGCTTTTGTTTTCGTGGCATATAAAGTGAATCACATGGCCTTTACAGAGAGAAGCACAGGCACTGGAATCTTATATACTACATTTTGAAGTTATTTTTATCTCATTTTCTTCTCTAGAAATGTAGCTGTTTTATTCAGTTTAATTCTTAAGAGTAATAAAAATGCTTTATTCACTAAATTATTTGTCCTCATAAAATATTATAGATCTTCATTTTCATAGGTAATATTTGCAAATTTTATAATAAAAACACATTTGATCTAGGGACGAAATGTTACATGTAGTGTCAGGATCCAATAACCATTAGGAGATAGATTGTAGTGTGAATAAATGGTTTGCTTTTGTTATTTTAGGATTATAAAATAAGGAGTCAGAGTGGCATATTAGACATGTCTTTGGAACTGGACCTGACTTTTCCTTATAGCTCTATGACGTCAGACAAGTTACTTATATTCTATAAGTGGTGTTGGTATCATTATTATACAGTGGGAATAATCTCTAATTTGCAGGATTGTATGTACTTGAAAGAAGTAGTAAAATGCCTTACTTAATGCCCAGTTTCCCAGAAAAAAAAAATACATGTTATTAATACATGTATTAACTCATTTTCAGTTCCGTTAACTCACTTCCAAATTCATTTTGTACTTAATGACTCTTTTTTTTTTTTTAAAGATTTTATTTATTTATTTGACAGAGAGAGACACAGCGAGAGCAGAAACACAAGCAGGGGGAGTGGGAGAGGGAGAAGCAGGCTTCCCGCAGAGCAGGGAGCCCGATGCGGGGCTCGATCCCAGGACCCTGGGATCATGACCTGAGCCGAAGGCAGACGCTTAACGACTGAGCCACCCAGGGGCCCCACTTAATGACTCTTTTACAGAGACCTACCTTTCCCTGCGGAAAGCATATTTACATATAGTACTAAAGTCTTAGGATTAGACATAGTTGCATACCTAATAAGCACTGGTTTTCATAATGAATTATTTAAATGTGATAGAATAAGATTGCTTGAATCCAATGAAATACAGGTTAGTCAGTAAGAAAATTGGATACGTGTCTCTGTACACTTTATGTGGCATCCTCTCTGCCCATTCATAGAAGCCCATGCAGCTGTGGGTGCAGAACCACCTGACGGAATAATGTTTACTGTCTGTTTTCCCACTACAACGCATGCTTGATGACGGCAGGGAGTTTTGTCTGTTTTGTTCACTGCTGTGTCCCAAGCACCTACGACACTGCCGGCCAGCCAGGGGACATTTTATCTAGTCGGTTTATCAAATTAATGCATCAGTCCCTAGTCTTCAGTAGGGCCACACCTACTCTTTATAAAACACACAAAATAACAAATGAGGATACAGTTTTATATATAAAATAAAGAGTCTCACTGCATGAGAACCTAGTGGTTATTTCTGTGGTTGATAAAGCGCTAGTGGTTTGTCCAACTTCTGGAAGAAAAGAAAAAGTCAGCAGGAAATGTTACTATCTTCTGTTACAGATGATTAACCGTGTGCCAAGCAGAACAGAGAACCAAAAAGTTTACTTCCTTTGTGAAAAATTGTTAGAGTAAGGACTCTCGTGAAATAATTTCATGATAAAATGCCAGGTCATAGGCCAAATAAGCTCCTTCCTCTAAACCCTGGGCGAGGTCGTGCTCTGCTCTGAAGGGACAGCCCCTTCCAGACACTCAGTGATGATCCACACCCCCTGGCAAACTCAACCTCCTTCACCAGGAATTTTATGTTGTCCTATTTTTTAAAAGCTAAAAATTATGTTAAATGATGCTTTGGAAAAACACTAGGCATTCTCAAAGTTACATCGAATCTCTACTTCTGTCAAGAAGATAAAATGTTGCACTTTATAGTCAAAAGACCAGATTTCCACACTCACCTCTAACACTGTCGGTGTGACCACAGGCAAATCCCATTTAACCCCCTGAGCCTCCCTGTCCCCTACCCCGGCCACAGTCATGCCTGCCCTAATCAGGTTAAGATGGCCAAGTGAGTTTATACCCAAGAAAGTGATTTGTAATCCATAAAGCAAGTTATACAGTGGTACTTAAAGATATACTAAAAAACAATGTAAGTTATTTCCTTAAATGAAAAATTTAATCACTTTATGACCATATATATATGTATATATATATATATATATATATATTCTGTATTTGTCAAAGTATCATTAATTAGGGGAGGAAAACCCCACCAAAATAGTAAGCAGACCAAGGTACAGTTTTTAATGCCATATATGTACATTTATTTTTTAATTTAGAAAACACTGTAGCATAGTGGTTAAGATACTAGATTTTAAAGTCAAATTGATGATGATTTTACCCATGATTTAGCCATATATGTTGGACAAATTTCTTAACCTTTTTGAGCCTTGACTTGTCTCTGTACAGTGGGGAGAGTATTACCTAAATGCAGGCTTACTGTGAGGAATAAATTGAATGACACAAAGTGCTTAAAGCATCTAGTACAGTCTGGAACATAATAGAGTTCAATAAATGGTGATTGTGTTTGTATAGTTAATATTTTTTAATTCTCTATAAACATTGAATATATGATTTGCCTTTTAAATCATACAGTACCAAACTTTTAAATGTATTAGTTAACCACTACTACTCTATGTAAAAATCTAGTAGAAATTTTCCCAAAGAAAATGATCCTCTGATTTTCCATAACTTTTACTTTTCTGAGTCTGAGGATATTTAGATTAACTGGTCTTTGAAACAAACATCAATATAATTAAAGTTTCCAAATACTATCATTCACTCACCTAAACCACCTGAGATCTGAAAGTATGTTAAATGGGGTTTAACTTACCCCTCCATAGCAAAACACACAGATGTTCATAAGGGAAGAGCTTGGGCAGGGGTGTTTCTTTGTTTTTTCTTTTTAAAGATTTGATTTATTTGAGAGCGAGTGAAAGCGAAAGAGATCACAGGGAGAGGGAGAAGCAGACTCGCCACTGAGCAGAGAGGCCAGTGTGGGGCTAGATCCCCAGATGCTGGGATCATGACCTGAGCCAAAGGCAGACAGTTAACTGACTGAGCCACCCAGGCATCCTGGGCAGGGGTGTTTCAAAGGCAGAAGTTAAGAATTCTCTTTCTTGAGAAATGCCTGTTGCCAGTGAATCTTCTATGCTGTCCAGCCAGAGTTTCTCAAGTTGAAACATAAAAATCTGCTGGATGTGTTCTAGAAATGAAATAGAATGAAAGGCCGGGGGAAGACTGTAATCAATAAGAAGGGCATCAAGGTAGTAATGCATATTGTCACACAACCTGAAGATGTTAAAGTTCCAAGATGGACCTCGTATAGTCTAAAATGCACATCATAGGGGCACCTAGGTGGCTCTGTCAGTTGAGCATCCGACTCTTGATTTCGTCTCAGGTCATGAGCTCAGGGTTGTGAGATTGAGCCCTGTGTTAGGCTCCACACTTAGGGGAGGGTCTGCTTGAGATCCAGTCCTTCTCCTCCTGCCCCTCCCCCCACTCTCTCTCACTCGCTCTCAAATAAATAAATAAATCTTTAAAAAAATAAAATGCACATCATATTAAAAGTCACCAATCCTTTCTCAGAGCATTTCACTGAGTCATTGTCTGGTGAATATTCTCTGAACTGAAGTTTTAGTACTGAATTGCAAGCATTTGTATACTGTCTTGACAATATAATTTACTTTTCTTATCAGAACCTCAAGGTGATATGAAATAGATAAATTTCAATTGAACTATAAACCAATTTCAAAACTTAGGTCAAGCTTTTAACATATGGGACTCTTTCTCCATTAGAAATACTTTTCTACAAGACCTAGTCTATTTAAAAAGATAATGCCATAATCCATTTCTGGATTATAATCTGTTAGGTTATGTAAATAAATTCTTAGTATCTTATCACAGAATAAAATAATGTTGCCTGAGCAGCAAGTAACATATGATGAAAGACCAAGAAGGTAAAGTTAATATTTAAGCTTTCCATTTACTTAATCTGGTATTAGCGATGCAAAGTTGCCCTGGTTTTCTGTAACACAAGAGTTACAAAGTACTGTCAAAGATTAACATTCTTTTTTTTTTTTAAAGATATTTTTTTTTATTTATTTGACAGAGAGATAGAGAGCACAAGTAGGCAGAGCAGCAGGCAGAGTGGAAAGGGAGAAGCAGGCTCTCTGCTGACCAGGGAGCCTGATGTGGGGCTCGATCGCAGGACCCTGGGATCATGACCTGAGCCGAAGGCAGACACTTAACCGACTGAGCCACCCAGGCGCCCCAAAGATTAACATTCTTATATAACATTTTATTAAGAATTCTCTGAATATTTGAATTTTGTGTTTTCTGGTAATCAAAATACATAATTTAGATATGTAAGTATTTAAGTTTAATCTTTTTATAATTAAATGCTATCAATACTAGCCAACAGTTACACTCAAGGTAAAAAATAAAACAAGTGTGTCAGTCAAGAATTTTAGTTGGATCAAAAAAATTATCAAGAACTAAGTGAAAGGAGGGGGTGGGGGTATGGGTTAGCCTGGTGATGGGTATTAAAGAGGGCACGTTCTGCATGGAGCACTGGGTGTTATGCACAAACAATGAATCATGGAACACTATATCAAAAACTAATGATGTAATGTATGGTGATTAACATAACATAAAAAAAAAGAACTAAGTGAAAGCTGTTTAACATACATGAATTCTATCTATACATATATGAGAGTTCTCTTAGCTCTTAAATACATGGAGTTTGGCATATTAAGCATTCTTAAGTACATTCTTAAATATTTATGTATTTTTTAGAAGTATTTTTGCAGGTATATGGTGGGTATTAGGAATAAGATGGACCCTTGTACTAAAGTAGCTCTCAATCGTGTCAATTTTGTATGGTGTTTTAGACTTCTCATATAAATTACAAAATCGGTAACCAATAGCAACAGAGTTAACTAAAATCCTGCTGTGAGCACCTAAGAAATACACACACCTGAGAATGCATGAAGTGGAAATGATGTGATTCATCCGGTCTAGAGAAGGGCTGTGTTCTGCAGGAACTGTTAAATCAATTGTGCTGAAGGCTTAAAGCTGTTCGTTGTTTGTTTTGTTTTGTTTTGTTTTCTTAATTTTGAGATGGATCTTGGATTTTGCTTTATTGAGCTGTGTGTCACAACACCTAATAAAACAGCCGTCCCACAGCTACCTCACAGCAACAGATGAGTTAAATGGCCCACTGCGGGGGTGAGGCTGGGTTCTCCAGGTCGCAGCCCAGGAAACTGTAAATGTGCTGGTACAGGTATATTTCATTTTACTGTGCTTTGCAGATAATGCTTTTCTTTCTTTCTTTCTTTCTTTCTTTTAAACAAATTGAAGGTTTCTGGCAACCCTTCATCCATCAAGTCTATCAATGCCATTTTTTCCAACAGCATTTGCTCCCTTCATGTCTCTGCATTACAGTTTGGTAATTCTTACAATAACTCAAACATTTTCATTATTATATTTGTTATGGTGATCTGTGACCTTTGATGTTACTACCATTGTTTTAGGGCACCTCAAACTGCACCTGCAAGACAGTGAACTTAATAAATGGGGGTATTCTGACTGCTCCGCGACCAGCCATTCCCCCGTCTTCCCCTCCTGGGGCCCCCCTAATCCCTGAGACACAACATGTTGAAATTAGCCCAATTAATAACCCTACAGTGACCTCTCAGTGTTCAAGTGAAAGCTGAGATAGGCCAAAAGCTAGGCCTCTTAAGCCAAATAATTAGCAACGTTGTGAATGTAAAGGAAAAGTTTCATCAAGGTAATTAAAAGCACTACCCCAGTGAACACATGAATGACAAGAAAGTGAAACTGCTTTACGTTGATATGGGGAAAGTGAGTGGTCTGGATAGAAGATCAAACCAGCCACCAGATTCCTTTCAGCCAAAGCCTAATTCAGAGCAAGGCCCTAACTCTCCTCCATTCTGTGAAGGCTGGAGAGGCGAGGAAGCTGCAGAAGAAAGTTTGAAGCCAGCAGAGGTTGGTTCATGAGGTTTAAGGGAAGAAGCCGTCTCCATAACGGAAAAGTGCAGGGTGAAGCAGCAGGTGCGGATGTAGAAGCTGCAGCAAGTTCTCCAGAAGGTCTGGCTGAGATCGTTCATGAAGCTGGCTACGCTAGACAGCAGATTCTCAATGTAGATGAAATGCCTTCTGTTGGAAGAAGATGCCATCTAGGACTTCCTTAGCTAGAGAGAAGTCACTCCCTGGCTTCAAAGCTTCAAAAGATAGGCTGACTCTAGTTAGTGACTTTCAGTTGAAGCCGGTGCTCGTTTATCATTCCAATTATCCCAGGGCCCTTAAGAATTACACTGAATCTACTCTGCCTGTGTTTCATAAATAGAACAACAAAGCCTGGATGACAGCCCATCTGTTTACACCATGGTTTACTGAATATTTTAAGCCCACTGTTGAGATCTGCTTAGAAAAAAAAAAAAAACTTCTTTCAAAATACTCCTGCTAATTGACAATGCACCTGGTCACCCAAGAGCTCTGGGGGAGATGAAAAGAATTGTTTTCCAGCCTGCTAACACCGTAGCCATTCTGCAGCCCATGAATCAAGGAATCATTTCAGCTTTCACATCTTCTTATTTAAGATGTACATTTCAGGGGCTCCTGGGTGGCTCAGTCGGTTAAGCGTCTGCCTTCGACTCAGGTCATGATCCCAGGGTCCTGGGATCAAACCCCGCACTGGGCTCCTTGCTCAGCAGGGAGCCTGCTTGTGCTCACTTTCTCTCTCTGTCTCTCTGACAAATAAATAAATAAAATCTTAAAAAAAAAAAGCAATACATTTCATAAGGCTGTAGCTGCCATAGATAGTGATTCCTCTGATGGATCTGGGCAATTCAGTTGAAAACCTTCTGGAAAGGATTCACCATTCTAGATGCCATTAAGAATATTTGTGAATATAAGATCTTGGCCAAAAAAATAAAAATAATAGGGGCGCCTGGGTGGCTCAGTTGGTTAAGCGACTGCCTTCGGCTCAGGTCGTGATCCTGGAGTCCCGGGATCGAGTCCCGCATCGGGCTCCCTGCTCGGCAGGGGGCCTGCTTCTCCCTCTGACCCTCTCCCCTCTCATGTGCTCTCTCTCTCTATCTCATTCTCTCTCTCAAAATAAATAAATAAAATCTTTCACCATTCTAGATTCCATTAAGAATATTTGTGATTCATGGAAAGAGGCCAAAATACCCACATGAACAGGAGTTTGGAAGAAGCTGATTCCACCCCTTATGGGTGACTGTGAGCGTTCAGGACTGCAGTGGAGGAAGTAACCACAGATGTGGTGGGCACAGCAGGAGAACTAGAATTAGCAATGGAGCCTGAAGATGGGACTGAACTGCTGCCATCTCATGATCAGTCTTGAACGGATGAGGAGCTGCTGCTTATGGATGAGCAAAGAAAGTGATTTCTTGAGATGGAATCTACTCCTGGTGAAGATACCATGAAGATTGTTGAAGTGACAACTAAGAATTTAGACTATTATATAAACTTAGATGATAAAGCAGCGGCAGGGTTTGAGAGGACTGACTCCAATTTTGAAAGAAAGTTCTACTGTGGATAAATGCTATCAAACAGCATGGCATGCTACCAAGAAATGTGTCGTGAAAAGAAGAGTCAATCAATGTAGCAAACTTTATCATTGGCTCATTTTAAGAAATTACTGCAGCCACCCCAACCTTCAACAACCACCACCCTGATGAGTCAACAACCGTCGACATCAAGGCAAAACTCTCCACCAGTAGAAAGGTTAGGATTCACTGAAAACTCAGATGATGTCTAGCATTTTTTTTAGTAATAAAGTATTTTTTAATTATAGTAAGTACATTGTTTTCTTAGACATAAAGCGTTGCACACTTAGTAGACTATAGTGTAAACATAACTTTTATATGTACTGGGAAAGCAAAACATTCATTTGACTTGCTTTGTTGTGTTATTGGCTCTTTGTGGTGTCTGGAAGTGAACCTGCAAAATCTTTGAGATATGCCTATGTTGAGAGTTAGGGACATGACTGAGGACCCTTCCTTCCTAGAGGGTTTTGCAAATGAAAAAACAGTAGGATAGACTCGTTTCCTTTTGCTGTCTGATATGTAAATGGATTTTTGGTGGGGGCACCTGGGTGGCTCAGTGGGTTAAGCATCCAACTCCTAATACGGGCTCCAGTCATGAGATCAAGCCCCGCATGAGGCTCTGTGCTGGGCATGGAGCCTGCTTGAGATTCTCTCTCTCCCTCTCCCACCCCACCCCCCTTGCATGCACATTCTCTCTCTCAAAAAATAAAATAAAATAAAAACAAACTCAATGGAAGTTCAGACCTTCTCTTCAGAGCAACACAGAAAAAAATGGTTTTTGGTGAAGAATTGGGAAGATCAACTAATTTCTAGCAACAAAAATGTTTATTTTTCAATCTTTTTGTAAACCTGCTTCCTAAGTGTGTGTGTGTGTGTGTGTGTGTGTATGTATTTTTTCTTTTAATTACCAAAGTCTAATGAAACATCACAGAAAGTTTGGCACAAACAGAAAGGAAAGACCACCCATAATCCCATCACCCTGACGTAGCTATATCAATTTTCATGTATTCCCCTTCAGCATCAGTGTGCACATGTATCATTTAATTATTCTCATTAGGGTTACATTATGAGCATGCATGGTACTGCCTTACTTTTAGTACTTTTATTTTTACTGGTTAGATAATAATCCATGGAAGGAACATTCTCCCATTGACTATTGTTGCTTTTGAGTTTTGACCGTTGTAAACGGTTGTTGGGGAGGAAAAACATTTCCTTTACTCTCTTAGGTTAAGTCCCTGAGGGCCTGTGAATTGAACTAACAAAGGGCAGATTAACCAGAGAAAAGGTGCACAGTTTTTATTTTTACCTACACTGGAGTTCACAAAAAGGAAGTAAAACAACTAGTGAGTTTGGACTCTGGGGCACTTACACCATTTTAACAAAGGAAGCAGGGTTTGGGCTTCAGGGGCTGATAAATTGTGAAGTGGCAAGGAAATAGAAGATGCACAGAGAAGATAAGGGTTAATGTAGTAAGGTTTGTTTTTGCAAACTCATCTCCGTGCTGACCGACTGTCTCTGGGGATAAGAGTCACTCTTTTTCTGGTACAGGAGAGAGGGATACTGTCACAAGGGGAATTTATGCCCCTGATTTTAGGCGGATGGGGAGTGGGGGACAGGCCGAGAATTCTTCCTGAATCTGCTGAATCTCAACTGCCTTCAGCTCAAAATAATACCTAATGTCACAGTGGCGTCTTTTAGGGGTGACGTATGTCATCCCCTTCCCGGTCCTCTAATGGACATCTTTAGGTGTAAGGCTTTCCATGTTTTAGATTGTTTCCTTGAGAGACTCAGAAGTAGGATTGTGGAGTTGATCATTTTGGACTTTTTAACAGCAGTGGGTAAATATTGCTGGATTCCTTTCCTAGCATCATGCCAACATGTCAATGTACCGGGGCTCCATTTTAATACTGACCCTTTGCTCCTCATATTTTCAGTGCTGCATTTGGAAGCACATGTCTGATATTTCTCTTCTAGGTACATCCTAGATGAAAAATCAGGAATTGTCTGTTCAAGGATCCAGAAAGGGATAGTTCTAACCATAGGTGAAGCTGGTGCTGTGATTTTAAGGGGTAGCATAACTTGAAGCAGCTGCTTGTCTCCATGTTGACCTGTGGGTGAGGGGTAACTGAAGATGTTTTTTAAATTATAAATAGATAATTTGGGTAGGGTTAAGTCTTCATGAGCTGTTCACCTCTAAACCCAAATTAACATTTGATTTCCAATGGGACTAATGGGTCAAATGATAAATAGATTCTGATGGGTGAGATGTGGCTCAGAATTTGTGGTTTCAAGTTAGAATTGGGTAGACCCTACTAGGTGTCCGTTGTTGGCATTTCTGGAACTTTGGGAAGATCCTAGGAGCTCCATGTGCCTCGGTAGACAGGGAGGAGACCAAGAGGCTAACACAAATTTTGGAGATAAAGCACTGAAAAGCAACAGTTCTGTTCATATTTTTCATAGTTTCAAAACAAACACAAAACTTAATATGCCACATGCATACACATATAAATAACCAAAACATCAGGAAAAAAAAGACCAATTAATTTCTCTTGGTGAACACTTAAAATTAAGTGGTCTTTGTTCATATAAGCACCAATTATAAATAGTTTGGGGTGAATGCTCTGAAGCTATTTCTTCACTTTGTTAAAAAAGTTCATGTTATTTTACTATATTCAATCAGAACTTTTGACCCAGTGCTCCATATGGATATAAGAATAAGAAAACCAAAGAAATGCACCAGAATTTATCTTACAGGAAAGAGCAGGTGAAACTCCTGATGGCTAAAATAATCATAATCATTAAATTTTTCTCCTGTTTGTGGCTAATGGAAGGAAGTCTCTTTATTCCAGCATCTATTCTAATTGTAAGAGCCTCTCACCAATTACAGCAAGTAATTAGATGGCCTGATCGCTTCCAGAACCCTTAAACTCACTCCTTGAACATTGACTGGATTTTTCAGAAGGCATATTATGACACATGTGAATCAGGGAATTTGAGGCCCATCCCCAACAGCTGGCTACCACTGGGTGGGATCTTAAGCAGTGCATTTCAAAACTCTGAAGCAGCTCCGATGTATTATAAATTAATGACATAGGATGTTCATTAATTATTAAGCTGGGTTGAAATATGCTGAATGTTGTACACAGGTTTTACAGTCAATAGATGTCATCAGAATGTTTTGAAATTATACCCATGAGAAAAATAGAAAGGGTTTTATCACTGCATTTGCAGTTGCTTGTTACTTTTGCAGTAACCTTCAAAAACAGAACATTGATTTATGCTATTTAGTTTCTCCTCTTCCGAGAAAATTTAGCCACTTTGGGGGGAAAAAAAGTGTTGTATTATCTCAAAAAGCCCCTTAAAAAAAAAAAAAGAATTCAATACTCAAGGTACTGATTTTATCCTGAAGTATTAAGTTCTTAATATTTTAGTAAGATAGGTAAAAGTATTCCATGATGGGAATTACATTCCATTAAAAAATATGCACTTATGATGTGGTAGGGGTAAAATTGTTATTTAAAAACAAATTAGGGGTGCCTGGGTGGCTCAGTCATTAAGCATCTGCCTTCGGCTCAGGTTGATCCTAGGGTCCTGGGATCAAGCCCCACATCAGGCGGGCTCTCTGCTCCGCGGGAAGCCTGCTTCTCCCTCTCCCACTCCCCCTGCTTGTGTTCCTGCTCTCGCTATCTCTCTCTCTGTCAAATAAATAAATAAAATCTTAAAAAAAATAAAAAATAAAAACAAATTAAATGAAGAAATCTCTCTGGAAATAAATTTGGGATTCTAAGATGTTTTGGTTATAGTATTTCTCTACATAGAGTTGTGTCCTGAATTCGATTGGTGAGAAGGACAAAAGGCTTAACAGAAGCCACATGGAATTTTAAATAACATCTATTCAGATTCTTTTGTTATATCCTTCCATAGAACTGTGTTCTCTTTTGGAGCCCTTATCCCAGTTTACAATGTAACCTTCATTAGTGTGATTGTTTTGCTAATGCTTATGTCTCTGTTGCATGTAAGTTTCATGTGGGCAGGACCTTGCCTACTTCTGCCCACCATCGTATTCCCCAGTGCCTGGCACAGTAGACGTAGGCACTTGGTGGCAGTGGAATGATGGGATGGAGTGAAGGAATGGGGAAGGATTCTTTCGGTCATTATTCTTAAAGTCCATGAAGCTTTTTTAAAGATAACACATTAGTTGTGTTTTCCTTTCTCAGCAACTGATTGAAAGGATTGCTTTGTTACTTTTTCGTTCTGCATCTTGAATTTGTCAGGCGTTGCTGTAACACCATTTTGTAGAATGGGAATGCTTTATAAGAATTCATTGTCCTTTAACAATTACAGCCTTTTAAAAGGTTTGACTCCCCCATATGAAGGTTTAAGTAATAGTGTCACCAAATGGACCTTACTGCAAATTAAGCTCATATAGAAAGATTTTTTAGCACATACCCCAGAGCATTGTTATAAAATTACCAGAATCTGCTTATTCTTTCAGAAGTCTTAAAGCAGCTTCCTGTTTCCAATTGCTTGGACTTCCCTTGCTTTTTATTTTAGCACACCATCATATGGAGATTTTTGCTTAAGAAAAGTTTTGAGTGATAACTTGCAAGACAAACTGATATTAAAAAACAATATTTTTGCGGTTGTCTTAAAGCACCATGTAGGTAAGTATTTTTTTTCCAAAATAATGATTTTTCAGCCAATATTTGAGGCTTAAAATTTCACCTTGTAACAGTTTAAACATTTATTACAAAGTGTAAATCTTAGTTGAAATAATATTAAAACACATCTCTTTATTTTCTGCTCTTACTGCATTGAAAAAAAAGGAAAGAGAAGCTCTGATAAAAGAAAGCCAGAAATCTTTACTTCTAACTTTTTAAAAAATTTATGTTTTGGGAAGGTATGTGTGAGAGTGTGTTTTACTTTATAATACCCTGGTTATGGTACAGATACTTAAGGGTTTTGTTTTGGGTTGGTTTGTTTGTTTGTTTGTTTTAGCTTTGGCTGTTGTTCATTGTAGAAATGAATATTAAAACATTAAAAACAGATTGAGCATCTAGTGTATACAATACAGATTAATTTTCGAAGTGCTAAATTTTTGAATATGCTAAAGTTGGGGACTAACTTTAAGAGTAGGTTTGGTAGATGACAATACGGTTTATTACACAGCTCTATTACACAGCTCTCTGTTAGTTTGACTTACTATAAGATTAGATTTTAGAATATAAGCATTAGTCTTCTGTATATTCTCTATAAGTGCAGCTTCTTGAAACTGAGCTTGTGCTAGCTATTGAGTAACAGTGAGCACAAGACCTTGTACTCCTTGTCAGGTAATACATTCTAGGTTGTCAGTTATTAGTAGAATCACATGAAGTTGACCTTGGGATAGAGTTGATCTGATCCCATGGAAACTGAAAGACCTAACAGAGACATAGACGTAAAAAGTTAACCAGTACATCTTGCCTCTGGAGAGTACCAGTGGTCAGGGCCAAGCTTCAAGAATAATCTTAAGCTGGGTCATTTTGCTGAATTTGTATTCATTTTAATTGAAGCCCCAAATTGGAGCTCCAAGTAGTATGATTATTGTAATTTTAACCTAGGAAACTTTTTAGAAATCTTAAGAATGCATGCATGGAATGCTAAATGCCTGAAGCTTTAAGCCATCTTTCTGACAGTAATTAAACAATAGGACCACTGTTTAAATCTATTATTAGATCATGTGGTAGGGTGATGTTTGCATAAAAGAGCATACTTGACTTTCTGTTCTGCAGTCGGCTAGTTTACAGCTTATTCAAAAATGGTATCAAATTTCTAAGAAACATAGTAAAAACACATCACTATTCTATACCACATCACTATTCTGTACCACAGAAAATTGCATAAAAAGATGGCTCCTATTGCCATTGACTCTGCCATACAAATTCTGAATAAGTTTCAGTAGCTTGTGTTGAGTTTGTATAATTTAGCTTATAACAGTTGCCTTTCCAGAGAGTCAAAAGGACAAATGAGTCCCCCAAAATGACTCAGACTTTATTGTTTCTGGAAGATTTCACCATAAAGCAATAAAAAGTATGAAGTGTCAGTACGTGTCAGTATAAACAATCAGCTGTGTCATACTTGTGATTTTGTAACCAAGAAGTCTCACCTGATTTTTTTAATGCAAATAAGTATTAATTTGTGCTTTATGACAATGACATCAATATGGATAGACAGGCAAAACAACCTTTTTATTTGTGTAAGGGGTAGAAAAACTTTTCCTCTACCCTCTTAGGTATATTTCCTGAGGCTTGCAAATTAAACTGCTGGAAGACATATTAACTGGAGAAAAGCATATGATTCTCTACCGATGTTAGTATTTTTACATGCATGGGGGCTTCACACAACCGAAGTGAAAACCCGAAGAGACTTTTAAACCCAGGGGCTTTATACCACCCTAATAAGGCGGATAAGTAGTAGAGAAGTGACTAGACAAAGGAAAGCAGGTTTGGGCATCTAGGGGAAAGGCCCATTGTGGGAAAGGAACTATGTGGGAGAAACTAATGGTAGGTAAGGGTTATTTATTTAGTAAGATTTGTTAGGCAGACTCACGTGGTCTCTGGTGTTAAGTCATTCTCTTCTGGAAAAGAGCACCTTTACAAATGGAAATTTGTCACTTTCACAAGGTGAAATTTATGGCTTGCTTTTAGGCAGAAAGGAGGTGGGCAGAGAGTTCCTCCTATGTCCGTTTCTCAGTTGCCTTCAGCTCAAAATAATCAATACACCTGGGTGGCTCAGTCGTTAAGTGTCTGCCTTCAGCTTAGGTCATGATCCCAGGGTCCTGGGATCGAGCCCCACATCGGGCTCCCTGCTCCGCGGGAAGCCTGCTTCTCCCTCTCCCCCTGCTTGTGTTCCCTCTCTCACTGTGTCTCTCTCTGTCAAATAAATAAATAAAATCTTAAAAAAAAAATCAGTACACCAAAGTGGCATCTTTGGAGATGGTATGTCCTGATCTCCTTCCTTTACATAAAACAAGGCCCTGCTCTCAGAGTTTTTCTTGCCTTGCTCTCAGGCAGCTCCTTTTCAGGAGCAGTGCATTTTCTCCTTGTTCCTTGTTCCTTTGGTGACACTTCAAAGGTTTTTACACCCACCATGAACCACGTATCATTCAGGATGCGTGAGTGGTGCGCCGTTCTCACAGTAGTAGGAGAAGGGAAATGTGAAAAGCAAGGTGAAAAGGGTTTTAGGGAAAAAGTCTGGAGATTCGTTTCCTTAAAGCCCTCCATGTCCATGTGCTGCCTTACACGAAGGTTCATAACCAGGAGTTTATGCAGAAAATAATTGCATCTTTATTTCCAGTAATGTCCTCTGGAAACTGAGCATTTCCTATAATTATGAATGTGAGCAGCAAACCTGCAGTGGCGTCAGCATCCGTTGAAATCAGGTATTTTCATATCACAGTTTCAGATATCTTAAAAGGTAGTTTAAATTGATCTCAGCTTTGAGAAATCATGGCAGTTATTAAACATGCCCCTAGATTTTATGTAATGGACTAATAAGGTAGCACATTACATTTAAATATGGTTGTATTTTTTTGTAGTGTTGTGTATTTGAATTTATGCACTTGAAAATACTATCCTGAGAAGGGATCCAACCTAACTTTGCCAAAGGAATCCAAAGCAGAAAAGTTGAAATCCTGGCGTGGAATACCTTCATGTGCCCTCAGGAGTATGCATGTCCTGATTTGCAAGCTGCTGAAAGGGAAAGGCTGAAGCCCACCAACTCTTAAACTATGAGTCCAGGCCACCCGGAATGAAAAACATGAAAAATCACTTAAGCCTGGGGGAGACAATCCTAAGTTAAATTCTGTAATCCATGGGCTCTAAATCAGGGATGTACATCAGACTCCTTTAGGGAGCTATTTAAAAAATACACAGCTAACAAGGTGCCTGGGTGGCTCAGTTGGGCATTTGGCTCCCTGCTCAGCGGGGAGTCTGCTTGTCCCCTTGCCCTTCCCCACCACCACCACTCGGCTCATGCTCTCTGTCTCTTTCTCTATGAAATAAAATCTTTAAAAATAATAAACAAACAAACACAGCTAAGCCTTATGCCTCAGGATTGCAATTCAGCAGGTCTGGGTGGGGCCTGGACATCTCTGTATTACAAGCCCATAGGTGATCATACAAACCTTCAAATGAGAATGGAGTGCTTTGAAAGCTTGTTCTGTAAGGGCTGTTTTAAGGATCACATTTTTAAAGATTGAGGTTTAATTGAAAAAAATTCATGGCCAGAAATGGGGAACTTACAACTACTTAAAAGCCATCTTCTACTATGGCAGCCTGGGGCGGGGGGGGGGGGGGGGGGGGGGGGGGGGGGGGGGGGGGGGG